>NC_077243.1:26295000-26895000 GCF_947179165.1 Solanum dulcamara
CAAACTCATCCCTTAACCTTCCCATGTTATGACTATCACTGTGTTATCTTCTTCTATTAATTTGACATGTATATTATGTTTCATTATGCCATTTTACATACAGTACTATTCCATTTGTACTTACATCCCTTTTTCCAGGGGCATTGCATCTTTTTATTGATGCAGACTCAAGTACGCAGGCACGAGAACAGGCCACTCACTAGGTTCCATATTTTCTCCTATTGATTAGCCCTTTTCTATTTCTAGGGCTTAGTCTACATATTTTAAGAAGTTATTTTATTTTGAGATATACCGGGGGCTTTGTCCCAGTTAAAATTATTCAATTATGTTAGAGGCTTCATAGACATATGAATAGTTATGTTACAATTGGATCTATATTCCCTTCAACAATGGTTTTAAATTTTTATGACTCACATTGTGAAATATGATCTCTTATGAAACTTGTCTCTTCAAATGCTTTCAAATTTATTCTTCTACTCATGTTTCCTATTTTTTCATACTCTAGATAGTGCAGTAGAGTTGTTCCATAAGAAACTTATTCAGACTTGTGTCATTCTCAAATCCGTTAGACTACCCCTCATACTCAAGCTGGTTAAATGACTAAAACTCAGATCCTTGTGGATGAGTTACTCTCAGATAAATTCTTCAGAAAGTAAAGACATTGCACAAGGCTTAAGAGGAGCCGGTTAGTATGCTTAATTCTAATGATTTGAAAGAATGCACTCTTATTCATATGAATCGTGCGTTTGAGACAAAACAAGATGTCCTCTCAAAATCTCTTCTCAAAACTTTGCTCGAGATGTTATTCTTGAGAGGGAAGTTATGTCTCTAAATTCTTAGTGTTACCACACAAGAGAATATGATTTAGGGCATTGTAAGCTATAATAGTAGAATAATCTCAGAGCTAGAACAATGGAGTTAGAGGAGTAGAAACCTAATAGTGAGAATGGTGGTTGATTGTAACATCCCTCAAAATTCTCACAAGTGCCTTAAGAATGCCTTGAGAATAGGCCACTCATGTAATGCATCATTCTTAATCTTTTTGAAAAATCTGAGTTTAGAATATCTATTAGGGGGTCAAAACCTATGGAAAATAGTCTCGGTAGATTTTTAGGATCCGTATATCAAAAGATAGATTTTTAGGAGAAACTGCACAAAATAAAAAGGTCCGCTCCAAGTCCGCGTCGCAGACCAGACAAGGGTTTTCTGGCCAGTTGGATTTTTTGCAAGGGCACTTTAGACTTTTCCCAAATTATTAGCCAATGAACCTAGACGTTTTTAGGACCTAATTCAACTCTATAAATTAACCTAAACCTCTAATTCTATCCATTTTTCTATAATTCACCTACTTAAATATTTCTCTCTCTACAAAAGACTCTCAAGAGCTCCATTGACGACTTCAAGTAAATTCACTCAAGCTCTCTATCAAAACTCTCAAGTTCTTCCAAATTATTTGGTGTTCTCACTTAAGGTATGTGGGTATTTATTCATGGATTCTTTCATCCATGATGCCTAATCAATTTCTCAAGTTTTCTATCAAATTAAAATATGGTATTTTATGGGTTTTATGATCTCTATTTCAATTACATGAATTATGATTTAAAGTATGATCATGAGTCTATTTTAATATAAATTGATGGTTATTGCATTAAATCGAAGAGTTTTTCCATGAATTCTCCTATTTTTATATCCAGGGTTCATGATATAAATTATGAGTATTTTGAGTTATACTTCCAAAGGATATTATCTATATGAATTATGTATGGGCTGATATAAAGTTAATGATCATGCATGTTTTCAAGTCAATTTCATGATTTTCAAGTCAATTGATCATGCTTTCATGTCTTATCCTAATTTCAAGTATAAACTATAATCATGAATTTCCAAGTATGAATTATGATTATGTATTTGAATTATGATCATGGACTATAAGTATGTTTCAAATGATGTTTTTCATGCAAATTATGGAAAGGGTGACTTAGTGCCCAATATGATGTCTTAAGGCCTAATGATATGAACTACGTATGTATGACTTGTAATGCTGAAAGGACAATTCTCACATTACAAGTATGTTATGAAAATAAGTTACTCTATGATTTCAAATCTATGATCATGACTATAATATATGTAATTATGATTTCTATGCTATGTATGTATTCCGTAGGATTTGACTTAGCACTAAGTGAAATTGAGGTGGGGCCCTACCAAAAGCCCTAGTAGCAACCTCGTGTCTCATAAACTATGTGCCACCATAGGTTGCCTTCATATCCTAGCTATTGGATCCACATATAGTATATGTATGACCCGCTTAGCGAGGTAGAGTCTACCTTGGCAAGTAGATTCCCCTTCCCTCTGATGTAGAGGCAACATTGGGATTCCATGTTATAGCTCGCATGGTCTTATTGTCGGTTATGGTTCCTATCCCACATATGTATGGTCCTTTTTAAGTTCTAAATGACTAATCCTATCTTTTAGTTTATATGATACTCTTATGGTTTATTATGCATTGATCCTTCTTAAAGACTACTTATGATTTTTATTACTTCTCTTATCATACTATTTAAAATGGTCATTTGTCCAAACATGGTTTTCTATGCATTGCATTTCCTACATACTTAGTACATTCCAACGTACTAATGCATACTTTTTATCTATATTTTCTCATAATATAGGGGTTGAAGTTGAAAATCATATTCGTCCACGTGGCTAGTTAAGCTTTTTTATCCGACGGTGTTTGTGGTGAGTCCTCATTTATTGGGGACTAGTCATCGAGTTGGTTATTGTTTCAAAGACTTTTGTTATATTTCATATTGAGGGTGAGCTAGGGACATGTCTTAGCCCCTGCCCATACTCATGTGTAGAGGCATCTAGTTGGATAAATATTTTGAGTGTATGTTGTCATGTGACATTCTTCATTTACTATTTATAGTTTAGACTCTGTTATGATGTTTTCGCTTTTACTTTACCTTATATATGCTTATGATATGTATAAGACACTTGGTTGTATCCCTTTGGGGTTTCAATCTCTGTGTTACGACTATGCCCTAGATTGGGTCGTGACATTAATTAAGGCATGTAACTAGAGTTATGTACCTATAAGGTAAGTAATGGGGTTATAAGTCAAGTCCCTTTCATTTTGACTATAGAGTAGTAAGTATAGTCTAGCTCATGACAGAATGTAGAGAAAGATTTGTTGGTTAAGATGAGTTAGAGTATACTTTAACCAATAAAGGAGTTTATGATAATGTGTCATTGCATTAGTAAAGACCATGTATAGATTTTGAAGGAAGGATTGAGTAGACGGGAGTTAACAGATTTAGGCTATACCTTATGATTTATTTTTAAGGGAGAGCCCATGATAATCAGATGGATATGAACTTAACTAGGCGAGGAGGTATAATGAATGGGTAAATAGCACTTAGCTTCTGAAAAGAAATGTGATAATAGACTATAATTAGACAGACTGTGAGATAAAGATCAATTTCTTATCATGAGGTTTTAGTGGTCTAATATTTCTTGATTTTATCTAGTAATTGAAAGTTAGTATAGTATGCAAGTAGTATGTTGCTGAACATGTTTAGTACTAGACGCTAATCTTGAACTTTAGATGAGCATTGTAAAGAAAAAGGGATAGCATTATGAGAGTGATAATGTTAGTTTGGAGATTTTCTCTAGTAGGCTTGACATAGTGTGTGCGAGAGATTTATATATTAACTTACAATAAATGTGAGTGGTACAAGTATGGTATTATGATCCTTAGATGAGATCAATAAAGTATGACTAAGTCAATAGATAAACAAGAGCAAAAGAGGTGTAACCAATATCGTATACAGTCATATGAGGCTATAATTAAGTTTATGATTTTCAATGTGTTCCTAGATAGTATATTTGAGTTGTCAGTGTAGAGTAGGCTAATGTAAGCTTTCTTTAATATACTTAAGCATTTGGTCAAAGGGATCATATATAGACAATGATGAGCCTCTTAAATATAGCACAAGTGTCTTCTGGTTAGGTAGATGTGAACTTAGAAGATGAGTGTTAGCAGAAAAAGAAGAAGAGGTTAGATCATGTGAGTTAGAGAAAGCAACTATGCATGCCAATAAGAGCAGCCATTATAGAAATATGCCTAAAAAGATAGAAGGAAGTTAAGAGACGTATCTCAGAAGGAAACCATAGTAGTGTTTTTGCATCTACAAATATACTATAACATGATAGTTTAAGTATTCTTGTGTATGGTGATACCCCGACCGTGTGGAGTTTTGTGTTCATAGCTAGTGTAGAGAATTGATCCGCTGACTAAGGATGGTGACCTTTGAGCTAAGGGGGATATGATGAGGTAATGAACCAAAGTAGGTCGTGAGTTTTAGGTAGTGATGAGTTGGACAGAATGAGATATCAATGCTTTCCCATCTCACTATATTCCTTATATTTCAGTCGAGGTGACACCCTACTCATGTATTGCGTATTAGCGCAATACCTATGGCCCAAATTCATGAACATCATGTTGATTCACTAACATGATCAGTTCCTAAAATGAAAAGTGGTAACTTTATTCAGCGATTCCGATCTTATTCCATGAATATTACAATTTCCAGCCTTATGTTATTCGAATCATGATATATACACTCATGTCTCATAGTACGCCCAGTCTCATAAACTCGTGGTATGAACTTAATGGCTAGTGAAATCATGTTATGTCATGTATGTTCTGAGATCAGTTTTCTTGAACTATTCGTGCTTACAATCTTTTTCTCTAAGCCATATGCATATCCACCTGTGATTGTGAGAATGATAGATGGTTATGCCACGTCTATGCTTAGAAAACCTCTTTGTTCATGCTTATGGAATTAGAGGTATGAAGTTTTCATCCCTATCATACGTGATTCTTCAAGCCCATCATGAATGGTAAGGTTGCAATAAGTATAAGTCGTGATTGAACAAGTATCACTATTATTCTTAATGCCCATATTCTAGTCCTTTAGTGATCTTCCTTGTGACTTAATAGTAATGATGGTAGTAGTTGAGTAATGCTACATAGGAAAGAGTAGATTTTCCTTATTGTGATAGTTATGGTGTGCTTATACCATCTAAGGTTATAAATATAAAGGAAGAGCGAGATGAGGTTTTGTTATGTGTAATAAATAGGTGAGAATATTTGGTGTGTCTCTTAGTAGAGGTTAATGAAATTGCGATTGTAGATATTTTAGGGTAGACGTCAAAATTTATAGGTGGTGTTGACTACAAAGAAGACATAAAGTGATTACAATTAGATAGGCTCGAATGTTAAATTTGTTTGTATGTGGTTAGTTGTATTTTGTTATTAGTGACTTTTTTTGCTAAGAGTTTCAAGTAAGTGTATTGGAATAGTAATAGTATTAGGCTTGAATGTGGTATTGATGGCATGTGGATTAATGTAAAATGCATTAGGTACTTCTTGATTTGGACTCAAGGTTGGTTGAATGTAATGATAAGGTGTAGTAGTCTTGGGATGAAACTCCCTGTAGAGGTATAGAACATGAAGCTTGTGGATTAGATTAGCGTAATCATCTTATGTGTAGTACCCCGTGACTTAGCATTAGGCTTGAACATAGTAATAGCATATGGTTAGACTTCGGCTTTGGGGGGAGTTATAAGTTTCAGCAAATGAAGTGTAGTATTCAGAAGGAAGAGTTGCTAAACTCAAAAACTGTCAGTTGTATCATGTAATGCATAGTAGTCCTATTCTTATATCAGACCCATAATTCTCTTCCCAAATGTTATGAGAAATTTTGATGAAAATGGTTGAGGTAACATTCCTTTCCATGTTTCAAATTTAGTATCTATTCGTGAGTAAATTTTCAATTCCAGCATTGCATTCATGCCTTGTATATTTTCCTAGCATGGTTATCATTCGAGGACGAATGATCCCAAGGGGGAGATATTGTAACACCCCAAATATTTTTATGCTAAGACCCGAACCATTCTTCATATGCGTATAAGCTCAAAATAGATAACTTCTAATTGTATATATGTGTTAGGATCAATTCCTAAGTATTTAAAGTGTATTAGATGTAGTTTAGGGTCATAAGGAATCTCTAAGACCCAGTCAAGTCCAAAGAATTTCTATTGGCTAAGTTTTCATATGAGTCCGTATAAGGGTCAACTTTAAACAACCATATCTCTCAATACATAAGGTGTTAGACGACCCATGACCTATCAAACTAAATATCTACGAGGCTTGTTTCCAACGCCACTAAGTTTACGTCAATCCGAATTTGGAGTAAAAAAATTATGACCATTTTACCAGAGACGCTGCTAGTTGTTAATGTTCGACGAAACAATATGACGTCCCATCAGACCTGTGATGGTCCGTTAGATTTAGCCATCACAATTAGGCAAAATGCCATATTTTGGGTCAATTATGACGGTCTGGGTGACTGCCCATCACACAAACGATGATCTTTCACTCGAATGACGATAAAATGGTAAATTTGGCTGATTTTGAGTTTCTAAGAAGGTAATTTTAGTCCTAAAACCTTTGGGGAGTTATCTCTGAACAGGGCCAAAAATACCTCTGAACTATAGGAAAAGGTTTTAAGATATTCATCCACTTTTTGGTCTAAAAATACTCTTTCATCCATCTTTTTTGCTAACTTTACCCTTGAAACTAATAACCCTCTTTTTATTTTTTATTTTTTAAAAGTATTTATCATGTGTCATTTTTTTATTGGATGAAATAAAAATCCCACCTCCACTAATTGTTTTCATAATTTATCTAAGCCAAAAATATATACCTCTTCAAGACATCATTTTTTTAAAAATAAAATCTAATAGTTTATATTTCTATAATTATTTCTTCTTATATTTTTATATAGTTTTTTTGGGATCATGAAGAGGAATATTGTTTTGATTTGGATAAATTATGAGAAAAAAATATTAAAAATAGTTTTTTTTTTTAAAAAAAATTTAGTTTTATGGTCATCAAGCATTTATATTGATTTGGTTTGGATAAATTATAAAAAAAATTGAAAAACTTATTTAAAAAATCTTTTTAGTTATACATATTATTACAAGATAGTTTTACAATAAGTATCTAAACACTGTCTTGTAATAGAAAAAATTATTTATTTATTTTTAACTGTCTTGTAATGACTTATAAGTTTAAAATATTTTTTTTACTATCTTGTAATAACTAAAAAATAATTTAGTTATGTATAACTAATTTTTTTTTAGTTATTTTACT
Organism: Solanum dulcamara; assembly: GCF_947179165.1. Classification (NCBI taxonomy): domain Eukaryota; kingdom Viridiplantae; phylum Streptophyta; class Magnoliopsida; order Solanales; family Solanaceae; genus Solanum; species Solanum dulcamara. Next base: position 26,302,223 of record NC_077243.1, read on the forward strand.
TATATGTATTTTAAAAAAATAAGTATTATTAAACAGTAAAGAAAAATCAAGCCAAGCACTAAAACAAATCTAGTCTTTTTTCTTTAGTTAATCGGATAAAAACAATTAGTCTTGTTTATCAATGTAGCTTTTAAAAAATATAATTGGTGAGGGTGGTGGTGGGGGGGGGTGTCTTGAAGAGGTATATTATTTTTGGTTTAGATAAATTATGAAAAAGTTTTAGTGGAGGTGAGATTTTTATTTCATTTAATAAAAAAATGACACATGATAATATTTTTCAAAAAAATAAAAAATAAAAAGAGGGCTTTTAGTTTCAAGGGTAATATTTAGCCAAAACTTTAGATGGAAGGGTAATTTTAGACCAAAAGGTGGATGAAAGGTATTTTAAAACCTTTTCCTATAGTTCAGGAGTATTTTTGACCCTTTTTCGGGAGTTATCTAAATGGATTTAAATGTGTAGAAAAGTGAGTTTTCATTATTGTCAACCCTCACATCCTCTTTTTAAATATTTCAATGCTCAACAACTTCAAGAAACACCAAGGCTAGGGTTCATCATCCAAGGTATGTAAGGCTGTCATGCCCCGGGAGGGTACCCTAGGCGTGGCCGGCACCCGAAGGACATTTCTGACCTCCGAGCGAACCACCTGGTCCAGTCACTCATTCATTCAATCACATTCTCTTAGCGGAAACTCAATTAATGAAATACTATTCATATATGGGGTCGAAGGCCAAACATTTACAATCCAACAAGATAATAAAATAAGACTCCTCAAGATAACAGCTCGACCTCCGCACACTCCAGTCTATGAAGCCTTTATTCAAGTCTAAAAAGTGCCAATGACAAGTCCATGGCTACCAACAATCTAAATAAAAGAAACGACAACAAAACTATACAAGAAGGCTCAATATCCTCCGGGAACTAGGAGGACTCACCAACTAGCTGAGAGTGTAAGTGGATCTTCGACGGAGCACCGGTTGATGATCTCTGGTACCTGTCGCTGCATCATAAAATGATGCAGGCCAAATGACGTTAGTACATGGAATGTACGAGTCTGTAAAATGGCCGAATACAACAAACATCAAGGAAGAAATCAATCAACTCGGAATCTCAACTCAATCCAATGTCCTAAGTCTAAACAAGAATATGATTTAGACGGGACCAATCATATACAATTCAACTTAATCTGACTCGGAGTACTATCAAGACCTATTTGGGAGTTTCTTGTTACACCCCGCACTCTTGAGCTCGGAACATCTTCTTAAGTTCCTTAGACACTATTATGTGAGCCGGATAAGCTACGACACTATCAAACAACTCTAAGGAAACAAGATTGTGATACCTCGCGAGAAGGGAGGTTGGAGATAGAGTCATAAGAATCCGGAAAGAGTTGGAGGCTAAGAAACGAGTCGTAGGACTCAATTTACCTACGTAAGCCACTAAGTTAAGAGTCTTATACACTTAAGTTGCTTAAGGATATATCAAGCTTACGTAGTGCAGATTACATGGGCTCTTAAAGTAAGACGAGATTACGAACCCGCGAGGAAGGGAAAAAGACGACGCGTGGCAGCCAATGGAGGAGCGACACGTGGCAGCACCTCAATCAAGCAGGTGATGCACCTACTTAGGGTCAAGTAGGTGATGCAGCTGCTTGGGGGAGGTGGACCCCGCTGCCATGTGGCAGCCCCTAATTGGCAGCATGACACGGTGGCCAATCATGGCTTGAAACGTGTCATCCTAAGGGGATGACATGTGTCACAACCTAGGGACACCTAAATATATGTATATATGACTAATTTCTTCAGTTCTGATCCAAAAAAATCAGCAGCAACAAGAGAAAACAAACCCTAAGCTAAGAGAGAAAAGGGTGACGGCTTTGGGAGAAAAATAAGGTAAGTCCCGATTTCGTTCCGTAAATTAATTATATAGAGTATACCACGATGATATGGAAGTATTAGTAGTATAAAATTAGAGTTTGTTGCAGCATAAAACGGACAGCAAGCTGCCACGACGTTACAGCACGCTGAAAAAAAGTTCCGAGGTGCGATTTTGGCGAGTTCTAGACAATTTCGGGAAAGGTAAGTTCTTCCCATCTAATTTGAAGTTTATGATGTTAAATTAGGGTGTATTACACACCTTAGGGGATGATGGAAGTTGGGTAAAAGGTTTGAAAAGTTCAGCGTTCGGAATAAACGAATTTGGAATCGCTATAGTTAAGTTGTTGTTGAAATAAGGTGTTGTACGCGTAGGGGCTGCTGCTGGTTATGTTGTAGCGTGTTGCAGGGTCTAAAATTTCTCTAAATGATCTGTGGGAGCTGATGGTTCTAGCTACATGACCCTCCGCTTTTGCAATTAAAGAATTCGCGAAAGAAAGATTAAAAACTCTAGTTTTGGTATCTTAGTTTCGAGTGAATTGTTGGGGCTTTATATTGAGTAATTTTGTCGTAATATGTATATGTATGGGCTGATGGTTGCATTGTTGGTTGGATTCAGGTTCTAAGTACATGGTTGGGAATTCGGATAGGGCACATTATAGGGGAGGTGCTGCCCGATTTTTGTTAACATCTTAACTAGTTAAGGAACTAGTCGAGAAGGCGAGCGAAGGGATGAATGTTATGAATACTCGTGGGTAGTCTAAGTTGATGAAAAGTCCAAGGTTGTTAATACTTACATTACTTCCATGTTAAATAGGTTTCGAGGACAATGATGTGGACGTGATTAAGAGAAGTCCATACAAGGTATGTGAACTTTTCTTTTGGCGTGTTTTTGGAATAAGTATGTAGAGCTATTCTTCTTTTCTTTTGGCATGTCTTAGAAGTAAGCTATAAATGATATGTATATGATATTTGGGATTTAATCCATTCATAAATTCCTGAGTATGAGTCGAGACTCTCATTTACTTCTTGATATTAGAACTCCTGCAATAGTTGAGTCACTGGCTTTAGGTATTCTATGCGATGAAAACTAGTACATGTACATCCTATCCCTTCTTTCCTATAGAATAACTTACTTTGAAGTAAAATGATATATGAGAAGGGTTTATAGGTAATTCCATGTATGAACTCTGAGTGTAACTCATGACTTGTAGTCACTTCTGACCATTTAGAGTCTGAAAGTAGTCAACCTATTATTCTCGAGCCTGCTATATAGTGAATAATAAGTGGAGATACAAGCTCCTTTCCTTGAAGCCTCTGAAATGATAAATGCCGTTGATTGCATGAGTTGAGTCTTTGACTAGATAAATTGTGTTTCTGATTGCATAGACTATATTTCTGATTGCATAAATTGTGTGGCATTATTCTGATACATGTTTGTGATCCTTGAAGCCCCAACTGATGTAAGCCCTAATGATATCTAAAGGGATACATCAGATAAGTACCTTCTTAGTCTTCAAGTGACGGTTCACTTGACAGTTTCATCGAGTCTCAGATAATGACTTAGTTGCATATGGTTTCTCACTACTCTGCTCGTGTATACTGTAAACCATCCTTCCTCGAGTCCCACGATAGGCCGGGAACGTTATCGTGCACAGTTCTACTACTTCTTTCACCGCGTCCCAGGCCGGATATGTATAGTTTCACGCACGAGGAGACGATGCCATACGTGAGGTGTGATATATGTTATATGTTATGATGATACGATTATTCACCGAGTCCTGGGCCGGCTGTAATGTGATAGTATATGTGGCGGAATAAAGAAGGAACATCGAGTCCCTCCTTAGAGGGACAGGTACGGTATGTATATTATGATGGTATGCTATAGACGTACACCACTCCATTCACCGAGTCCCTCACTAAAGGGCCGGATACTTTATGTAGGCATGCATATGAGATTAGAGTGGTACATTGTGACCCTGAGCCCTGTAGTGAACTGGGTATAATACAATGATATACATGATAAGATGAAACCGTATGCGATGATATGATACCGTATACGATGATATGATGAAATGAAATGCATTATGATATGATGATCTGTGATTATGAAGAAGTGATTATAACACCGAGTTCACTAGAGGGCGGGGCACATCATATGATGATGTGTATGATTTATGTGTCCTAAGGTGCAGGTACAGTAATTCATTTAGTTATTATACTTGTCCCCTGCATCCCTATTTCAGTTATGGTCTCAATTACGATATGTTATGCTTTACATACTCAGTATATATATCGTACTGACCCCCCATTTTCTCGGGAGGGCTGCGTTTCATGCCCGTAGGTACAGATATTTATTCTGGAGATCCATCAGCATAGGAGTTCCTCTCAACTATGTCGGAAGTGCTTCACTGTTCTGGATCCTAAATTTTGATGCTGATCACTTAATGTATATATTTGTACATTCAGGGGTACGACGGGGGCCTTGTCCCGCCATATGTTGCTGTTACTATTCCTAGAGGTCTGTAGACATATGGATGTGGGATGTTTGTGAGTTCGTTTCGATTGTTCCTATACGGCATTTTATGAGTATTTTCTGTTGCAGCAGCCTTGTCGGCTTGCATGTCTTTATGTGTTGTGAGACGAGTGAAAGAGGCCATACGTACACAATTTTGTTTTTGAACTCATTGGGTTTTTATTTTATTTTGATTTTGTGAATAGTATCACCTTGTTCATAGTTCAATATGACTGCAACTGATAGATAGTTATACGGGGGGGGGGGGGGGAAGGGGTCCAGGGCGAACTCCAGTTGCGGCCTACGATGTTGGGTCGTGACAGAAGTATTATCAGAGCAGTTCGTCCTTGGAGTGTCTACAGACTGTGTCTAGTAGAGTCTCGTTTATCGGTGTGTTGTGCACTACATCTATAGACAGGAGGCTACAGGACATTTAGGATGTTACTTTCTTTCATATCTAAGATCGTGCGGTAGAGCTATGTTATTAGGATAATCCCTCACTAACGTACCATTATGTTTGCAGCAATGCCTCCAAAGAAAGCGACAGTTGCTCAGAAGGGCAAGTCAATAGCGGAGGAAACACATCAGACTCCGGGGGTTATTAAGGCTCATGCCCGGCCTATGCCGAGAATCATGCTCCGATTGGCGAGCTCTACTATGCTGCCACCCCCAGAGGAGCCTAGAGCAGCAGTAGCTGCAGCCCCCGAGATCCCAGTGCCTAGGCCTTCAGCCCCACAGCTAGGGCCAGAAGATAGGGCAATGAGGGATGCAGTTCAATTGTTGACCAGATTAATGGTAGGGCAGGTTCAAAGGCATGGGCTGGGGATAAAAAGGCAATGCAGTGGGCGACAACCCAATAAAGATTACGGCAGAGGCCAGCATAAGAAGGCTAGGTTGGCTGGTGATTCAGGGGAGTCTCAAGGTAGACAACCTTACCAGTATAGTCGATACTCTACCTAACCAGCCTGGAGGGTGCCTCTTCAGTTCCCATCTAGAAGATTCAATAACACGGGATGTTTAGGAGTCGGTCAAAGCTCCAGGATTTCAGGTTCACCAATGAGCAAAGGTTCACATCAGTCGAAGCCACCTTTGCCCCAGTGTCCTCACTGTGGCAAGACTCATTTTGGGGAATATCGTCTTACTACATGTGCTTGTTTCGCTTGTGGCTGGCAAGGCCATTTTGTGAGAGAGTGCCCATTTAGAAAAAATTTAAATGATGCAGCTCAACCTATTAGATCAGTTGTTGGAGTTCCTTCTTCGTTGGCTACGTGCCCTAAAAGATAGGGTATTCATACCTCAGCAGGTCATGGTAGAGACCGCGGCAGACCTTCTAGTTCTAGAAACTCGTCGAACTGCATTGATGCTTTGGCTAGTGGACAGGATCAGGAGGTGTCGTCAAATGTAGTTACAGGTATATTATTAATCTCCTCTCAGGATGTATATGTATTAATAGATCCAGGCTCCACCTTGTTATATATGTCTCTGTTGGCTGTCAGTATTGGGCGCCCTATGTGGCTGCGAGATAATACGATACGAATATATATGATGTGTGCCCTGTGAGGCTGCGATACGATATGATGTGAATATATATATATATATGTTGGCCTTGTGAGGCATTATTGGCATTTTCTGTATGCAGGTGTTGGGATAGTAAGAAATACAGAGGAAACTCTACCCAAATTTTCGTAGAAATAAAAAGAGAATAAGATATAGGGCTATAGTATGTCTTGAAAGGTTGTGCTCACCACAATGATGAGATTTGACTAAACAAGTATGATTGACCTCAAGAAATGAGTTAATTACTGAATTAATGACAATAGAAATTAGGAGGTCGATACTGATATAGTAGAATGAAGTTGTAAAAGAGCTATAAGCCAAAGAAGATAACTTAGAGAAGACTGATAGATCGGGATAAAATGATATAGTAAGGCATCTCCTGAATTGATACATAGGGATAAACTATGACAAGTTATGGTTGAAGGAAGTAACGGTATGACTAGGACAAAAGTACGAGGGATAAAGAATTGTGACGGATATGAAGTGTTAAGAAGACAACTACGAATTGAAAGTATAGTATGATGAAAAAGTATTAAGGCAAAGCCACTACTACCACGAAGTTGATATGGTTTTAAGCAGGATTAGAAATGAGCCTTAAGCACATGACAAAGATGCAAGCTTAGGAGGCGTAAAGAATTATGGTGTACACGTGACTCCACTCTAATGATTAGTGGTATCCACTGGAATAACGTTAGTATAATGACGAAGCTCGAAACATGAGTTATTAAAGTATAAGTACACTCGAGTGGGGAATTTGCACCAATTATGAGCCCTCGCTTATTACTGATTGGGATGAATAGAATGTGGCTTTGAATGCACTGCTACATTACGGATATTACTCGAGTATTAATCGTGAGATGAGATTTGATATGATACATTGCGAATTCTAAAGCACCCTATGGGTATGCTAGGGTTTCCTAGAAAGGCAACCTAACGTATGGATGATTAAACAAAAAAAAGGTAGATATGGTGCAGTACGTTAAATATGTTGGAGTGGAATCATTCGCGTGTGAATGGCTGAAAATAAATAGAGGATGACGTGGGTACACCCTAAAAGGGGGGAAGTGGACAAGAGAAGTACAAGCATAAAAGAAAATTGGCTGATGCTATCGTATATAAGTAGAAACGCTTAAACTTCAAACGAGACCCCATAAGGGATGGACGTGATCATACCCACACTGATGCATAGGATTCCGTCAAAACTTCGAAGTTAAGCGTGCTCGGATGAGAGTAGCACTGGGATGGGTGACCCCCTGGGAAGTGAAAAAGGGAATGAAACAAGTATGACAAAAAGAGATTATAAAAGCGTGTTAATACAATGACACATATAGAACAGAGTAAGCCAAGAACAGAAAAGATAATGACTGAAATACAACGCACCTCGTGAAAATGGCACAAGAATAGTTGTGCAGCTTATGAACATTAGCATACCAAGAGTGAGGTCAAATGATTACTCGATAAGGGAAAGTCAGTAATAGCAATGTGATTGCCATATTTTTAGAATCTATTAAAGAAAAGTGTAAGATAGTTCGAGGCAGAACTATTCAGCTATAATCGGTATTAAGGACAAAAGCCATAGCGACGCCCTAACCTCGACCGAAGGAGGTAAGCCGCTAGTATAGCGACACTAAAGCATTTTCTGAATGGCTCTACATACCTACACACGTTCATGTAAGAATTACAGTATAATGTGTGGTAATAAAACTAGAAAGAAGATCTGAGTAAAAGAGCAAGATAGCATACCTAAAGTGTTACAAGTGGGATTAAGAGGAGTTATATGATGGATTAAATGAAAAGGAGCATCAGAGGCTTGATAGCCTGTTATGGGGGATGGAAATCCCGACTCAGAAGTGGAAAACAGTTAATATGTATTAAAGTACGAGCTGACCTCGCATTCTAAGGAACTGGGAGTTCATGCGGGCTATGGTAGATGGGCTGACAGAATTAACCTGTTCCCCTCCAGTTCGGAAGGCATATTCAACTGAGGGTTAGGCGAGATGACATAGTAGGGAAACAATAAGATTTCACAGAGTCCCACATCTATCATTTCAGAAGGGATTGAGGAACATAGATGAATCTTAGTACGACATTTTGCCCTTTGATTAATGGATAGGCCCAGAAGGAATCCAGTAAATTATTGATAAAGTAAAGCTTATTTCGGGATGAGATATCGATTAGCAGCCTAGAGTTGGCAAGAAGGGGATACATTGGTCCTTCTCAGGTCATTTGTAGAGTAGATAAGACTGCCTATGAGTTGGACCTACCGTCTAATTTGAAACAATACATTCAGTTTTAACAGATCAATGCTCTGTAAGAATGTAAACGACGCTCCAAGAATATTTCTCGGGGAGGAGGTCCACATAATAGGGAGTTATCCTATGAGGGGTAACCTATTGCCATTCGGGATAAGCAGATTTAAAGGGTTGCGAACTAAGGACATAGCTTCCGTCAAGGTACTGTGGCAGAATAAGAATCATGAAGACATAAACTGGGAGGTTGAAGAAGACATGAAACACAGGTGTCCGTACCAATTCCCGATGTCTACAGATAGCCCCCAGTCGTAGAACTCGTGTATTAATTACTTGGATGAAAATGTATGTCATTCCAGTAGAAAGGAATCTCCCTATGATCCGTATAAAGTCTTAAGGAAAATTTTATTCAACATTCGGGGACGAATGTTCTAAAGGGGGGAAGGATGTTACACCCCGCACTCTTGAGCTCGGAACGTCTTCTTAAGTTCCTTAGACACTATCATGTGAGCCGGATAAGCTACGACACTATCAAACAACTCTAAGGAAACAAGATTATGATACCTCACGAGAAGGGAGGTTGGAGATAGAGTCATAAGAATCCGGAAAGAGTTGGAGGCTAAGAAATGAGTCATAGGACTCAATTTACCTACGTAAGCCACTAAGTTAAGAGTGTTATACACTTAAGTTGCTTAAGGATATATCAAGCTTACGTAGTGCGGATTACATGGGCTCTTAAAGTAAGACGAGATTATGAACCCGCGAGGAAGGGAAAAAGACGATGCGTGGCAGCCAATGGAGGAGCGACATGTGGCAACACCTCAAGAAAGCAGGTGATGCACCTACTTAGGGTCAAGTAGGTGATGCAGCTTCTTGGGGGAGGTGGACCCCGCTGCCATGTGGCAGCCACTAATTGGCAGCACGACACGGTGGCCAATCATGGCTTGACACGTGTCATCCTAAGGGGATGACATGTGTCACCACCTAGGGCCACCTAAATATATGTATATATGACTAATTTCTTCAGTTCTGATCCAAAAAAATCAGCAGCAACAAGAGAAAACAAACCCTAAGCTAAGAGAGAAAAGGGTGACGGCTTTGGGAGAAAAATAAGGTAAGTCCCGATTTCGTTCCGTAAATTAATTATATAGAGTATACCACGATGATATGGAAGTATTAGTAGTATAAAATTAGAGTTTGGTGCAGCAGAAAACGGACAGCAAGCTGCCACTACGTTACAGCACGCTGAAAAAAAGTTCTGAGGCGCGATTTTGGTGAGTTCTAGCCAATTTCGGGAAAGGTAAGTTTTTCCCCTCTAATTTGAAGTTTATGATGTTAAATTAGGGTGTATTACACACCTTATGGGCTTCTGGAATTTGGGTAAAAGGTTTGAAAAGTTCAGCGTTCGGAATAAACGAATTTGGAATCGCTATAGTTAAGTTGTTGTCGAAATACAGTGTTGTACGCGTAGGGGCTGCTGCTGGTTATGTTGTAGCGTGTTGCAGGGTCTAAAATTTCTCTAAATGATTTGGGGGAGCTGCTGGTTGTAGCTACATGACCCTCCGCTTTTGCAATTAAAGAATTCGCGAAAGAAAGATTAAAAACTCTAGTTTTGGTATCTTAGTTTCGAGTGAATTGTTGGGGCTTTATATTGAGTAATTTTGTCGTAATATGTATATTTATGGGCTGCTAGTTGCATTGTTGGTTGGCTGCAGGTGCTAAGTACATAGTTGAAAATTCGGATAGGGCACATTATAGGGGAGGTGCTGCCCAATTTTCGTTAACATCTTAACTAGTTAAGGAACTAGTCAAGAAGGCGAGCGAAGGGATGAATGTTATGAATACTCGTGGGTAGTCTAAGTTGCTGAAAAGTCCAAGGTTGTTAATACTTACATTACTTCCATGTTAAATAGATTTCGAGGACAACGATGTGGACGTGATTAAGAGAAGTCCATACAAGGTATGTGAACTTTTCTTTTGGCGTGTTTTTGGAATAAGTATGTAGAGCTATTTTTCTTTTCTTTTGGCATGTCTTAGACGTAAGCTATAAATGATATGTATATGATATTTGGGATTTAATCCATTCGTAAATTCCTGAGTATGAGTCAAGACTCTCGTTTACTTCTTGATATAAGAACTCCTGCAATAGCTGAGTCACTGGCTTTAGGTATTCTATGTGATGAAAACTAGTACATGTACATCCTATCCCTTCTTTCCTATAGAATAACTTACTTTGAAGTAAAATGATATATGAGAAGGGTTTATAGGTAATTCCATTTATGAACTCTGAGTGTAACTCATGACTTGTAGTCACTTCTGACCATTTAGAGTCTGAAAGTAGTCAACCTATTATTCTCAAGCCTGCTATATAGTGAATAATAAGTGGAGATACAAGCTCCTTTCCTTGAAGCCTCTGAAATGATAAATGCCGTTGATTGCATGAGTTGAGTCTTTGACTAGATAAATTGTGTTTCTGATTGCATAGACTATATTTCTGATTGCATAAATTGTGTGGCATTATTCTGATACATGTTTGTGATCCTTGAAGCCCCAACTGATGTAAGCCCTAATGATATCTAAAGGGATACTTCAGATAAGTTCCTTCCTAGTCTTCAAGTGACGGTTCACTTGACAGTTTCATCGAGTCTCAGATAATGACTTAGTTGCATATGGTTTCTCACTACTCTGCTCGTGTATACTGTAAACCATCCTTCCTCGAGTCCCACGATAGGCCGGGAACGTTATCGTGCACAGTTCTACTACTTCTTTCACCGCGTCCCAGGCCGGATATGTATAGTTTCACGCACGAGGAGACGATGCCGTACGTGAGGTATGATATATGTTATATGTTATGATGATACGATTATTCACCGAGTCCTGGGCCGGCTGTAATGTGATAGTATATGTGGCGGAATAAAGAAGGAATATCGAGTCCCTTCTTAGAGGGCCGGGTACGGTATATTTATTATGATGGTACGCTATAGACGTACACCACTCCATTCACCGAGTCCCTCACTAAAGGGCCGGATACTTTATGTAGGCATGCATATGAGATTAGAGTGGTACATTGTGACCCTGAGCCCAGCAGTGAACCGGGTATAATACGATGATATACATGATAAGATGAAACCGTATACGATGATATGATACCGTATACGATGATATGATGAAATGAAATGCATTATGATATGATGATATGTGATTATGAAGAAGTGATTATAACACCGAGTTCACTAGAGGGCGGGGCACATCATATGATGATGTGTATGATTTACGTGTCCTAAGGTGCAAGTACAGTAATTCATTTAGTTATTATACTTGTCCCCTGCATCCCTATTTCAGTTATGGTCTCAGTTACGATATGTTATGCTTTACATACTCAGTACATATATCGTACTGACCCCCCTTTTCTCGAGGGGGCTGCGTTTCATGCCCGCAGGTACAGATGTTAATTCTGGAGATCTATCAGCATAGGAGTTCCTCTCAGCTATGTCGGAAGTGCTTCACTATTCTGGAGCCTAAATTTTGATGCTGATCACTTAATGTATATATTTGTACATTCAGGGGTACGGCGGGGGCCTTATCTCGCCATATGTTGTTGTTACTATTCCTAGAGGTCTGTAGACATATGGATGTGGGATGTTTGTGAGTTCGTTTTGATTGTGCCTATACGGCATTTTATGAGTATTTTCTGTTGCAGCAGCCTTGTCGGCTTGCATGTCTTTATGTATTGTGAGACGAGTGAAAGAGGCCATACGTACACGAATTTTTTTTTTTGAACTCATTGGGTTTTTATTTTATTTTATTTTATGAATAGTATTACCTTGTTCATAGTTCAATATGACTGCAACTGATAGATAGTTATATAGGGGGGGGGGGTCCAGGGCGGATTCTAGTCGCGGCATACGGGGTTGGGTCATGACAGAAGTCTTATCCGACAACCATCACTTATGAGCCAGTGAAAGTACAACAAACCGACGTTGTTGCTGCGTCCGTTCATACTTTGCCAGGGTATGAACGAATCAACAAATCATGGATCCAATCCAACCAGGTCCTATAATGTCAGGACAAATCTCTTGGGGAAGCATCCAACTTTAATGGTTCCATCCCCCTTACATTTGGCGACACACTTATTGGGTTCGAGTATGGACTATACTCTCGCCCAATTCGGTGCTCGATACTCCTCCCAAGACTCAATGCTCATAAAACTCCATCCAATCAACTCAATCAAATCACATCGACAAGTCTTATTACAACCTTGTCTTCTCATCAATTCTATCATAATCAAATCTCTTCCAATCATACTATCCGATCAATCTCAATCATATCTTCAAAAGAAGTTCAAAATGCACATATATAGCAACATCTAGATATAATAAATCATTTCTTTCATCCATTTTAGAAAATCTTTGAGTCTTATCACAATTTCAAGACTTTAAATTGACATGTCATATTGAGCAACATTTTCAAGAAAATAACATCCTTTATCAAGATCTACATAGTCAAGAAAATCAATAGAACATATTTAACAACTCATTTTCATCAACTCATACTCACATAAGGGCTCAATTTAAGAACTCCTTGGCTCAACAACATCGACTCATATAGAACCAAATATATAGGGGACAAGGTTCATACAAGCATAAACCTTACCAAGAAACTCTATTTTTATGAACACCTAACCTAAAAGCAAGAGTAGGGCACATGGGTGGACTCAACCCATGTTTTAGATAGCCTTACATACCTTAGTGAAGACTTGGAGAGAACCTTGATGTTGGGTCTTCAATGGAGGACTCAAATCTTGAAGCTCTCGGGACAAATCTTTGTTGAGAATGGAGAAGAAGAAGAAGATGAAGAAGAGAGAGGGAGAGAGGAACTTCTAGGGATTTTAGAGAGAGAGAGAGCTGGAAATTTTTGATCCCAAAATTTCCAAGGGTAATACATATATAACTTGGGTAAGTTCCCAAATTACCCCTCCTCAAAGTTCTGAAAATAGGCTAAAAACGCACTTGGCGCGATAGTGGCGCGTCGCGCCATTGCAGCACCAGGCTGAATACGCCTAAAACCTGCACACATCGTAGTGGCGCGCTGCTCCAGAGACCAAACTACTGAGGCATGTTTCTGGCGCGATAGTGGCGCGTCGCGCCCTTACAGCGCCAAGGCCAAATTTTCTGGGTTCTAGGAATTTGGCATAAAAAACCCTGCACAACTTTTAGTGGTGCGTCGCGCCAAGGACCAAACTACTGAGGCATGTTTCTAGCGCAATAGTGGCGCATCGCGCCCTTACAGCGCCCAGGCCATTTCCCCAGCAGTTGCAACCCAAGCCAAGAATAAAATTCCTGCCGTGCTAGTTCATCTTAGGATCATCATATCCTTTGACTCCGAACTCCAAAATTTACGTTCTTGGTGGCGTTGGAAAGAAGACTCGACGAACTTTAATTTAATAGGTCGTGGGCCACCCAGATTGACTTCCTTTAAAAGATAAGGTCGTTACAAGTCGACCCTTATACGAACTCATCCTAAACTTAGCCACGACGAATCTTTTGGATTTAATTTGGTCCTAGGGGTCCTCCATGACCCCACCTCACCTCTAATACTGCTCAAATTCTCAAAGACTCATCTCAACTCATGCATACGCTCCTCAATACTCGAGTTCTATCCTACCTGTATACAAGAATGGTTTGAATTCTAGGGGAAAATTTTGAGGGGTGTTACAAAGGCAATCTCCACGTGTGGGAAAAATTTGTTCTTCACCACGAATTACGTGTATATTATTTCAAATGATCCTTCACGAATGAATTAGGGTTAGGATGAAACTTCAGATTCTTGAATCTTCATGAAACCCCAAGAACTCTCCATGAAAGTACTATAATTTCTTGATAATTGTTTTACCCATGAGCTTTCTAAGCTTTTCTTCACCACGAATAATAATAATAATAATAATGAATGATTATTGTAAGAAGAAATTCTTATCTTGAAAACTACTTTAATGATTTTCTTTATGACATCTTGATAACTCTTTGATGACATTTTTGATGTTTTCTTAAAAATTCTTATGTTATAAATCTTAGAACTATGAATTATGAAAGTTCCCAAATGTGAGACCTTATGATGTTATCTTATGATTCTCTAACTTTATTATTATTATTGTTGTTGTTGTTGTTGTTGTTGTTCTTCTTCTTCTTCTTATCATCATCATCATCATCATCATTATTATTATTATTATTATTATTATTATTATTATTATTATTGTTATTATTATTGTTCTTATTGTTGTTGTTGTTATTATTATTGTTGTTGTTGTTGTTATTATTATTATTATTATTTCCTTTATTATTTCTTGAAACATCATTGAACATCATTTAAAAAATTTCATGAGTAATTGATAAACCTTGACAATCATTCATAAATCTTTCATTGAATATAACTTTGGACATCATTATCATCATCCATAAATAATACTTGAAAACTAGCATATAGCATGGGTAATTGAAATTCATCTTTAAATCATGAAATATGATGTGAATTATGCATAATTAGGCTAATAGCATTGGCAAATATCATAATTAGGGCTTTTTGAATGAGAAAATCATAAGAGATTTTGAGAAACAATCTTTGAAATTCCATGGGTGAAATGCACCCATGGATGAAGTCCCATATACTTTGGTAACCAAGGCCTAATAATGGTGAAGCTTGAAAAACTTGAAGATTGAAAATCTAGCTTTTCTTTCTTTGCACTTGAGAGAGAATTTGGAGATGATGAGTTGAGGAATTTGAGAGAATGAGGAAATAGGAGGGAATGTGGTATACTTTAAGGATAAAAATGTTTATGGGGTATTTTATAGGTCCAAAATGATGTAGTTTAAGTGTACATGGGTTGGAAATTACCCAAAATACCCTTTATTTAAAATTGGGTGAATTGACATACAAATCATAAGGATTGTGATGGGTCGTAGGGTCGATTCGTCAATCACTCCAAAACTTAGTTAAAATCCAAAAACTCAAGACCCAACCTACGACCCTGGTCTATGGGTCGTCAATCATTCTACGGGTTGTAGGGCCCGTTCATTCTGGCAACTCTGAAAAAACCCTGAAAACCTGAGTCTCTAAACTATTGCTACAAGTCTTTCCTACAAATTGTAGGAACTCCTACGGTCCGTAGGAACCCCTCATAGGGTAGGTTCACACTTAGTGAATTTTCCTTTCCTTAGAACCTCTCTTATAATACATTTCTACAACTAGTCAACTTTCCTACGAATAGTAAACTCAACTCATCTCAAAGCTCAAACATTCCCCAAGTGTTGGTTTTCTTACGAGTCATTCCTATGATTCATAATACTTCCTATGTATATCTGTATTATGCTTCCCGTTTTAGTATGTGTTCTGACCCTTTATCAGTGCCATTACGTCTTTCGACCCCTTTGGGTGAGTCTTTAGCAGTGTACCTGGTGATTAGATCTTTCTCTGATTTTTAATGATGTCAAAAGGAGGAAAGTATTATGTGATTCTCTAATGATGATTTATTGATTCTTTAAAATATGATATTGAGGTCCTTAGTCCTAAGTGAGTTGAAATAAGGTAGTCGTTGTTACTACTGTTTTGCTATTAGAACTTTTACAAAATATTGGATATGTTTGCGATCATCAAAAAGGGGAAGATTGAAGAAATCTTGACGAACAAGTTTAAAAGTCTACTTATGATAATATTTTATTAAAGAAAGTTTACAAGTAAAACAAGGACAATTAAACTATATCATTGTTCAACAAAGAAAGGTTTGTATCTTTCCTATCAAGAAGAGGGTAATTTATCGTATCTATAAAAGCATGAGAGTGTGGCCAATTTCACTACTCATTGCATACTCACATAAGAAAATAGTTTTAGGCGATAGGAGAACTCAAGCAAGCGGGATCGAGAAGACTTAGTCCAAGTTGTTCTTATTTCAGTTTTGTGTGTGTTTGAGTTCGAGTTTGTGAAGTTGTACGATTTGTAACAAGAAGTGAGTTTGGCTTCTTGAGAGAGTTTTAGAGTACAGAAATAATTCCATCGAATCATTTGTGGCTAGGTACTAGAGGTAGTTCCTTTGATTATTAAGATGTAATCATAAAAGTTGAAGAGTTTAACGAATTTTGAGCTCGTCTTTTTTACTCCTGGAGATAGGGGAATTTCCACGTAAATTTTTGTATTGATTTACTTATTTCTTTAGCATAAGTAGTAGGCACCAACTTTCTTCACAGATCCCATGTTCATTCAGTGACTCAAGGTTAATAGGTGGATTGCTTCAATTTAATAGAGCTCTAATTTGTTATCTTTGGTTAGGTTAGGTTATTCGCAAAGGGTGTTGGACGAAATGGATAGTAAGTGTCTATTAGGAGTAGTTTGTAGATTTTCTGGATATGTAATGGCTAAAGTTCCTGATGATATTTCGAGGAGGTATGTTGGGAACGAAATGAATAAGGGCTCTGAATGTCACCATTCAAATTAGAAGATTGTGTAGGCACCTATTCTATTCTAATTAAATAGGAAAATTTTTACCATCTTTTCCCATTTAATAGAAAATTATTTTAAATAAAAGTATTTGCATTAATAATGTAACTAAAATAAGAAAATTCCTTTCGAACTTTAAACAATATTCAAGAACTCCCAAGGACCTAGTCTAGAAAGGTACAATAGTTTCTAATAGAGTATGAACAAAATATAAAATAAATACACAAACGAGAGATACAACGTCCACTTGAGAACAAAACAGGTAGAAGTTGATGCAGAATAACCACCATCCTACACTTCAAACCCTATAATAAACCTACACCAACCAATGGTGTATCACGAGTAGTATCGGTATACCACATATACTAAGTAGACATCATAGGCTAACCTAGAGTAATTTTACGTAAAAATATAACAAAAACAACAAGTATAAACATATCACCATTTTAGGTGAAATTTTGACCCATTGGGCCCATTTTATTATTTATATTAAAACAAAATAACAATAATGTCTGGATGGCCCAAAGGACCAGCCCAAGATCAAAATGAAAACAATAAAAACTATCTAAGGTATAAATAGGAAATAAGCATTTTGTTCTTGTCAGCTCTTCCTCTTCTACTTAGAGATGTAGGTATTTTCCCCATTTTCTCAATTGTTTTTCCATGTTATCTTCATTTTGAGTTGCAGCGTCTTTGCTTATGCAGTCGCTTGGAGGTTGTCTTCTCTAATTTTTTGACGAGATATTCATCTCTTCTTCATTGGTTGACAGTCCAAGCTTGTAAGTTTTGTGTGCCTTTTCATTATCTGTCTTAAATCTATTCTTTCTTTTTTATAAAATAAAACTGGAATTCCTTTCTTTTTCAAGGAAAATGTGCTTAGGATGAGCTCCTATAGTAGATCTTATTTTTGTAATTTCGTAGAAATTAGGTCTGTTTTGTACATTTCTCCCTATTCATCTTTCTTAAATTCTTTCATGATATGTATGGTGTTTTATCCTTTTACTCTTGATTCTGATCTAGGGAATATCTGTTTTGTCTGAATTAATTATTCCGTTTTCCATTGATGGTATCGACTATTGAAAGTGTATTGTATCTTCTTGCTCGAAAGATAAATTTGTAAAAATATATGTTAGCTTATTTCCTTTTCTGAACACATGTGTAATTTCAATTTGTAATTGTTGCATCTCTGGCTAATTTTCTTTAGTTCTTGTATGATTTTTCATGGTGGTTTCCAAACATTAATGAGTATGTTCCTAAGAATCATCAAGTTTGTCTCTATTTAGCATTAAGAATTCCTTGGCTAAGATAGTATCTCATGGCTTTATGAATTATTGTAGAATCTGCCACTAGACTTGCAACTTCTCCTATCTATCATGCCTGTGCGTAGATTAGATCTTCAATGCCATTCTTAAAACAAAAATCATAGAAACTTAGTCGTGTATTTCCTTGACTTGGTTCATCTGTGTTTATTTTGACTATACCTGTGATGGGTCTCTTTCACTTGACCAAACAATGAATATAGTCTAAGCTTGTAATTTCTCAAGAAGTATATCAGTGTCGGCCAGTCTGTTTGTAACACCCCCCAAATATTTTCCCTAAGATTCAGACCTTTCTTGTATACGTGTAGGGTCGACCTCGATTGTTGTGAAGAGTATGCATGAGTTAGGATGAGTTCCTAAGTAATTAAAGAGTGTTATAGGTGATGTGGGGTCATAAAGGATCCCTAGAACCAAGCTAAGCCCAAAGAATTCGTCTTGGCTAAGTTTTAGAATGAGTTTGTTTAAGGGGTCGACTTCTAATGACCATATCTTTTGAAATAGAATTATTTGGGTGGCCCATGACCTATTAAATTAAAGGTCTTCGAGTCCTCATACCATCGCCGCCAAGATTGTAATTTTTAGAGTTCGGAGTCAAAAGTTATAACTCTCCTAAGACGGACTAGTACTGCAAGAATTTCAGGCCTGGGTAACAACTGCTGGAAACCTGGGCTTGGCGCTGCAGTGGCGCGATGCGCCACTATCGCACCAGGAACAAGCCTCAGTACTTTGGTCCTTAGCGCGGCACGCCACTAGGAGATGTGTAGGGTTTTTAAGCCTATTTTCCAGAACCAGAAAATATGGGCTTGGCGCTGTAAGGGCACAACGCGCCACTATCGTGCCAAAATATAGCCTCAGTAGTTTGGTCCCTGGAGCGACGCACCACTATTGGGTTGCAGGGTTTTTAAGCCTATTCGACTTGGCACTGCAGTGGCGCGATGCGCCACTATCGCGCCAAGAGTGTTTTTGGCCTATTTTCCAGATTTTAGAGAAAGGGCAATTTGGGTATTTCCCCTAATTATATATACACTACCTTAGAACGTTTTTGGGACCATTTTCAGTCCCTCTCTCTCTCTCTCAAAGCCCTAACATTTCCCTCTCTTCTTCTCCAAATCCTTCTCCAACAAAGAGTGCCTCCAAGAGCTTCAAGAATTCAAGCCTTCTATTGAAGACCCAACATCAAGGTCTTATTCAAAGTCTTCAATAAGGTATGTAAGGCTACCCAAAATATGGGTTGAGTCCACCCATGTGCCCTACATCTTCCTTGAGATTTATTGTTCATAAGAATATAGTTTAATGATAGATTTATGTCCAACTAGGTCTTTTTTTCATCTATTACCCTAATGTTTTCTTTATGTTGATGTTGTGGAGTCATGAAAGTGATGTTGGTATGAGTTTATTGAGATGAGAGGTTGAATATATATATTTCGTTGATTTTTCTTAACTACATTGACTATGCTAAATATGTTAATTTCCTTATATGTTATTTCTCACTTTGAATCGTTGATTTAAAACCTTGGAGTTGTGATGAGTCCTAAGGATGTGACGAATGAGGAGAGGTTTGATTGTGATAGAGTTGAGGAGTTGACAAGGGTGTAAATGAGACTTGTCGATAAGATTTGATTAAGTTGATTCGATGGAGTTTTATGAGCATAGAGTCATAGGAGGAGTATCGAGCACCGAATTGGATAAGAGTATTGTCCATACTCGAACCCCATAAACTACGCCTCCAACGTAGGGAGGGATAGAACTGTTAAAGTCGGATGCTTCCCATGGGATCGAACTGTTAAAGTAGGATGTTTCCCATTTTATTGTCCTGAAATGATAGGACTTGACTGATCGATAGGATCCATGATTGGTTGATGCATTCATACCCTGGCAAGGTATGAACGGACATGGAAACAACGTCGGTTTGTTGCAGTGATGGTTATTGTATAAGAGAAACTCCCATATAGGTCTTGATAGTACTCTGAGTCGGATTGAGTAAATGGTAAGTGATTGGTCCCGTCTAAACCATATTCTTGTTTAGACTTAGGACACTGGATTGAGTTGTTATTTCTCTTGAGTTGAGATTTCGAGTTGATTTGGTTCTTCTTTGATGCTTGTTTTATTCGGTCATTTTACATACTCGTATATTTCACGTACTGACGCCATTTGGCCTACATCATTTCCTGATGCAGAGACAGGTACTAGAGATCATCAACCGACGCACCGTTGAAGATCTCCCCACTTCCCGCTGGTTGGTGAGCCCTCTTAGTCTCTGGAGGATGCCTAGATTATATTTATAGCATTGTTTTGTCTCTTTTATTTTGATTGTTGGTAGCCATGGGCTTGTCATCGGCACCTTCTAGATTGTTGATAGAGGCTTCATAGACTAGAGTGTGGAAATGTTGGATTGTTCGTTTTGTCTAGTTTTATTTTATCTAGTTATTGATTTGATAGTTGTTTGGCATTTGGCCCTATATTATGGATAGTGTTCCTATGATTGAGTATTCCACCGATAGAATATGAATGAATGAAAGTGTGACTGGACCAAGTGGTTCGCTTGAAGGCCAGAAATGGCTTTCGAGTGCCGGCCACGCCTAGGGTACTCTCTCGGGGTGTGACAAATATGGTATCAGAGCACAGAGTTCAAGAGTCCTAGGGAGTCTATGAAGCCGTGTCTAGTAGAGTCTTGCTTATGGGTGTGTTGTGCACCACACTTATAATCAGGAGGCTATAAGACATTAAGAATTGTTTCACTTCTTTTATACTCTGAATTCGTGCGATAGAGTTAAACTCTATAAAACTTCCTTTCTAATTCATGCATTTAGACGTTTCAGATAATGCCTCCTAAATGTACTGCTAGGCAGAGGAATATTGATAGCACAAAGATGCCACAGTCAAGGGTACGCCCATCGAGGGCTAGAGGCTGACCGACGAGATATGCGGAGGCACCTCAAATGCCTACTACTCCACCTGCACCAACTTCGGAGGTAGATTTTCGAGGGGCGATTGCTATGCTCACTCAATTAGTGGCTGCCCGAAATAGTAACCAGAGTTCACCAACTCTAAGCTCTAGCTCCCAAGAGCCGTCTGCTGCTGCCAGAATTAGAGACTTTCTGAGAATAACTCCGCCGACATTTACGGGGTCTAAGGTTGATGAAGACCCCAAAAATTTTATTGATGAGATGTGGAAAATCCTGAAAGCTATGCATGCTATGGAGATTGAAGGGGTTGAGTTGGTGTCTTACCAACTCAAGGATGTGGCAAATATCTGATATAACCAATGGGAACAAGGTAGAGGTGAGGATGATGAACCTGCTATGTGGGATGAATTTGAGAGAGCCTTTGTTGACCACTTCTTTCCTCGAGAATTGAGGGAAGCAAAAGTGGAGGAGTTTGTGAATCTGAAACAAGAAGGTATGACTGTTAAGGAGTACAACCTGAAGTTCATCCTGCTGTCCAGGTATGCTCCTGAAATGGTCCCAGATATAAGGTCGAAGAAGAAGAAGTTCGTCTCTAGATTGGGGAGACATGTGAAGAAGGAGTGAAAAGTAGCATTGTTGATCTCTGTCATGGATATTTCTAGATTGATGGTGTATGCTCAACAGGTGGAGGAAGAGAAGAGAAAGGACAAAGAAGAGTATCTGAGAAAGAAGGCAAGATCTGCTGGGCATGAGAATGAACAAAAGCAGAACAAGGGCAACAGGTCCTTCTTCCAGAAGAGGCCTTCCAACTATGCCTCGTCCACCGCAAGTGCACCTATGCCGCAGAACAGGTACGATTGGCAGGGACAGTGTCTCCATAATTTCAGACCCCTGGGTTCTCAATCCTAGGCTAGCGTGGGTCAAGGTTCGAGAGGGAAGCCACCATGCGGCAAGTACGGTAAGCTCTACTTGGGAGAGTGCAAAGCGGGAAGGGTTGGTTGTTATAAATGCGGCCAAATGGACCATTTTCAGAGGGAGTGTCTAACAGGGGGAAACAGAGCCCAGTATTCTACCACCGCGCCACCGGCTAGAGGTAATCAGAGGGGCACTACTTTAGGTACGAGTGGGGGCACAAACCGTCTATATGCTATGGATAGTCGCCAAGATCAGGAGAACTCTCCAAACGTCGACGGGTATGATTCGAGTCTCTTCTCTTGACTGCTATTTTTTGATAGATCTGAGTGCCACCCTATCTTTTATGACTCCTTACATGGCAAGTAAATTTGATAAAATTCCTGAATATCTTCATGAGCCTTTCTGCGTAACTACTCTTGTCCGTGATTCTGTCGTGGCTGAGAAAGTCTATAGAGATTGCACTGTGTCAATTCATCATAGGGATACCTTAGATGACTTAGTTGAGTTATACATGGTTGATTTTGATGTGATCCTTGGCATGGACTGGCTTTATGTCTGTTATGCCTCTATTGATTATAGGACTCAGATTGTCAAGTTCAAATTCCCGAATGAGGCTATCATAGAGTGGAAGGGTAGTCCTGTCGTACCTAAGGGTAAGTTTATTTCCTACCTTAGGTCCAGGAAGCTAATCTCAAAAGGGTCTATTTATCACCTTGTTCGAGTGAAAGATGACAGTATTGAGTCTCCATTCCTTGAGTTGGTTCCGATTGTCTATGAGTTTCCTGACGTCTTTCCTGAAGATCTGCCTAGAGTCCCTCCTGATAGGTAGATCGACTTTGGGATTGATGTCCTTCCTGATACCCAGCCTATCTCTATCCCTCTATATAGAATGGCTCCGGCTAAGTTGAAAGAGTTGAAAGAACAGTTGAAGGACTTGTTAGATAAGGGATTCATTAGGCCGAGTGTCTCACCATGGGGTGCTCCGGACCTATTCATGCAAAAGAAAGATGGGTCCCTTAGAATGTTTATTGACTACAGACAGCTGAACAAGGTCACCATAAAGAAAAAATACCCTCTCCCTAGGATAGATGATTTATTTGACCAACTTCAGGGTGCCACCTATTTCTCAAAGATAAACCTAAGATCGGGCTACCATAAGTTGAAGGTGAGGGAGTGTGATATCCCAAAGACAGCTTTTCAGACCTGCTCTGGCCATTTTGAGTTCTTGGTGATGTCCTTCGAGTTGACTCATGCCCCCGCAGCTTTTATGGATCTCATGAACCGAGTATTTAAAACATATCTTAATAGGTTTGTGATTGTATTCATAGATGATATTTTGGTTTACTCCAAGAATGAGGAGGAGAACGCCCATCATCTTAGGGTCGTCTTGCAAACTTTGAAAGACTAGGTATTGTATGCAAAGTTCTCAAAATATGAATTTTAGCTTGCATCAGTGGCCTTTATAGGCCACATTGTATCTAGAGATGGTATTCGGGTTGATGCTTAGAAGATTGAGGCAGTGAAAAATTAGCCCAGACCCACATCTCCGACAGAGATCAGGAGCTTCTTGGGTTTAGCCTGCTATTATCGAAGGTTTGTAGAGGGATTCTCATCCATATCATCACCATTGGCCAAGTTGACCCAAAAGAAGGCTAAGTTCCAATGGTCCGATGCTTATGAAGAGAGTTTCCAGAAATTGATGACCAAATTAACCACTGCTCCTATTTTAACCTTGCCCGATGGAATAGAGGGTTTTGTGATCTATTGTGATACATCTACGATCGGTTTGGGCTGTGTGTTGATGCATAGGGGGAAGATGATAACTTATTCTTCAAGACAGCTTAAGGTTCATGAGAGGAGTTACCCAACTCATGACCTTGAGCTGGCCGATGTGTTATTTGTGCTTAAAATTTGGCGCCACTACTTGTATGGAGTACACGTTGATGTGTTCACTGATCATAAGAGTTTACAATACGTCTTCAGCCAGAAAGAACTCAATCTGAGGCAAAGGAGATAGCTCGAGGTACTCAAAGACTATGATATGAGCATCCTCCACCATCCAGGTAAAGCTAACGTTGTTACTGATGCTCTTAGCAGGTTATCTATGGGTAGCACTTCCCATATAGTGGAGGGGAGGAAACAATTGGCTAAAGAGGTGAATAGACTAGCTCGATTAGGAGTTCGTCTTGAAGAGAACAATGAAGGCGGAGTTAATGTTCAGGATGGGTCTGCATCCTCACTTGTGACAGAGGTAAAAGACAAGCAAGACCAAGATCCCATCCTTCTCCAGTTGAAGGAAGTTGTTCACAAACAAGAGGTGATGGTTTTTACCAAAGGGGGAGATGGTGTGTTGAGATACCAAAATAGATTGTGTATACCAGATGTCGATGAAGTTCGAGAAAAGATTATAGCCGAAGCGCATAGTTCTAGATACTCTATTCATCCTAGCTCTACAAAGATGTATCACGACTTAAAGGAAGTTTATTGGTGAAGTGGAATAAAGAGAGATATCGCAAAGTTTGTTTCCAAGTGCCCGAATTGTCAACAGGTAAAAGTTGAGTATCAAAAGCCATGTGGGTTAGCTCAAAATATAGAGATTCCAGAATGGAAGTGGGAGATGATCAATATGGACTTTATCACAGGCTTGTCGAAGTCCCGGAAGCAACATGATTCGATTTGGGTGATTGTGGATAGAATGACAAAATCAGCTCATTTCATGGCAGTTAAGACTACTGACACCGCAGAAGATTATGCAAAGTTATACATTCAGGAGATCGTCAGATTACATGGGGTTCCCTTGTCTATCATTTTAGATAGAGGAGCTCAATTCACCTCCCAATTCTAGAGATCCTTTCAGAAGGGACTGGGTTCAAAGGTGAACCTTAGTACGGCCTTTTATGCCCAGACAGATGGCCAAACGGAGCGTACCATTCAGACATTGGAGGATATGTTGAGAGCTTGTGTGCTTGAGTTTAAAGGAAATTGGGATAATCACTTACCTCTCATAGAGTTTGCATATAATAATAACTATCATGCAAGCATTCAAATGGCTCCTTATGAAGCTTTATATGGGAGGAGGTGTAGATCACCCATTGAGTGGTTTGAAGTTGGTAAAGTTAAGTTGATTGGGCCTGATTTTGTTCACCAAGACATGGAGAAGGTGAGAGTTATTCAAGATAGGCTAAAGACAGCCCAAATCTGCCAAAAAACTTACACTGATGTGAGGAGGAGAGAATTAGAGTTCGAGGTGGATGATTGGGTGTACTTAAAAGTGTCACCCATGAAGGGTTTTATGAGGTTTGGAAGGAAGGGGAAGCTTAGTCCCCGATACATTGGTCCTTACCAGATTGCGAAGTGGATTGGAAGTGTCGCCTATGAGTTGAAATTACCCCCGAAGCTCGTCTCTATTCATTCGGTATTTCACATGTTGATGTTGAAGAAGTGCTTAGGTGATCCCTCATTGGTAGTCCCCATTGATAGTATTGGAATTAAGGATAGCTTATCCTATGAAGAGGTTCCGATCCAAATTCTTGATCGCCAAATTTGCAAGTTGAGGAACAAAGAGATCGCCTCAGTCAAAGTCCTATGGAGGAATCAGTTTGTTGAGGAAACCACATGGGAAGCATAGGAAGATATGAAGTCTAAATATCCCCATATATTCGTGCCTACCAATGAGAATGTTGAAGGTAATGCCTACTTTCTTGACTTGAATTCGTTTGTGCATTCTGAGTTTGGATAGTAATTTAATTAAGAATTTGATTGGTTGATTGGCTGTATTCTGATTGTGATTTGTACCTATATTCCATTCTTAGTTTACTCTTCATTCGAGGACGAATGATCCCAAGGGGGAGATATTATAACACCCCCCAGAAAGTTTTCCTAAGATTCGGACCTTTCTTGTATACGTGTAGGGTCGACCTCGATTGTTGTGAAGCGTATGCATGAGTTAGGATGAGTTCCTAAGTAATTGAAGAGCGTTAGAGGTGATGTGGGGTCATAAAGGATCCCTAGAACCAAGCTAAGACCAAAGAATTCATCTTGGCTAAGTTTTAGAATGAGTTCGTTAAAGGGGTCGACTTCTAATGACCATATCTTTTGAAATACGATGATTTGGGTGGCCCATGACCTATTAAATTAAAGGTCTTTGAGTATTCTTTCCATTGCCACCAAGATTGTAATTTGTGGAGTTCGGAGTCAAAAATTATAACTCTTCTAAGAAGGACTAGTACTGTAGGAATTTCAGGCCTGGGTGACAACTGCTGGAAACCTAGGCTTGGCGCTGCAGTGGCGCGATGCACCGTTATAGCACCAGGTACAAGCCTCAGTAGTTTGTTCCCTGGCGCGGCGCGCCACTAGGAGATGTGTAGGGTTTTTAAGCCTATTTTCCAGAACCAGAAAATATGGGCTTGGCGCTGTAAGGGCGTGACGCGCCACTATCGCGCCACAAAACAGCCTCAGTAGTTTGGTCCCTAGCGCGATGCGCCACTATTAGGTTGCATGGTTTTTAAGCCTATTCGACTTGGCGCTGCAGTAGCGTGATGCGCCACTATCGCGCCAAGAGTGTTTTTGGTCTATTTTCCAGATTTTGGAGAAAGGGCAATTTGGGTATTTCCCCAAATTATATATACACAGCCTTAGAACATTTTTAAGACCATTTTCAGTCCCTCTCTCTCTCTAAAAGCCCTAACATTTCCCTCTCTTCTTCTTCAAATCCTTCTCCAACAAAGAGTGCCTCCAAGAGCTTCAAGAATTCAAGCCTTCTATTGAAGACCCAACATCAAGGTCTTATTCAAAGTCTTCAATAAGGTATGTAAGGCTACCCAAAATATGGGTTGAGTCCACCCATGTGCCCTACATCTTCCTTGAGATTTATTGTTCATAAGAATATAGTTTAATGATAGATTTATGTCCAACTAGGTCTTTTTTTCATCTATTACCCTAATGTTTTCTTTATGTTGATGTTGTGGAGTCATGAAAGTGATGTTGGTATGAGTTTATTGAGATGAGAGGTTGAATATATATATTTTGTTGATTTTTCTTAACTACATTGACTATGCTAAATATGTTAATTTCCTTATATGTTATTTCTCACTTTGAATCGTTGATTTAAAACCTTGGAGTTGTGATGAGTCCTAAGGATGTGACGAATGAGGAGAGGTTTGATTGTGATAGAGTTGAGGAGTTGACAAGGGTGTAAATGAGACTTGTCGATAAGATTTGATTAAGTTGATTGGATAGAGTTTTATGAGCATAGAGTCATGGGAGGAGTATCGAGCACCGAATTGGATAAGAGTATTGTCCATACTTGAACCCCATAAACTACGCCTCCAACGTAGGGAGGGATAGAACTGTTAAAGTCGGATGCTTCCCATGGGATCGAACTGTTAAAGTAGGATGTTTCCCATTTTATTGTCCTAAAATGATAGGACTTGACTGATCGATAGGATCCATGATTGGTTGATGTGTTCATACCCTGGCAAGGTATGAACGGACATGGCAACAACGTCAGTTTCTTGCAGTGATGGTTATTGTATAAGAGAAACTCCCATATAGGTCTTGATAGTACTCTGAGTCGGATTGAGTGAATGGTATGTGATTGGTCCCGTCTAAACTATATTCTTGTTTAGACTTAAGACACTGGATTGAGTTGTTATTTCTCTTGAGTTGAGATTCCGAGTTGATTTGGTTCTTCCTTGATGCTTGTTTCATTCGGTCATTTTACATACTCGTACATTCCACGTACTGACGTCATTTGGCCTACATCGTTTCATGATGCAGATACAGGTACTAGAGATCATCAACTGATGCACCGTTGAAGATCTCCCCACTTCCCGCTGGTTGGTGAGCCCTCCTAGTCTCCGAAAGATGCCGAGATTATCTTTATAGCATTGTTTTGTCTCTTTTATTTTGATTGTTGGTAGCCATGGACTTGTCATCGGCACCTCCTAGATTGTTGATAGAGGCTTCATAGACTAGAGTGTGGAAATATTTGATTGTTCGTTTTGTCTAGTTTTATTCTATTTAGTTATTGATTTGATAGTTGTTTGACCTTTGGCCCTATAATATGGATAGTGTTCCTATGATTGAGTCTTCCGCCGATAGAATGTGAATAAATGAAAGTGTGACTGGACCAGGTTGTTCGCTTGAAGGCTTGAAATGGCTTTTGAGTGCCAGCCACGCCTAGGGTACCCTCCCGGGGCATGACACTGTTGGTGCTGAAGTTAACCGGGGTGGTTGACTCTAATCATATGATTAGTTGTCAATTAGACCTGATAAACTATCCTCCCATAGGTAGTATTTCCTTTATGTTTCCTTGAATTTCTTCTCTTCTATAATTCCCACCCAATAATGACTGGTAAGGCTCATTATATGTGCTGAAGCTTTAGAGATTGAGAAAGTGTCCATCACTTTAAGATTATTTGTTGTAGACGTAACCCATCAATGCATACATCTGCATAGAAAGCAATTTGTCCCCTAGCCTCTCTGCTATTAGAGATGTTAGAAATAAATGTTTCATTATCTCCTTCTTATAATCATGACAACACCAACATCTAGATACTCCAGTGATGTTTATTCTCTTGAGATTGTCATCAATTGGGATTCTTCTTATTCATGCCTCCATAGAAAAAAATTGATTTTATATGGCAAGCCTTTTGTCCATATTTTCTCATATAGTTGTGATTGTTCTTGTTTCTTTCTCATCATCTCCCATACTGATTTTATGGTGAAATTGCCATTTGCAATGCTTGAAGGTCCTTAGTTTGACTCCTTGTGAAAGACCTTCTTAAATTGGTGCCACTTTGATCTACATCAATATTTTTAGATTGTGATTGTTATAATCTATTCCTAAAAAATTTCCTCTAGTGACTGTAATATAGTCAACTAAAACTTAAAGCGTGCATATGTATTTTAACAACCAAGATTTATAACTTAAACGATAGGCAACAATAGGAAATGCTGAAAATAACACAATCTACTTTTCTTGGAGAGTTTCTCTAACCGAAAACCATCATGATGATACAACATATTGCCCACGTTGTCAAATCCATCCTATACCTTATCAGAATATAAGATGAACTAACTAATGGATTCAATATCTGATCCCTTACAAGGGGCTTAATGAGGTGTCGCTCGAATCAACGACATAATTCTATCCAACGTTAGCAGCACAATTATAAGGTTTGGATTATCTAAACCCTTACCCAAATTGATGCTCAATACTACTCCAAAAATAATAATATTCAATAACTGTATGATATCCCATTAAGAGAAAAAGTCCCTCTTTAGGGGAAAATTGATAATCTCTATGTTGAGCTAATACTCAAAAATAGTTATTTATAATTGTACTGAGCTTGCTTTAAAATACTATGCTTTATCCAAACCGACTTCACTTTCCCAAAACTAAGATGTGCTATCTTTAAAGATAACCAAGCTTTTCTTTCTGAAAATAATCACTTGAAGCAATTCATGCTTTCTTGAAACAGTTTCGTTCTGAAGAACCGCTTTAAGATTTGGAATGTACTTTACTTGTGAAACTGATGTATCACATATTTATGACATTTTCGACGCTCAAAATGGTGAATTAGTGTGCATTGAAAGCATGTTTCTATAGATA
Source organism: Solanum dulcamara (assembly GCF_947179165.1). NCBI lineage: Eukaryota > Viridiplantae > Streptophyta > Magnoliopsida > Solanales > Solanaceae > Solanum > Solanum dulcamara. The sequence goes on from NC_077243.1 coordinate 26,331,655, forward strand.
TGATATGGGATTTTATTTGTTTTGCAGGAAAACTAAGTCACACATAAGTTTTGATGATTCTATGGGTCTAAGAACTATTTTGCTTACTAATGAAGAGTACGGGACTCACCACGGACCATAATGCCTTGCATTGGCCTTAGTGGTGGGTGTGAAGATAATGAGAGAAGGAATCTATGCCGGAGGTGTTAAGTACAACCCCATGGAACCCACCACAGATCATAGTGCCTTGCATAGGCCATGGTGCTGATGGTACAAATTTTGGCTAAGTATAACTCCACGGAACCCATCACGGGCCGTGGAGTCCATTACGGATCATGCTGGATGATCGTGTAGGTTGAGGGAAGATGTGGGAGAATTAGCAAAGTCTATCACCACAGAGGTCAGTACGAACCGTATTCCTCACCACGGGCTGTGAGGATTGCCTGTGAAGAAGAGAAGAGTTACACAGTATTGAAGCCCAAGTTAAACACTATGGAAGAAGGACCACGAATCGTGAACTTTAGTACGGTCTTTGAGGGTCTAGCGTGAGACTTCAGTTTTCCTAGTTGGTTTAGGATTTGGTTTTGTATTTCTATAAATACCCTAATTTATTTTATTTTTAGGGTTGAGCATTTTTACTAGTTTTTGAGTACTTTGTGAACATAGTGAGGATAAACTTAGTTACTTTTGGAGATTGATTATTGGTATATCATTCCGATTTTCATCCTTTAGTAGTGATTCGCGTGAATTAGTCAAGATTTCTTCATCTGAGTAGGTATTAATTCATGAATTCTTCACAATTTTTTGTTCTTTTACTTACAATTATGAGTAGATAAACTCACAACTAGGGTTATGGAAACCATGACGACTTAACTAAAATAGGCAAAAGTAGGATTGATATTCGTAATTTATTTTTTGATGTAGTATAATTTCTTCAGTCAAAAGTATTTCTTAGTGAGTGCACGCATTAAGAACATGCCCATATTTATTACTTGCCTGGGAGGGAGGTAGTGATTAGAAAAAGAATTTCACAATAGAAATTTGAAGAGTCTGGCTTCGAAAAAAGGGATAAACTTCATCTAAGTTACTTGAGATCGGGAGGAGATAGTACTATGGAATCCAAGGTGAGGGTTAGTATAGTATACATTCTGAGACCAAGAGGAGATGAATGAGATATGTATAATAAGGACTGGGAGGTGAATTAGATGTTACCTAACTCGTTAGATTTTGCATGCAATACATTGAATGATATCATGACCACCATTGAATGAAGTCACATTTTGAGGCATGATATGGATATCTCGGAGACTACAATCAACAGGTTCTTATATTGCTTGGAATTCCAAATTGATGTTCGGAAAAGTCTTTATGAGCACCGACACCATGAGGTTAGTGATGATGAGAAGATGGGTGATCCTGCAGTGCGCCAAATAATTATGGAATGGATCGAAAAACATATTGCTACTACGGGAGTAAATGCGTCATGGGTAACAAATGCAAAGCAGTTGATTACTAAGGCGTCCCTCACGTTTCTAGCTATGTTTTGGTAGGCCATTATCCGTGCCTATATCTTAACAATTGCAAATGAAAAGACCCTTTATCCCACGTAGTTATCTCTAGTAGCCTGCATTATGGCTCGATTTGGACTACATAGAGAGAGGCTAATTGAAGTTGAAATTCAAGATCGAGCATTTAATGAATGGGATAGACTCTCATTCCCATGTTTGATCACTACGTTATGCGAGGTAGTAGTACAATGGTAAATCATCACTTTGACAGGCACATCCCAGAAACTAAGTCGACAAATGCGCCACTCATAAAGGATTTGGACAACCCACTGTACAAATCCAAGCTGGGATGACCTATTGGGCCAACCACTATGCCTATAGTCCCACCTCCTCCTACTCTCATTTTGGAGGGTGAGACTTCATGCCCTTCGATGGAGGAGTCTACCGAGCAGCCCGAGGGCGATACTAGGCCTACCCTGTGTACACCCGCAGTTTTAGATATGATGATAATTGTCCCTTATACACTCCTTGATCATATGGTCCGGTACTAGAGGCAGACACGAGCATTGGTTGATCAGGTGATTGAGAGACTAAATATGGTGGTCCAAACACAGATACAAGAGGAGCCAAATTATATTTGAACCGAGCTCCTACAGGAGGTGACACAGATATAGATCCGTATTGATGGCCTTAAGGTATACATCACTAATCAGAGTAGTTGTCTAGGTAATGCAAAGACTGAGTCCTTGAAGAAAGAGCTGGCTGCCTTAAAAGAAATTGTTGGTAAATTAGAAGCAAAGACGTCCTCTACTATCCTGGCGAGCGCTATAGATACTTTGCTAGAGTTGTTGTCGGCACCGCCCACACCTGTACAGCTAGATGAAGTTTGAGGTTCCATTTCGGCACCCAAGCCTAATAAAAAGGGCAAGGGAAAAAATTAGCAATAGGAAAATAATTCCCAGATAATGCAGAAAGGTATAGGAGAGCACAGAGAAAAGAGGAAAAAAAGGGCTCAACACACTTCTAGAAGAGAATTTTAGGAGAAATAAGAGCTTGAGAAGAAGCAACTTGAGGCGTCTAAGGCTGGAGCATTATCCAGTGATGCTGTACTTTTCGGTGCTCCATCTAAGACTGTGAGTGAAGTGTCTCTTAGCGCACTTACTCTTGCTCAAGCGATGACCCTTCGACGGAGCCTACATCATTGAGTGCACAACTAACGCCGGTGTCCCTACACCACCACCGATTAACACCTAGGGCATAGCATGTATGATCATTCCCCTTGTACCTATTATTGAGTCTTTTGATGTGCAATTAAGGTCAATGCACACTCTTTTGATAGGGTATGGGGTAGCCCTGACGCTTGGAGTTTTTGTTGCCATATTTCTTTTCTCTCAAGCACATATCTAGTAGAACTGGCATGTTTAGGATTGTTGTTGTATAAATACAAGAGTCTGTAGATGGATACAATAGCTTATGAAAGAAAGAAGTTAAATTGAACTAAAATGACTCCCAATTGAAATTTTTGTGAAACACTAAGTGATTGATCTGTTTTTTTTTTTAAAATTGACTTGTTAGGATCTGTGTAGGACATGGTACATATTGACTTGTCGATCAAATTTTAGCTAGGACATGACTGAGATAATTAGTTCTTAATAGTATAACATATGTTCCATGTGCGTGTGAGCTTAACTACTTAGTTTGAACAATGCACTTGTAAGCTAGAACTTGCTTGGTTTGTCTTACTAAAATGATTGAATAGCCTTGTAGGACATGATCATAGGCTGTTGTTGATAATGAGTCACTTAGCCTAAATTGAACCAACAAAATAAAATTGTACCCTTTGAACCAAAAATAATTAGAGCTTTAATGAACCTTTTCTTTGAATAACCGAAATTCGCCTTGCCTTGCTGTCAATGAATCCAAATTTTGGCGCTGGCCCCTCCAAAGAGATTGTGGACCCCAACTCAGGACAAAAGCCTAAGTTGAAGGTGGCTATTATAAGAAGAATTAATTTTATAAACCTGTATCTTAGACCTATTCCCTCTTAGGTAATTACGTACTTCAACTCAGGTCAAAATCCAAAGTTGGGGGTGGTTACTATAAGGAAAGAAGAAAAGTTAGGGAATGAAAGGAATGGTGGAGTGAGAGGAAAAGAAAATCATGGGTTGTGTCTGCAAATGAAAAAAGAAAATGTTATGCAATAATGATTCCTAAAGAAAAAGAAAAAGAATGAAATAGAGTAAACAAAAGCGGAAACCACACCCGAAAAGGAAGAATGAGGAAATAATGGAACAACAAGAGTTTGGAGGGTTGAAAATAAGTAAGCTAAGCCAAAGTAGCATTTGGAGGGGAAAAGTAGTCACTTTTATCCTAAATATATCCCACCCTAACCCCGAGCCTACGTTACAAGTCTAAAAAGTTCTATTGTGATCCCAACAAGGTTATTCAAGAGTAGAAGTATTGAAAATAAGGGCAAGCCTATGGTCTTTACTTCTGCATTATTTGAATTTCTTTTGAAAGTGCGAGAGTTTTATTCCAGTCTTTGTTTATTTTCTATACAATGTGAGAGAGACTTCTTTGTTGTGTGGTAACTATGATTATATTATTGTGTTTCTATATTACTTAGTACAGTGTCAGTTGCATTTATTTGGTTGACTGTGAGTAGTGTTATGTCATAAATTGATCCTTGTGAGTTAGTTGGACTACTAGTGTATTGCATAGTAGGAAATGTGTCATGATTAATGAGATGGGCTACTATATATCTATACTACAGTCCTTTGTATTTGCGCGTTGTGTTGTTTTGTTTTATATCATTGCTTGAGGACAATCAATGGTTCTAAGTTGAGGGTGTTGATTTTTCGCGTATTTACAATATTTTCGATGCTCAAAATGGTGAATTAGTGTGCGTTTCAAGCATGTTTCTGTAGATATGATGTAGTTTTTTTCTGTTTTGTAGAAAAACTAAGTCGAGCACAAGTTTTGATGATTATGTGGGTCGGAGTATTATTTTGCAGAGTATTAAGAAGAATGAGCCTCACCACAGACCATAGTGCTTTTCAAGGGTTGTGGTGGTGGGAGAGATGATGAGAGAAGAAACCAATGCCGAAGGGGCTAAGTACAACCCTACGAAACCCACCACTAACCGTAGTGCCTTGCACGAGTTGTGGTGGGTGTCGTACTAATGATCTTGTGAAGGTTTTGGTGGTATAAATTTTGGCCAAGTGTAACTACAAGGAACCCATCATGGGCCGTGGAGTCTACTACGGAAAATGCTGGATGATCGTGTAGGCTAAGGGCAGATGTAGGAAAATTGGCAAAGTCTATCACAACGGAGGTCAGTACCGACCATATTCCTCACCATGGGCAATGAGGATTGCCTGTGAAGAAATGAAGAGTTACACAGTATTGACGCCCAAGTTAAACACTATGGGAGAAGGACGATGGACCATGAACTCCAGTATGATCCGGGGTGGTTGAGCATGAAAGGTACCGACTTCAGTTTTTAGGATTTGGTTTTCTATTTCTATAAATACCCGAATTTATTTTATTTTTAGGGTTGAGCATTTTTACTAGTTTTTGAGTATTTTGTGAACATAGTGAGAATATACTTAGTTACTTTTGGAGATTGATTCTTGGTATATCATTCTGGTTTTCATCCTTTAGTTGTGATTTGTGTGATTGATTCAAGATTGACATCTTCATCTGCTGTAACACCCCAAAAATTTCTACGCCAAGACCCAAACTATTTTTCATATGCGTATAGGATCGAACTCGTGACTTCTAGTTGTATATATGAGCTAGGATAAATTCCTAAGTAATTGAAGTATGTTAGATGTGTTTAGGGGTCATAAGAGACCTCGAAGACCAAGCCGAGTCCAAAGAATTTTTATCAGCTAAGTTTCTGAATGAGGTCGTATAAGGGTTAACTTCAAATGACCATATCTCCTAATATACTATAAATTAGATATTCCATGACCTATAAAATTAAAGGTATTTGAGTTTTTTTTCCAACTCTAGTGAGGTGTCCTCATTCCGAGTTCAGAGTAAAAACTTATGATTATTTTTCTATAGACTATCACTGCAAGAATTTCAGGCCTGGGGACGCCATTATAGCACCCGAAACTAGCCTCAGGAGTTTGGGTGCTGGCGCGGCACACCAGCTATAGCGCCAGCAGTTTTTTTAGCCTATTTTCCAGATTTTTTTGATGAAGGTCAATTTAGACATTTTCCCTAAACATATATACACGAATTTGGACATGTTTGGGGGTCATTTGTTTAGTCTTTCACCTCCCAAAACCCCTAAACTTCATCCTCCTCTCTCTCAAATCATCCCCTCCAATTTTTCTCTCAAACTAAAAGGATTCAAGGCTCTTCATTGAAGACCAAGAATCAAACTTTCTTAAAAGCTTCAATCTAAGGTATGTGGGTTTACATCCATGGGTCCTTCAACATATGGAGCCCAAAAGTTTTCTCAATCTAGTATTTCCATTCAAAATAATGAAATCTTATGGGCTTTTACATGATGACTCCAAATACATATATTATGGTATATTTTAAGTTTATTTACTCCTATTGATATATATGTATATTGACTCTAAATTTCAAGTGATGAAAATTTTTATGGATTTTCATACAATGATTTCAAATGTATAGGTTCTTGAATATTTGAAGTTTATTTATTACCTATATTGACTTATGTTGATTCTTATTTACATGAAATGGATGGTTTATCAAGGTACGTATATGAAGGTTTGAAAGGTAGTTTTAAAGTGCATATGGTGGGTTGCTTTTAAGATATTGGATTTGATGCATTCATATCACTCTCATGCATACAATTATTCTTTAAATGTATTTAAAAGTTATATAAAATGAACCCACCCAGTCTTCTTATGTTGAAATGAGGTTGAATTGAAAGTTTGACTCCAAATGAAAGTTTATGAAACAAATGCCTATGTTTAAGGGAGTCTTGTGAAATGATTGAATGATGATGAAAGGGCTTCTTAGCCAAAGTAAGGTTTCAATGTGAAAGGACAATTCTCACATTGAATCAAATAAAATGTTTAAGGTTATGATATGACATGTTTGACCTCCCTATAGGCCGTCAATGCTTTTGAACATTTTTCCAAAATGAAAGGTCCGATTAGCATGGTACCCGAAATGCCATCACTGATTGTAGACCTAATTTTCTTATAAATCAAGGTTCATTAGTAGAACGGTAAATAGGGCATGGTAGTCATGATAATATTATAAACTAATGGTTTTAATGATCTATTCCACCGATGATGATTTGATGTCTAAAGTTATACAATGCTTATGTTATTATGATATATAAATGTTATTATATGGGATTTGACCTAGCACCGAATGTAGTATGTAGATGGCGACTCGACCTAAGGGGTCCTTAAGTAAAGTTTCATGTTGCATTAACTATGTGACACCATAGGAGCCCTTGTCGGCTAGGCCTTTGTAGCCACCTGATATTAAATAATTGAATGAAATCTGAATGGAGTTCTACTCGACAAGTAGTCTTCCCGTGCCAGCGTAGGGGCTTATGTTGGATTCTATGTAATAGCTCGCATTGTCTTAAATATCGGTTATGGTCACTTCCCTACAAAATGAATATTTTAAGGTTTCATATGAGGATGTCTAATTCATACATTCACTTATGCATATTGCTTACTTACGTTCTTTATTGCATTGTATACTCACCTACTTAGTACATTCAAAGTACTAACGCATACTTTTGCGTACATGATATCATCATATAGGAACCGACGTCACTCCTCGACCCTCTTCACGTGGCTAGCTTAAGTTAGTTAAAGATTGCTTGTGGTGTGTTCCCATGTTTTGGGAACAATATCCTTTTTATTCAAAGCTTATGTTATATAGAATAGTAAGACTTTTATTAAGGCATTTCTTAACACTTATTTTGAGGGTGAGCTAAGAACATGTCTTAGCCCCCGCCAAGTCTATTAGTAGAGGTATGTTTGGACATAAATGGAAAATGTTTTTATTTCCACTTATTATTGTTTATCTTTACTAATGAAATGCTTAATGAATGCTAAGAGGCTTGGGTGAGGTACCTCCGGGTGTCTCATTCACCGTGTCACGTCTAGGCCCTAGACTTTGGTCATGACAAACTTGGTATCAGAGAATGAGGTTTTGAAATGGTCCTAAGAGTCCAACATACCGCATCAAATAGGGTCTTGTTCATGGTTGTGAAGCGCGCCATAATTATGAATAATAGATTATGAGGAATTTAGAAAAGTTTCCTTTCTTTCATGATTCACGTCGTTCCCTAGAGTTGTCCTAAGACTTCCCTTATCTAATGAATTGTTTCATGTTCTCTAGATAGTACTTCGAAGAAGAGTACCTTCATCTAGATCAATGGATGCTATCAAGGACCGAGTTACTCCAATTTCGGAGCCTCCAATTCAAGGAGAGGTTGATGCTAATGGGGAACAAATACTTAATGGCCCTCTAGCCGAACAAGTGACTAATGCAGAATTTCATGATGCCATCCTATTATTGTCTAGAGCGATGATGGCTCAGTTGAATCGATAAAAGGTGATTCCTGTGAATGCAGGTAGGAAGAAAAGAAAGTGGGTGAGTAAGATGAATGCTATAAAGGAGAAATCAAGGGACTTTAATGATGCGCGCATTGATAGTGGTTTATCTTTTTCTAATGCCCTAGTATCTAGGCCTAATATGGAGAAACGTCCCTTTTCCCTTTGCGATAGGTATGGTAGGACCCACCAAGGAGAATGCATGGCCGGTAAGGAGGTTTGTTACAGGTGTGGTTATATGGGCCACAAGATAAGGGACTGTCAAGTGGCTACTAGTATAGGGAGGGAGTCTAAGAGGGCTCGATGCAAAGGTGAGGCTTCGCAACCCAAACCCGGTGGTGGTATTTGTGCATCTACTATTTCCAAGTATTCCAAGTATGGGAAAAATAATAGAGGAGAGTGCCTAGTGGGGTTGGGTGCTTGCTATAAGTATGGATAGCCAAGTTATTATGCAAAAGTGTGTAGGAGTGGTACTAGACCTCAAGCTCTGGCCCAAGCTACAAGTCATCCAGATCAACGTGCTACTACATCGGGACGCGGTTAGTTCCAAGAAAGATGGTATGCCTTTTAGATTCATCAAGAGTTAGAGGATTCTCCCAATGTTGGGACTGGTAAGTAAAAGGTTTCTGATTTTGAAGTACATGCATTGTTAGATCCATTACCAAATTGTGGGTTGTTGCTTTATTTCTTTCTAAGAGGTTTGATGTATATCTCAAAATATTATTGGAACCCTATTTGGTGTGTACCCCTATTGGTGAGTCGGTTGTTGTTAGGAAAAAAATCTATAAGGGTTGTCCCGTGTTTATCTTGCACAAAGTTGTTCCTTATGATCTCATTGAGCTTGAAATGACATATTTTGATGTTATTCTTGAATAGAAGGGTCATGATTCGGTAGTAAATGGTTAGTTCATTTCCTTTCTTAAGGTCCGAATATTGATTTTTAAGGGTTAGGAATGTCAACTCTGAAAGTCCTTCTCTTGAGTCGGCTCTTGTGGCTAATGAGTTTTATGACATGAGTGAGAATTCTCATCCGAGTAAGGCCAATGTGTGACCAGTGCACTTAGTATGGTTTTTATAGGGAGCGTGCCTCATGTTGATGAATGAAAGAAGGAGTTATAAGGGATGTTTATTAGTTGGCTAGATTGGGGGGGTGTAAGGTTGAGTGGTTCTGATTATGGTAGTACAAATTCGATCTGAATCATGTTTGGTTGTATATGTTAAGTAAAACAAGACCTTGATCAATCATTGGTAAAGTTGAAGGAATTGGTGGGAGATAAGAAAGTAGAAGTCTTTTCCCAAGGGGGAGATGGAGTATGTCATTACCAAGGTTGGTTGTGTGTCCCAATATAGATGGCCAAAGAGAAATGATATTGAGTAGAGTTCATAGCTCTCGATGGATGAGTTAGGGAAGATTGAGGGAAGAATGGGTATTCTATATTGTGATAATTATGGTATGCCTTGTCCATTTAAGGTTATAAATATGGAAGAAGAGCTAGATGAGACCTCGTTGTGTGTAATAGATAGGTAAGAGTATTTTGGTGTGACCTTTGGTAGGAGTGAATACCACTGAAGATATAGAGATGCTAAGGTAGACACAACAATCACTAAGTGACGTTGACCTCAAAGAAGCCATAAAGTGGTTAGAATGGTAGGCTTGAATGTGTGGTTGTAAATATGTGAGTGATTGTAGTAGGCTATTGATGACTTTTGTTAAGGTTTCAAGTGATTATATTAGAGTGGTTGTAGAACTAGGCTTAAATATAATGTTGATGGCATAGGGGTGAATGTACGATGTATTGGATGTTTCGTTATTAGGTCTTGAGGTTTGTGAAATATGGTAGTAAGGGGTAGTACTCTTGGAATAGATCTTCCTATAGAGGTATGAATGTGATTTGTCGTTGGAGATAGCCTTCTTTCATCTGGTGTTTCATATGTTGTTGTTTAGAAAATGTGTGGGTGATCCTAGTTCCATCGCCCTATTGAAAATAGTGAATGTTGAAGAAATCTCAACCTATGAAGAGGTTCCGGTTGGAATTTTGAACCGACAAGTTAAGAGATTGAGGAATAGGGAAGTTTCATCTGTAAAAGTCCTTTAGAGAAATCAACAAATTGAAAGCGCTACATGGGAAGTGGAAACGGATATAATGAAACGCTACCCTCATATTTTTCACACTACTCAAGCCTAAGGCACTAAGTTATCCAAGCTCAAGTATTTAAGGCTCCTATGTTTCAATTTTTCCAAAGTCCTCATATGCATGCATGCATGTTCATGAAGTTGAATTTAAAAGCTATGTTTTATGTTTAAGTTTAAAGCTTTCATGTTTGATGCATTTCAAGTGTCATTGTATATATGTTGGGTTGCTAGTCCTCGTGCCATGTCCACTTCTATGCTAATGATTCTCATTCGAGGACGAATGTTCCCAAGGGGGAGATATTGTAACACCCCAAAAATTTCTACGCCAAGACCCAAACCATTTTTCATATGCATATAGGATCCAACTCGATGACTTCTAGTTGTATATATGAGTTAGGATAAATTCCTAAGTAATTGAAGTGTGTTAGATATGTTTAGGGGTCATAAGGGACCTCTAACACCAAGCCGAGTCCAAAGAATTTCTATCGGCTAAGTTTTCGAATGAGGTCGTATAAGGGTCAAATTTAAACGACCATATATCCTAATAAATTATGAATTAGGTGTTCCATGACCTATCAAATTAAAGGTATTTGAGTCCTCTTTCGAATGCCAGTGAGTTTTCGTCATTTCGAGTTTGGAGTCAAAAGTTATGATAATTTTTCTATAGACTATCACTGCAGGAATTTCAGGCCTGGGGTTACAGTGGCGCCCGGCGCCACTATACCGCCTGAAACTAGCCTCAGTAGTTTGGGTACTGGCACGGCGCGCCAGCTATAGTGCCAAAGAGGTTTTTAGCCCATTTTCCAGATTTTTTTGATGAAGGTCAACTTGTACATTTCCCTTAAACATATATACACGAACTTGGACATATTTGGGGGTTAATGTTTTTAGTCTTTCACCTCCCAAAAACCGTAAACTTCATCCTCCTCTCTCTCAAATCATCCCCTCCAATTTTTCTCTCAAACTCAAAGGATTCAAGGCTCCTCATTGAAGACCAAGAATCAAACTTTCTTAAAAGCTTCAATCTAAGGTATGTGGGTTTTCATCCATGGGTCCTTCCACCCATGGAGCCCAAAAGTTTTCTCAATCTAGTATTTCCATTCAAAATAATGAAATCTTATGGGCTTTTACATGATGACTCCAAATGCATAGATTATAATATATTTTATGTTTATTTACTCCTATTGATATATATGTATATTGACGCTAAATTTCAAGTGATGAGAAATTTTATGGATTTTGATACAACGATTCCAAATGTATAGATTCTTAAATATTTGAAGTTTATTACCTATATTGATGTATGTTGATTCTTATTTACATGAAATGGATGGTTTATCAAAGTAATTATATGAAGTTTAAAAGGTAGTTTTAAAGTGCATATGGTAGTTTATTTTTAAGATATTGGATTTGATGCATTCATATCACTCTCATGCATACAATTATTCTTTAAATGTATTTAAAAGTTATATAAAATGAACCCACCCAGTCTTCTTATGTTGAAATGAGGTTGAATTGAAAGTTTGACTCCAAATGAAAGTTTATGAAACAAATGCCTATGTTTAAGGGAGTCTTGTGAAATGATTGAATGATGATGAAAGGGCTTCTTAGCCAAAGTAAGGTTTCAATGTGAAAGGACAATTCTCACATTGAATCAAATGAAATGTTTAAGGTTATGATATGACATTTTGACCTCCCTATAGGCCGTCAATGCTTTTGAACATTTTTCCAAAATGAAAGGTCCGATTAGCATGGTACCCGAAATGCCATCACTGATTGTAGACCTAATTTTCTTATAAATCAAGGTTCATTAGTAGAACGGTAAATAGGGCATGGTAGTCATGATAATATTATAAACTAATGGTTTTAATGATCTATTCCACCGATGATGATTTGATGTCTAAAGTTATACAATGCTTATGTTATTATGATATATAAATGTTATTATATGGGATTTGACCTAGCACCGAATGTAGCATGTAGATGGCGACTCGACCTAAGGGGTCCTTAAGTAAAGTTTCATGTTGCATTAACTATGTGACACCATAGGAGCCCTTGTCGGCTAGGCCTTTGTAGCCACCTGATATTAAATAATTGAATGTAATCTGAATGGAGTTCTACTCGACAAGTAGTCTTCCCGTGCCAGCGTAGGGGCTTATGTTGGATTCTATGTAATAGCTCGCATTGTCTTAAATATCGGTTATGGTCACTTCCCTACAAAATGAATATTTTAAGGTTTCATATGATGATGTCTAATTCATACATTCACTTATGCATATTGCTTATTTACGTTCTTCATTGCATTGCATACTTACATACTTAGTACATTCAAAGTATTAACGCATAAATTTGTCTACATGATATCACCATGTAGGAACCGATGTCACTACTCGACCCTCTTCACGTGGATAGCTTGAGTTAGTTGAAGATTGCTTGTGGTGAGTTCCCATATTTCGGAAACAACATCCTTTTTATTCTAAGCTTATGTTATATAGAATAGTAAGACTTTTATTAAGGCATTTTTTGACACTTATTTTGAGGGTGAGCTAGGGACATATCTTAGCCCCGCCAAGTCTATTAGTAGAGGTATGTTTGGACACAAATGGAAAATGTTTTTATTTCTGCTTATTATTGTTTATTGTTACCAATGAAATGCTTAATGAATGCTAAGAGGCTTGGGTGAGGTACCTCCGGGTGTCTCATTCGTCGTGTCACGTCTAGGCCCTAGGCTTGGGTCGGGACATCTTCGTAGGTATTAATTCATGAATTCTTCACAAATTCTTGTTGTTTTACTTACAAATATGAGTAGCTAAATCCACAAATAGGGTTGTGGGAATCATAACGACTTAACTAAAATAGGCAAAAGTAGGATTGGTATTCATGATTTGTTTTTGCATGTATTGTAATTTGTTCATTCAAAAGCCTTTCTTAGTGAGTGCAAGTATTAAGAAATTTCATGTATTCATTGCTTTCCTGGGAAGGAGGTAGTGATTAGGAAAAGAATTTCACAATAAAAACTCGAATAGTCTGACTTTGAAGGAAGGGATAGACTTCATTTAAGTTACTTAAGTCCGGAAGGAGATAGTACTTTGGGATCCATGGCGAGGGTTAGTAAAGTATACATTCTGAGAGGATAAACTTCATTTAAGTTACTTAAGTCCGGAAGGAGATAGTACTTTGGGATCCATAGCGAGGGTTAGTAAAGTATACATTCTGAGACCGGGAGGAGATGAATGAAATTCATTTAAGAAGGTCCGGGAGGTGAATTAGATGTTACCTAACTCGCTATATTTTGCATGCAATACATTGAACAATATCATGAATACAATTAGCCTATTAACTTATAAGTCCTGGAGAACACAATCATAGTCTAGTCTTCATATTGTTTACAACTTTAATCTTATTTACTTGATTTTGCATTGTTACTTTTTCTAAACTAAAACCAAAACCCCCAATTTTAGTTTATGCAAGTTTATTTTCGGGAAGTAGTAATTATAACTGAATAGTGAAAGATAATAGAATTTGTTTGAATCTATTCCCTGTGGGTTCGACCCTGACTCTTAGTTGGGTAAAATATACTTCTAACGATCTTCTATATCTCTTTCAAGAGGTGTAATTGAGAGTTATCAGAAACCATTGCATAAGAAATCAATAAGAAAAAGGTCCTTAATAACTTTTAAAAAATAAAGGGTTCATGTGTTAAATTAAACATGCAATAGTAAAAGATCATTAATAATGTGAAGTAATGAAATCTTTATAATGAAATCAAGAATTCAACAATACGAATATAGAGTAAATTCAAAAATTATGAATCCTGGGATAAAAACTCTATCTTTGATCTTACTAATTGAAACTGTAGATGTAGGGAGTGAGGACGAACTTAGTTCCTCACAATTATAGCCTTACATATCTGGGAGAACAAAAGATCTTGAAGAAAGTTTGATTGAGAAACTTCAAACCCTAAGTTTGTTCTTCTTGATTCTTGCTCTACACTTGGCGAGGAATAAATGAGAGTATTCTGAGATAATACTATGATATAATCCCCGGTTAGGTATTAAAATATTCAAGGTTTGGGCTTAGGATGAATGGAAAAAGACTAAAATAATCTTAATTAAAAATTTATCGAAACATTCCATGAGGGCAATCTATAAATTGTGGTTTGATCTATGACTCGTGAATCCCATTCCTGGAATTCAGGCCTAAAATCTGAGCCTCAAAAGTTCATTCCATGAGCCCTAATTATGTTCCATGGTTTGATCTACAGATCGTGGTTTTTTCTACTGAAAATCATACCCAAAAACAAGTTTCAGGACTTCATTTAATGGGCCAGAATTACGGCCCGTAGTTGAATTTACAACTGTAGTTGGGTCTGTAAAAATCATACCCAAAATATAATTTCTGAAGTTTTATTTCACGAGCTCAATATATGTTTCGTACTTCAATTTATAACCCATAAATTGAGTTCGTAGAAAATCAGCCTCTGAAAATTCTGGAGGAGGTATCTTTGGCAAATCGATCACAATATTTTACTCCCAACTCCGATTGATGCAAACTTGATGATGTTGAAAATCAGACCTATAGACCTTTAATTTGATAGGTCATAGTTCACCTAATTATTTATATGTCAAAATATATGGTCATCTGAAGTTGACTCTTGCACGGGCTAATGCAAAAAACTTAATCGGTAGGAAGGCTTTAAACTCGACGTAGTGCTAGAGGTCTCTTAATACCCTAAACCACTTCCAATACACTTTCTACACTTGTTAAAGGACCTTAACACACATTATCAAGTGAGACATCGCAATATTCAAGCTTATATACTTATAACAAATGATTTGGATTCTAAGAGTAGAGTTGCGAGGTGTTACAATATATATATATGTTAAATGTCATGGTATATTTTTTGGCCTAGGAAAAGATTTGTTTAGTTCTGTTTAAAAGAAAATTTTAAATTCTTCACAAATTTACCTTTTTCTAAAATCTCAATCAATTATTCTATAAAACAACTTATCATTTTCTGCTGCATCTCAATTGAGAGATCAAAGATCTACTGCTGATATCTTGACCTTCAATGAAACTCTTAGTGTTACTACTAATTCAACCAGTGCTAAATGTCAAGAGATGGTAGTATCCAAGAACTTAGACATAGTGATTCTGCATTAGTTGAGGGAACTATTAAATATCTTTCTAACCATAAGGATGTAACATTGTTCTCATAATGAATTTTTCTTATTATATCCACCGATTGGAATTGGACGTAACCATGAGGGTGTTAGTAGCGGGTTAATTTCATTGTGGTGTTGAACATGATACACGTTCTCAGAAAGAATAATTTGTTGAAGATAAATCTATTATTTATCAAACAATAATGATACACACTCTTCTGTCAGTACTATATCAGCAGCAGCATCAATGAGTAGCTTTTGTTTGAGTGTAAGAATAAGACACCTGCACCCACCAAAAAATATCTATGGATTAGTGAATTCTTGAACCTCTACTAAGATAGCTAAAGGTGGTTCGTCATATTCCATCATCTCTTCCATGACTAGGCTTGCAGTTTCCTTATCTTTCATGATCAGATCCTCAAGAATTTCGTCAGGTTCCAGTACATCATTCCATTGGTCTTCCCATAGGGGAACATTCTAAGAATGATGAACATCGACAACATCAAACATGAATTCAATTTCTGGAATGTTTTCTATATCCTGTAAGAACGAACTCTCATCATCATTACAACAACAACAACAAACCTAGTATAATCCCACCATATGGGGTCTGATAACGGTAGAGTATACGCAGACCTAACCCCCCACCTTGAAAGGTAGGGCAGCTATTTCCGAAAGACCCTCAGATCAAGAGAGGAAAATAAGATAAAAGGTCAGATAGGGACAAGCATATCGAAAATAAGATGAAAATAAGGAATAGTAAAAGTGAGAAAGTCATGATAGAATAGTATGTAAGAAAGAGGCATTAACTAATATAAATAAATAAGATAATCAAAGTACAATGGCCTAACACCTCTAAACAATAATACAATGCAGAAATCAAATGGCAATAAACAATGAGCAGAACTACAACTACTATGGTGTAAGGATAAGTCGCCTAGCCTTTTATCCTAATCCGAATCCTCCACACAGGAAATTATAGTGTGCTAATGCGCTTACTAATAGGAAAGAATAACGAGACTATGTACTAGACTTGTACCTAATGTGGGTCCTCTACACCCTCCTATCTAAGGTCATGTCTTCGGTAAGTTGTAACTGTACCATGTCATATCTAATCACCTTTCCCTAATATTTCTTTGGCCTACCCCTACCTCTTCTGAAACCATCCATGGACAACCTCTCATACCTCCTCATTGGGGCATCTGTCTCTCTTCTCTTCATATGCCCAAACCATCTCAGTTGTATTTCCCGCATCTTGTCTTCCACCGAGGCCACTTCTACCTTATCACGAATAGCCTCATTTCTAATCCTGTCGCTACTGGTATGCCCACACATCTATCTCAACATTCTCATCTCATCTACTTTCATCTTTTGAATGTGAGAGACCTTAATTGGACAACACTCTACCCCATATAACATAGATGGTCTAACCACTACTTTGTAGAACTTGCCCTTAAGTTGTGGGGGCACCTTCTTATCGCATTGCACGCTGGAAGTGAGCCTCCATTTTATCCACCCTACCCCAAAACAATGTGTGATATCATCGTCAATCTCCCCGCTGCCTTGTATGATAGACCCAAGGTACTTGAAACTACTTTTCTTTTGGATGGCTTGGTCACCAAGCCTAACTTTAATGCCAACCTCCTGAGCTGTCTCACTGAACTTGCACTCTAAGTACTCTATCTTGGTCCTACTCAGCTTAAACCCTTTAGACTCTAAGGTATGTCTCCAATCCTCTAACTTAGCATTAACTCCACTATGAGTCTCATCGATTAGGACTATGTCATCCTCAAAAAGCATACACCATGGCACCTCACCTTGAATTTGTCGCATCAATCCATCCATCACTAAGGCAAATAAAAATGGACTAAGGATTGATCCTTAATGCAACCCCATCACAACTAAAAAGTGCTCTGAGTCCCCTCCTATTGTCATTGCCCTAGTTTTGACACCCTCATACATATGCTTGATCACTATAATGTATGTCACAGGTACATCTTTAGCCTTCAAATATATCCATAGTATCTCCTGTAGAACTTTATCGTAAGCCTTTTCTAAATAAATCAATACCATATGCAAGTCCCTCTTTCTCTCCATACACTGCTCCACCAGTTTTCTTATAAGATGGATGGCTTCTATAGTTAAGCGTCCCTGCATAAATCCAAACTGGTTCTCTAAAATAAACATGCCTCTCCTAACCCTCATCTCCACTACTCTTTCCCACACTTTCAGAGTATGGCTTAGAAGCTTGATACCTCTATAGTTGTTGCAGCTCTAGATATCCCTCTTTTTTTTATATAGAGGGATCATTATACTCGACCTCCATTATTCGGGCATCGTTGCTGTCCTAAAGATGACATTAAATAACCTAGTCAATCACTTCAAACCTATCGGGCTCTCACTCTTCCAAAACTCCCCAAAAATCTCATCAGGTCTGATTGCTCTTCCCAGTGCATCCTACTTACAACACCCTTAACCTCTTCGATTGAAATACTCCTGCAACACCCAACATCGTGAAGCCTCTCTATATGTTCCAAATCTCTCAACACAATCTCTCTATCTCCTTCTACGTTCAAGAGTTTATGGAAGTACGACTGTCATCTCTATTTAATGAGAGTCTCCTCTACCAGTACTTTTCCATGCTCGTCCTTAATGCACTTCACTTGATCCACATCGCGTGCCCTTCGCTCCTACACCATGTATAGCTTGAATAATTTCCTATACCCACCTTTCTTTTCTAGTTCAGTATAAAGGCATTCAAAAGCTGTTGTTTTTGCCATTGAAACCGCTGACTTTGCCTCCTTCCTTGCTATCTTATAAAGTTCCCTATTCGTTTACTTCTCCACCTCATCCTTGCTTTCTATTAAGTTTTCATACGTTATCTTCTTTGCTTCCACCTTCCCTTGCACTTCTCTATTCCACCATTAGTCCCCTCGATGTTGGCCACGACTACCAGTCGAGACTCCCAAAACTTCCTTTGCTACAACACTAATACAACTAGTCATCCTATCCTACATAGTATTCGTATCCCCACTACTATCCTAGGACCCCATATCCTTCAATTTCTCTCATATCTCTAGGGCGCTAGTTGTAGTCAAACTCCCTCATCTGATCCTAGGTCAGTCATCTCTGACCCTTTTCTTTCTCCTCATCTTGATCCCTAAATACATCACCAAGAGCTTATATCGGGTCATAAGGTTATCGATTGGAATGACCTTACAGTCTTTGCACAGACCTCTATCATCCTTCCTAAGGAGTAAAATATTTATCTGAGTCAGCCACCGCACTTCAGAAGGTTACCAAGTAGTCCTCTTTTTTTGGAAAACTCGAATTGGCTATCACCAACCCAAAGATCTTACAAAATCCAAAAGTGAGACTCCTCCCCTATTTCTATCCACGAAGACAAAGCCTCTATGCACATCATCATACCCTCCTAAAATAGACCTGATGTGCCCATTGAAATCCCCTCCCACGAAAATCTTCTCAATAGGCGGTATGCCTCCTACTAACTCATCTAAATCCTTCCAAAAGTGCCTTTTATCCTCCTCCTCTAAGACTGCTTGCGGCGCATAAGCACTAATAATGTTCAACGTGATCCCTTCAACGACCACCTTAATCGACATCATCCTATCAGTGACTCTCCTAACCTCCACCACCTAATCCCATAAATTATTGTCTACTAAAATGCCTACCCCATTCCTATACTTTGATCTACTAAAGAATCAAATCTTATACCCATCTACCTCCTTAGCTTTAGAACCTACCCATTTGGTCTCTTGTACATAATCTATATTAATCTTTCTCTTTTTTAGAATCTTAACTAGCTCTATGGATTTTCCCGTCAACGTTCTAATGTTCCAAGAACCTACTCTCAGTCTAGATACTCCTTTAACCCACTTAGCCCTCCTAACCCTCATCCCCTTTCCCGTCCTTGAGCGAAAATATGACCCTAATCTACCATCACTATCCAAAGTCAAGAAAATGCGTATGAACTAATAAATTATTCAAAGGTTTAAATTCAGCAAAATATAACTATAATTATACGAGCAAGGAATAGATAGGGAAAGATATGAAAATCGGAGGTACCAACTCCAGTTGAAATAAACCTGTTTGCCATCGAAAAACACTATTCACTTCGGTTACTATACACGTTGGAGTTATTGTCCACGTCGGCTTTCCAAGGTGCTGTTCATAACAACCTTTAGGTTGTATGGGTAGCATATCTTGGGTTGAACGAATCCTTGGGCCAAAAACCCAAAAAAGGTTGCATTTAATAAAGCAGTATTTCGTTGAGGAATTTCGTCGAACACCTTCAAGGCACTGTCCACGGTGCTTTGATAAGCAGCCTTGATGTCTTTATTGTTATCAGATTTTGGGACCCCAAGTGTAGAGTCATAATCAGCGGCAGCAACCACCAATATCCCACAAAAATTACTTTAAAACAAAAACAAAACTTGAAGCTGAGTGACAGAAAATTATTGTAAATCCACAAGTTTTCATAATATCTTAACGGTTTAGGAGAAAATAAAAGGATGCTAAAAAGATGAAAAGATAAAAGGATAGGGAAATGTTTGAAGCAATGATTAAAGATTAAAGATCTAAAATAAGTGAGGCCTTTAGAGACAATAGATGAGTCAACAAAGAGTAATCTGTACTGCTGCCTGGCGGTCACCGACCGTTGTTGTGCCGCTGCCTGCTAGCCGCTGAAGGTTGCTACGTCGGTGAGAGCAGGAGATGAAAAGGCATTGATTTTATCTACAAGGCTGGTGGTAGTCCAATTATCCATCCAAATCTAGTTTGAAATAATATCCTTATACTTAAGGGAAGGAGGTAATCCGCACAACCAATAAGGATAAAATCGAAATATGAAAGATTTTTATTTAGCTTTATCACTTTATGGAACCTTTCACCTAAGCAAGAGGCCTATCAAATATTCTGATACATATCATTATTGATTTAGCAACTAGCAGTTCTAACAGTGGCAAACACTGTCCCTTGTTCTTTTTCTTAATAGGGACTTATAACATCACTTCTTGCTAGGTTAAATTAATAAAATAGTATTAGAATCAACTGTACCACCATCTCAAAACCAAGTCAAGAAAGTATGATAAATATCTCATATATTTCAATTGAGTTTGGTCTTTCATGATGAACATACAATAAAATTTAGATATCCAGCACAGATATGAGATTTCTAGCGGGACATAGTCACGACTATGGAGAAAAGATCAAAATTACAAAGTAAAGACTGAAAATTAAAAATACCTTAAGAACATGAAAGTTTGCCAAACTTGAACTTTATTCAATCCACACTAGAGTATTGTAACGATCTATTAGGTCATTTTGAGTACTAGAACTTTTTATTTTATAAAAGACTCATCTCATAATTTTTTATTGGGTATTTGGGATTATTCGATAACTACGGTTATTTAGTTGAGGGGTAAATTTAGATAATTAATTTAATTGGTAGACTAAAGTGATAATTTAGTTAAATATCTTATTCCACTCGTTCCATAATTATAAAAATAAATGAGTGGAGTTTATTACTTGTAGTACATAATTATTGTATTTAGAAAAGAAGAGATAAAAGAAGGGCAAAAACTTACCTAACACACAGGTAAAAGCTTCATAATTGTCAAATTATTGAATGTTTAACAAATTGTTAGGTTTATAATAGAATGATACATTGTCAATGGGAGGAAAATTGGAGGGACAATGATTAGCTAATGATTTCAAAATGATTGGGGGTAAGAATATAGAATTGCAATTATCAAACTAACAACTAACTTGGATAAATATTGTTGTATCTACCGGCCAACACAAGACTACATCACCATTCTAAATAATGCTAGGCCAAAGTATATAGAATGCTAATTAAATATAGGAAAAGCAGGGAACATTAGCACGTGCTAATTATCAAAATGATTGGGTTGTATATTATGTTTCTTCACTGGATTTTCATTTCTCCAGTGGAGTTGGCGCTAATGGATTAGGGACAAGTTAAAATAGAGTCCTGGGTAACTTGACTCAATTATTTCTTATATTTATCACATTATAATTTAAGTTTATGATATTTGAAGAAACTGATACTTAACCCTAAGCTTGAGATTTAGAAAATTGATTATACATTTTGGATGGGTTATTGAGTCTAAGTTCGATATATAGTAATATGGGTGTGTACAGAGTTGTGTACTTATGAAGATTATATATTTGATAAATTGGAAGCGTTCAGAGGCATTGAAGAAAAGCAAAGGCATTGGTGAATTAGTTTTCTTGATTTTGGTTCTTCGGTTGAGGTAGGTTATGGTTTATTTTATATCATAGAGAGACTATTAATAGTGATTGATAGTCATTGAGTAATGTTGTGAAGTTTTCTAATTAATTGTTGTTTGGATGGTTGATATTTTGTTGTGATTGGTCGGCAATCCCAAGACCATGAAATTCATAATCTTGAACTTCCCCTATCAAAAGTGATGCCTTGAATAAAGAAGGTTTGATGAAATATTGTTAATGAAGTAGAATGTAATAATAAAGAATGATAAATTATTTATATTTGGATCGGGTGTCACGTTCTGACATTGTATATTTTGATCGGGTGTCACATTCTGACATGCTATATTTGGATTGGGTGCTATGTTCCAACATGATATATTTGAATCAGGTGTCACGAGCCAACACGGTATAATTTGGATTGGGTGTCACATTCTGATACGGTATTTTGAATCGGGTGTCACGTTTTGATATGATATATTTGGATAGGGTGTTATGTTTTGGCATGATAATATTAAAGGAAAATAAATTAAATGACTTAATACTACCCAATCTCAAATAACTCATTTCCCAAAAGACTGTGGTGTAGAGGCCTGAGTCCTTATATATACTTTTGATATTGTTGATTGATTACGTACTTGTTTCGTTATGTTGCCACTTGATCTTGATCTTGTTGTTTGTCACATGTTAAGTGCTATAGTTAATTTTCTGTTATTACTTTATGCATATTGATTTCTATTTCGAGTCGACCGATGATACCTACTTAGTATATGTTGCCCTGTATTGACCCTTATTTTTATTTTTCTTTGTTTTATTTTGTGGAGAACAATGAGTGTACCATCGACTTCGACTAGCCCTCGACTCTAGCCAGTATCCAATATATTAGATCCTAGGGTGAGCTATCCTCCTAGCTCGTGTTGAATTTTCTCATTCCTGGAATAATGTCCTTAGTTTTTGGACATAAACTATTTTATTTATCTATTCTAGTGTTTGATATTCTTAGAATTGATATTTTGAGATTAGATATCATTGATGTGATGACTTTCAGATTTTGGGGACGTTACATAATAGATTTTAGTGGCTTTTGTTATTTTTTTACTTTAATAAGGTTTGAGCTTCCGCATTATTGTCATATTTTATAAGTTGAATCATTAATGTAAGTTGGGGTTTGTATCGTTGATTCTCCCACCTCGGAGGTAAAGTGTGGGTGCTACTCATAGCCCATTTTGGGTCGTGGCAAATATTTTACAAAGAAAGTTTTTAGAGAGAGAGGGAGAGACTTAGCGCACATTCCACTTCTACCTCTAAATAAAAAATAGATAGCCATATATATAGGCTCACACAAGAAACATAAAGAATAAAAGTGGGTCTCTGGTACAGTATATTTACTATTTCATGTAAGGTAGCTGTATTATTCTGCTTTTCCTTTTCCCTTTACAGCTGTCTTCAGGAATTCCTTTCCTTGCAGATAATGGAGAAAATCTTTCACCTTTTCTAGCTCACTATCAGATAACATTGGTCCTGGTCTATGTCCTTTGGACTGTGCATCAGTGTTATCATCGTTGCTTGCCATACTCTTCATCGAAGTGTCTGATTTATCATATTGTGTGAGAGTTTGAAGCAAATTTCTTTTAACTTCTTCGAGATATCCGTTAATCATCTCGCTTTTATCTTCTTCTTGTGTGGAAATTCTCCTAGCAATATGCTTGATGGAATTGTCAGCTAGTAATTTGTTTTGGGGTATAACCACATATTCTTGAATTGTTTCTCGAATTTGATCCATGAGCTCTTGTCCGTATGAATGTTTAGTCTTTGGATCTTTTCTGGTTAATTTATTCCATAAATTATTATAATAGACCCGATACAAACAAGGAATCTTTTCCTCAGGGGAAAACTCTACTTCAGGAAGCCATTTATGGATTCATGGGATTGAGAATTCAATAAAGAAGTATATCTAATTAATTTTTTCCAAATAACAAGAATGATCAGAGAGATATAATTCAATAAGAAATGGGGAGAACTTAGTCCATTATTTATATAAATTCAAATATTCAAATGGTAAAATCTTTATTGATGGTCTATGATAAGTCCACCATCTTAAAAACCAATTAGGAATTGATTCATCAAATATTTTAGCATAATTTTTTATGAACCAGGTGTGCTTATTCTTATCATTATTATAGAATACCTTATGAAAATCTTGGATATAATCCATATAAGTAAGGTTTATGTTCATTTGTTTACACAAACCTTCCTTGGAAACAGCCTTTGGCAGAAATGCAAGGTAAGGCTGTGTACAATAGACCCTTGTGGTCGGGCCCTTCCCTAGACTCTGCGCATAGCGGGAGTTTTAGTGCACCAGACTTCCCTTTAAACCTGTCTTTCATTCATAGTGGAGATTCCCCTCTCTTCTACAGATATAATCTGTTTGATGATGATATTCGAAAAGTTATAAACATTCTCTTCTATTGAAAAGTGTGGGAATTCAGCACTTCCCATGTTAATCAGTATTATCTCATAATAAGTTCGAATCTTAAAGGACACTCTAGGGAAATATAACACTCATACCAGATACCATTAGAATATCTTCCATGGTTCTTCTCTTCTCTGAAAGTCAGAGTTTTTCAAAAGAAATATGATTTCTTTGGTAGATCCTTCATTATAGAATTTATGGACATCAACTTCTTTGACTATACAAGCAAATGTATCACTTTACTTTTTGGATTCTAAATATGCCTTTAAATGCTTGTATAATGGACTGTCTTCTGGAAAATCTCCAGATTAATTACAGGAGTATTATCCATTGAAGCTGTTGAGGATGATGCTGCTCCAATCTTCGAGTTTATCAAATTCTTACTTCCCAATCTTAAGTCTGAAAGATTACTAGATGAGGATGAGGAGCCATATAACGGCTTCTGTAATGATGACTGAGGGGCTGATCTTTCCCTGCCTCTGTTTCTACCACCTTTGCCTCTTATAAGAGACCAAGGGAGGTCTTTTCCTACCATTCTGCAAACATAGCAAATCATATTAATGGAAGTCAAAATAGTCATATGTATCAAGATAATGAAGTTCATCGTCATCCTCATAAGAATGAATACAAAATTCAAGGGTTTGCATTTTTTATCTAATAATATCAGTAATTATTTTATCCAGAATCATAGTATGAATGTCTTTTCCTAAAGGAATTACATTTAAGATGGTGATTAGTTCCTTATTATCAAAGAAAGTTGGCAAAGAATGCATAATTAATTGTTTAAATATTTTCTAGATAGGAAGTCTGGAAGAGAACTATCAATTCCCCTTTTATACTGAATATCAAAATCAAATGGCGCCAATTGGGCCTGCCATCTAACAAATATCAATTGGGAGGCATCATGTTGGAAGTATTTTTCAAACATATATTTAACTGATTGAGCATCTATTTTGATCAGTAATTTTTGATTATATAAGTCGTCCTGAAATTTTAAAACATATTTAACAATGCATAGCATTTAAAGAGCCACAGTATCATATTTTCTCTAGGCTTCAGTCCATTTTCCTAAATGAAATCGTATAAGATATTCACATTTATCAATGGGATTGACTTGTTTAAGTATTCCTCCATAACCAATATTAGAAGCATCAAAGACTCCATTTTTTCCTCTTTTCAGATGATAAATCTTTCTCAGGACATCAGTTTCAATAATTTCTTGCCAAGCAGGGTTAGCTAGTGTTAAACATGGAAAAGACTTAACAGTTGTTTAACAGATTAGACCAATTTAGTCAGACTATCAGTCCAAGGAGAATTGTGATTCTTTTTTAATCTTTCATATAACAGAGATAATTTTTTAGACAGATTTTTATAAAAAGGAGAAATATAATTTAAATTTCCCAAAAAATTTTGAAGCATAGTTCTATTTGTTATAACATCAAGAAATTTTAAAGCAAAACCAATAGATCTTTGAATGGGAGTAATCTTCCCTTGGCAAATATTATGTCTTAGAAAGCGGACATGAGTTTGAAACAAACTCATTTCTGATTTAGATATAATCAAACTATTTTGTATAACAATCTTTTTTAAAATATCAAGATGCTTGATATGTGTTTCGAAAGTTTTTGAGTAAACTAAAATGTCATCGATATAAACAATAATAAAATCCAAATATGGATTAAAAATATCATTCATAATTTTCTGAAATTTAGAAGGGGCATTTTTTAAATCAAAAAGCATAACATTCCATTCATATTGCCCAAAAGAAACATTAAAAGTAGCTCTATAAGTATGCTCTTTAGAAATACGAATTTGTCTATATCCTAATTTTAAATCAAATTTTGAAAATATATTGGCATCATAAAGTCTCTATAATAAATCTCTTTTATTTGGAATACGATACCTAATCCATTTTAAAAATTTATTTAAAGTTTTATAATTAGTAACCAATCTAGGAACGTCACACTCCTTTTCTGCTGCATTATTGACATAAAAAGTAGTGCATGACCAAAGAGATTTGGATGGCTTTATTAAACCCTTTGTAAAAGATTGTCACTCTCTTTTTTGCAAACTTTCACTAACTCTGCATTCATTTGACAGGGACGTGACTTAGTGGGAATGTCATCTTCGCAAAAGTTATATTTATAAGGAAGAGTCACAATATATTTTTTTCTGTTCCAAAAAGCACTTGGATGATCATCACAAATATCAATGGCCAGTTTTTCAGAAATTAATTTAATTTTTTCTTGTACCTTAGCAGGACGTAAGATATCTAAAATGTTCGTGCTGTACATTTCAAGTTGTAAAGAATCAACATGGTTTTATTTCATATTAATTAAAAAATTAATATCTCTGATAACTGGTTCAATTATAAATGTAAAAGATATTTCTTTATTATTATAACTAGCAGTAAATCCTTTTGAATAAATTTTTGAGAAAAGATAAATGACATTAATAAAAGGAGTTCCAAGTATAAATGGAGGATGCATCTGATCTTTTTTTAATAAAAAGAAATAAGTTATGCAGACTTTATTCTGATAGATATGAGTTTTAGATAATTTGTACTTTATATCTAAAGTATGTCCAGATATAGATTTAACAGCATGAGTAGTTTTTTTCAAAAAATCTAGAAGGTATCAATCTTTCTTGTATACAACTAACATCTGTTTCGCTATCAATCACCGCAGTGCTAGTGACTGTATAATCATTATTGATTAGAATAGTACATTTAATATACCATCTATAAGCAGTTATAATCTGCAGCATTCCTAAAAAGGACTTTTGTTTAGAATTATCAATAAAATCTTCAACTCTCTCGTCAACCTTAGCTTTTTCTTTATCAATATGAGGTGTTGATGCAGAATCATCCTTCTTGTCATTCTCTAATTGAGAAATCATGTGATCATGAATCATTTGATTTTTTTAAGAGTTTTCATCTCATTTTTTAGTTTTTTACCTTTAATTTTTAAATCATTAAAAGAAGTGTCTCTTACTATAGTATAAGTTCTTTTGTCAAGACGAGTAAGAACTTCTTCTATCGAATAAAGTTTTGAATCTTTAAGATCAAAATCATTTTTTGATTTGAAAGATTTAAAGGATTTAGAAGATGGGGAGCTAGATGTCATATCGATGATCTCACTCCTCATATTTTCATCTGAAATTTCTTTCAGTAATTCAATCACATTTTCAGACGTAATTGTATTGACATTTAAATCTTCAAATTGTGATTAAAGTTTATAAAACTCATCAGTTTTGCACGGACAATTATCACCTGTATAATTAGTACCACAATTAGCAAGCATGATATTATCATTATCAGAAAAATCAAGGAGCTCAACTTTACTTTCAAATCTAAATTGTGACTCAGAGTAATAATCGGATTCTGAACCAGAAGTGTATAACAAACCATAAACTTTGTCATGAAGATCTTCTTCAAGATTTAAAGACTTAAGATTTTCAAGCTTACAATTCGGGGCAATATGTCCATACTGGCCGCACTTGTAACATTTAACCTTGCTAAGATCTCTCTTAGAGAAATTCTTTGAAAATCTATTAGATTTACGGTGAGATTTCCTAGTTTCAAATTTTTCTTTACTTTGTCGAGAACAATGATGATTTATATAAGGTCTATCAAGGTCATCACCTTTATAACGTCTGTGTTTCTTAGACCTTTTATCCTTGCTATTTAGAAGGACCAGCTACACCGAATTGGCTACAAAAACCTCCTAGTAGTGACCGCTCTCTTTTCTTGTCGATCTTAAGTTGATGAGCTAATTTTAGCTCGTTGCACATATTTAATCATTTTTGGGTGCAAGTTCCAATTAACTGACTATAAATAAACTGATCATAGGAAATTTCCTCTAAGAGTTTTTCTAACCCTTTCTGCAAATAATGAGGGAAGTCCGTTGATAAAATTAGACTTTCGATAAGTCATGTTACTCTCGGGTAAGTCCATTATCTGACTTTAAAAGGTGTCTTTATACCACCTAAATTCTCCTAAATGCTTACATCGAAGTCCATTTAGTAAGTTTCTCAAAGTTTTATTTTGGTTGGTAAATCTACCATTGAAATGTTCTAATATAGTGAGTATCAGTGTATAAACTGCAACTTGATGAGTTTTTTCGCTAATTCTTTAGACCTTATTTCTATTCTCGTCAATGCCTTCTTCCTTTATTACATCTTTTACCACAGAGGTGGTAATGGCATTTTTAGCTATATTAGATAAACAATTATCCCACCAGCCACGAAATTGGCTAGTAAATCCTGCAACAATCATCTTGCAAGTAGTATTATCAAAATTATTATTAGTATATTGAAAGATAGTAGCATACATCAACATAAAATGCACAAGAATAGAGACTTGCCTATCAGTCAGTCCATCAAGATTTTATTCATAAATTTGATCACAGTTATAAGCAATATTGGTTTGAATCCAATCTCTTTCCTCAATTAGAACATCTTAAGGAGTAGGACGAGGATAATAATAAGTCATCATGATTGGTTTGATAGCATACTTGCCATGCTTTATTAACCTATCTGGTTCTCTTTGAACTTTTTTGATTCTTTTGATTTTAGAAATATCATTTTCAATTGGAAAATTATCAAGTATACTAATAGGTTTAGTACTTAGGTTAGAAAGCTTTTATGAAGAAGTTTTTCTAAATCATTTAAAGACTTAGACTTGAAATCCTTTATTTCAATAGGATGCTGAATATGAGTTGGAATATTAACAACAACTGATTTACTTCCAGAAATAAAGGCAATATCAGTAGCCTTTGAGCTCATACTCATGGATTTAACCAAAATGATTAAATCATCAAGTTTTTTTATCAAGTGAACTAATACGTTCACCTATAACATTAACATATAAACTCAAATAATTATTTTGAGAAATCAAATTATTTATCTCCTTTATGCTAATTATAGCAACATCATTTTCAATGAATTTTTGAAAAGCCGAGAAAGTAAGACCTATATTATTGGGTAAAATACAAGGGTTTGAAGAGGGTAAACTACTTTAATAAGATTACCACTTCCATCTTTTAAAGGTTCTTTGTTCTAAAACCTTTATGTGTAAAGGTAAATAAGTGGTCTTAAATCAAGGAACAAAATAC
This sequence comes from Solanum dulcamara, assembly GCF_947179165.1. Classification (NCBI taxonomy): domain Eukaryota; kingdom Viridiplantae; phylum Streptophyta; class Magnoliopsida; order Solanales; family Solanaceae; genus Solanum; species Solanum dulcamara. The sequence goes on from NC_077243.1 coordinate 26,360,864, forward strand.
ATAATTTGATTATGTAACGCACAAGTTTCATAAAACTTGTGAAAAATATTATTTAAAATCAGCTTGGCTGTAAGCCTCAAAAAACTAAGTTTTAAACTTTTCCCATTTATTTTGTCAAAATTCCTTTTGAATATGTTGACGAGCCAGAGAGACTGGACTAAAATCGATTTGATACATCATCATTTAAAGCTTATTTCGGTCTGACGCTTCATTGGGGTAAAAATTCATTTCGGATGCTGTAGGATCTATATCAGACAACCTATCATTTGCTTGCACAATATTAGTCTTAAGGTCAATCCTAACCCTTTCTACAACCTTTTCACTCAAAGTATAACTTAGAGTATGCTAAGATAAGGTCATATTTCTTGTTGGACCATAAATAGGAACATCATGAGTAATATGAGAAATATGTTGAATTTCATGCAAATATTTGTACCCTGAGAAAGATCGTCTATTATAAACAAGATATTTATAAATTAGAGACTTGTCAGTAAATTGAATACATATCCTACCATCAAGATTCTAAGTAATATGAGAATATTTACTATCAGTCAAATCATTTGTGACCTGACTTGGGGATATAACCAAATCCAAAGTCCATGTAGTTGGGAAATTAATTTTTTCGCACTTGATAGGTTTTCTTGTGGTGACTTTGACTTTGTGAAATTAGTTTCCACTAATATAGTCTGATTCGATGTATTATATTATTTACATCTAAGATTCAAAGTAGATAATAATTTTAAATAAATTCTATAAGAAAAACATATAAGTTCAGAACTAGGAGCATAGTTATAACCATACGTCTTCACATTTAATGTTAAAGCATCAAGAATATTGACATCAGATATGGACAACTGAAGATTAGGTTGTGTGTTGAAATTAACTGGACCATAGGCCACAGTAGATTCAATCGAACCCATCAACAATTCTCTAAAATTTATATTTCTAGCATTCGTAAAGCTGCTAGAAAAGTTTCAGGTAACCCTTTAAGAGTTAGAGGCTTAAAATCAATTTGAACCATACCAATATGCATAAAATTAAATTTAGATCTATAAGAATCAATATCTCATTTATTTAGTAAACAAATAGTTTGCTCATAAGAATTAAGAACCAAAGATTATTCAGTTGTTTTTATCAACTACTTAGAAGAAAATTTATCAAACCAACTATAATCATATATGGTTTTAGTATCAACTTTTGGAATCATCCATTTAGTTAATAAATTGAGATCTTGAGGTATATTTACCTCTTCCAGTCTAGTACTTTTAGTATAAATTTCTCCAAGATCCATAATAAAGAAATCATATCTATGCTAAATACTTCAGATCCATTACATGTTTACCAAGAAAGTTCCTAGGCTCCGATAACATTACTACCAAGATCTTCAAAGCTGGCAGTAGTCCGCGCAGCCATCCAGATCTAGTTTGAAATAATATCCTTAAGCTTAAGGGAAGGCGATAATCCGGCAACCAATAAGGATAAAATCGAAATATAAAAGTTTTTTTATTTAGCTTTATCACTGTATGAAACTTTTCACCAAAGAAAGGGGCCTGTCAGATATTCTAATACATATCATTATTGATCTAGCAACTAGCAATTCTAACAGTGGCAAACACTGCCCCTTGTTCTTTTTCTTAATGGAGACTAATAACATCACTGCTTTCTAGGTTAAATTAATAAATTAGTGCCGGAATCGACTGCACCACCATCTTAGAACCAAGCCAAGAAACTATGATAAATATCTCATATATTTCAACTGAGTTTGTTCTTTCATGATGAACATGTAATAGAAATTTGATATCCAGCATAAATATGAGATTTCTAGCTGGACATAGTCACGGCTATGGATAAAATATCAAAATTAGAAAGCAAAGCATGAAAATTAAAAATACCTTAAGAAAACAAAAGTTTACCAAACTTGAACTTTATTCAATCCATACTAGAGTATTTTACAGAGAAAGTGTTTAGAGAGAGGGAGAGAAACTTAGCGCATATTCCGCTTCTTCCTCTAAATGAAAAACAAATAGCCATATATATAGGCTCACACAAGAAACATGAAGAATAAAAGTGGGTTCCTTAACTGGATCCCTGGTACAGTGTATTTACTATTTAAGTGGGATAGCTGTATTATTCTTCTTTTCCTTTTCCCTTTACATCTGTCTTCATGGATTCTTCCTTTCCTTGAAAGGATTGGAGAAAATATTCCACCTTTTCTAGCTCACTATTAGATAATATTAGTCCATGTCCATCGGACTCTGTATCAGCGATATCATCATTGCTTTCCACACTCTTCGTTGAAGTGTCAGATTTATCATATTATGTGAGAGTTTGAAGAAAATTTCTTTTCACTTCTTTGAGCTATTCGCTAATCATCTTACTTTTATCTCCTTCTTGTACTGAAATTCTCCTAGCAACATGCTTGACGAAATTGTCAGGTACTAATTTCTATTGGGGTATAACTGCATATTCTTGAAAAAAAATTCGAATTTGATCAAGAAGCTCTTATCCATATGACTGTTTAGTCTTTGGATCCTTTATGGTTAATTTATCTTAGAAATTATTATAATACACCCAATATAAACAAGGAATCTTTTTTTAAGGGGTAAACCCTAATCCAGGATGTCATTTATGGATCCATCGGAATGAGAATTCAATAAAAAAGTATATCTGATCAATTTTTTCCAAATTACATACATGATTAGAGAGATATAATTCAGTAAAAAATAGGGAGACCTTAGTCCATTCTGTATATAAATTCAAATATTCAAATGGTAAAATCTTTACTGATGGTTCATGAAAAGTCCACCATCTTAAAAACCAATTTGAAATTGATTCATCAAATACTTTAGCATAAATTTTGATGAACCAGGTGTGCTTATGCATATAATTATTATAAAAGACTTGGATATAGTCTCAAAAAGGTTTATGTTTATTTTATATACACAAACCTGTCTTTCATTTATAGTGGAGATTCCCACCCTTCTATAAATATAATCTGTTTGATGATGATCTTCGAGAAGTTATAAGCATTCTCTTCCATTGAAAAGTGTTGGAATAAAACACTTCCCGTGTTAATCAGTATTGTCTCATAATAAGTTCGACTCTTATAGAACACTCCAGGGAAATATAACCCCCTTATCAGATATCATTAGAATATCTTCCGTGGTTTGTCTCTTCTCAGAATTTCAGAGTTTTCCAAAGGAAATATAATTTCTTTGGTAGATCCTTCTTCATAGTATTTATGTTCATCAACTTCTTTGACCATGGAAGAAAATGTATCAATTTGATTTTGTATTCTAAATATGCCTTTAAATGCCCATATAATGGACTGTCTTTTGGAATATCTTCTAGCTTAATTGCAGGAGTATTATCTTTTTGAGCTGTTGAGAATGATGCTTCTCCAATCTTCGAGTTGATCAAACTCTTATTTCCCAATCTTAGGGCTGAAAAATTACTAGGTGAGGATGAGGAGCCGTATAACAGCTTCTGTGATGATGACTGAGGGGAAGATCTTCCCCTATCTCTATTTCTACCACCTTTGCCTCGTATAAGAGACCAAGGGAGGTCTTTTCCTTCCATTTTTCAAATGTAGCAAACCTTATTAATGGAAGTCAAAATAGTCATTTCTATCAAGACAATAAGGGTCATCGCCATCCTCATAAGAATGAATAGAGAATTCATGGGTTTGCATTTATTTTCTAATAATATGAGCAATTATTTTATGCAAAATCATAGTTTGAATGGGGCCAATTGGGCTTGCCACCTAGCAAATATCAATTGGGAGGCATCATGTTTGAAGTCTTTGTCAAACATATATTTAACTGACTAAACATCTATTTTGATCAGGAATTTTTTATTATATAAGTCGTCCTAAAATTTTAAAACACATTTAACAATGCATAGTATTTCATGAGCCACAATATCATATTTTCTCTGGGCTTCAGTCCATTTCCTTGAATGAAATCGTATAAGATATTCACATTTATCATAGGGATTAACTTGTTTAAGTATTCTTCGATAACCAATATTAGATGCATCAATTTCAATAATATTTTGCCAAGAAAGGTTAGCTAGCATTAAACATGACAAAAATTTAATACGTTATTTAACAGATTTGGTCAATTCACTCAAACTATCTGTAACACCCCACCCCACCCCCTGAATATTTTCCCTAAGATTCGGACCTTTTTTGTATTTGGGTAGGGTCGAACTCTATTATTGTGAAGTATATGCATGAGTTAAGATGAGTCCCTGAGTAATTGAAGAGTGTTGGAGGTGATGTGGGGTCACAAAGGACCCTAGGACCAAGCTAAGTCCAAAAGGTTCAATCCCTCTTTCTCTCTCTAAAAGCCCTAGAAATCCCTCTCTTCTTCTTCAATCCTTGTCCAACAAAGATTTCATTCAAGAGCTTCAAGAAATTCAAGTTTCCCATTGAAGACCCAACAACAAGGTTTTCTTCAAGTCTTCACTAAGGTATGTAAGGCTACTCAAAACGTGGGTTGAGTCCACCCATGTGCCCTACACTTTCTTTGAGGTTGAATGTTCATAAGAATGGAGTTTCTTGATAAGCCTATGTCCAAATGAGTCTTGTCATTCATTAAGGTGATTCTTGTTATGTTGATGTTGTTGAGATAAGAAATTTCTAGAAATAACCTTCATGTGAGTATGAGTTGATGAAGATGAGTCATTAAACATGCTTTATTGATTTTTCTTAACTATGTGGATTATGATAGAAATGCTAATTTTCTTAAATATGTTGTTATCTTGAATTGTTGATTTAAAACCTTGGAGTTGTGGTGAGTTCCAAAAGATTTGTTAAATGAATAGAGGAACGATTGGATAGACATGTATATTGTTATAAATTCATATTAAATCTACTCATGAAAAATATGATTGGGATTGATCGGATTGTATGATTGGGAGAGGTTTGATTGTGATAGAGTTGATGAGTTGACAAGGTTGTAAATGAGACTTGTCGATATGATTTGATTGAGTTGATTGGATGGAGTTTTATGAGCATTGAGTCTTGGGAGGAGTATCGAGCACCGAATTGGGCAAGAGTATAGTCCATACTCGAACCCAATAACTACATCGCAAAATGTAGGAGAGGATTGAATTGTTAAAGTCGGATGTTTTCCCAAAATTATTGTCCTGACATTATAGGACTTGGTTGGATTGGATCCATGATTGGTTGATTCATTCATACCCTGGCAAAGTATGAACGGATGCGGCAACAACGTCGGTTTGTTGTACTTTTACTGGCTAATAAGTGATGGTTATCGGATAAGAGAAACTCCCACATAGGTCTTGGTATTACTCCGAGTTGGATTGAGTTGATTTGTATATGATTTGGTCCCGTCTAAACTATATTCTTGCTTAGACTTAGGATGCTTGTTGAGTTGTATTTCTTTCTGAGTTGATATTCCCGAGTTGATTTGGTTCCTTCTGATGTTGTTTCATTCAGCCATTTTACATAGTCGTACATTCCATGTACTGACGTCATTTGGCCTACATCGTTTCATGATACAGAGACAAGTACTAGAGATCATCAATCGGCGCACCATTGAAGATCCACACACTCCCAGTTAGTTGGTGAGTCCTCCTAGTTTCTAGAGAATGTTGAGTTTTTTGTATAGTTTTATGTTGTTTCCTTTATTTTGATTGTTGGTAGCCATGGGCTTGTCATTGGCACCTCCCAGATTATTGATAGAGGTTTCATAGATTAGAGTGTAGAAATGTTGGATTATTCTTTTGAGTAGTTCTTCTATAATTATTTGTTGATTTGATAGTTATTTGGCCTTTGGACCTAAATTATGAATAGTACGTTATTGATTGAGTCTTCTACTAAGAGAATGTGTTTGAATGAATGCGTGACTGGACCAGGTGGTTCACTTGGGGGCCAGAAATAGCTTTCGAGTGCCGGCCACGCCTAGGGTACCCTCCTGTGGTGTGACAAATATGATATCAGAGCCCAGAGTTCAAGAGTCCTAGGGAGTCTATGAAGCCATATCTAGTAGAGTCTTGCTTATGGGTGTGTTGTGCACCACACTTATAATCAGGAGACTATAAGACATTAAGAATTGTTTCACTTCTTTCATACTCTGAATTCGTGCGATAGAGTTAAACTCTATAAAACTCCTTTCTAATTCATGCGTTTATACGTTACAGATAATGCCTCCTAAACATACTGCTAGCTAGAGGAATGCTGATAATGCAGAGATGCCATAGTCAGAGGTACACCCATCGAGGGCTAGAGGCCGACCGGCGAGGTATGCAGAGGCACCTCAAATGCCTACTACTCCACCTACACCAACTTCGGAAGCAGACTTTAGAGGAGTGATTTCCATGCTCACTCAATTAGTGGCTGCCCAAAATAATAACCAGAGTTCGCCAACTCGTAGCTCTAGTTCCCAAGAGCCAACTACTTCTACCAGAATTAGAGACTTTCTGAGAATGAATCTGCCGGCATTCACAGGTTTTAAGGTTGATGAAAATCCCCAAAATTTTATTGATGAGATGTGGAAACTCCTAAAAGCTATACATGCTACGGAGATCGAGAGGGTTGAGTTGGTGTCTTATCAACTCAAAGATGTGGCAAACATTTGGTATAACCAATGGGAACAAGGTAGAGGTGAGGATGCTGAACCTGCTATATGAGATGAATTTGAGGGAGCCTTTCTTGACCACTTCTTTCCCCGAGAATTGAGGAAAGCAAAAGTGGAGGAGTTTGTGAATCTGAAACAAGAAGGCATGACTATTAAGGAGTACAGCCTGAAGTTAATCCAGCTATACAGATATGCTCCAGAGATGATCCCAGATGTGAGGTCGAAGATGAGGAAATTTGTCTCCAGTTTGGGAAGACATGTGAAGAAGGAGTGCAAAACAGCATTATTAATCTCTGATATGGATATTTTAAGATTAATGGTGTATGCTCAACAGGTGGAGGATAAGAAGAAAAAAGACAGAGACGAGCATCTGAGCAAGAAGGCAAGATCAGCTGGGCAGGAGAATAAACATAGGCAAAACAAGGGCAACGGGTTCTTCTTCTAGAAGAGGCCTTCCAACTATGCCTCATCTACCGCTAGTTCACCTATGTCGCAGAACACATATGATCGGCAAGGACAGAGTCACCAGAATTTTAGACCCTTCTTAATCCCAGGCTAGCATGGGTCAAGGTTCGCAAGAGAAGCCACCATGCGTCAAGTGTGGTAAGCTCCACTTGGGAGAGTGCAGAGCGGGAAGGGATGGTTGTTATAAATGCGGCCAAATAGACCATTTTCAAAACAAGTGTCTAGTGTGGTGGAATAGATTTCACTATTATACCACCGCACCACCAGCTAGAGGTAATCATAGGGGCACTACTTCAAGTACGAGCGGAGGTACAAACTATTTATATGCCATGGGTAGTCGTCAAGATCAGGAGAACTCTCCAAACGTCGTGACGGGTATGATTCGAGTCCTTTCTCTTGACTGTTATGTTTTGATGGATCCGGGTGCCACACTATCTTTTGTGACTCCTTACGTGGCAAGTAAGTTTGATAAAATCCCTGAGTGTCTCCTTGAGCCTTTCAGTGTAGCTACTCCTATCGGTGATTTTGTCTTAACTGAGAGAGTCTATAGAGATTGCACTGTGTCAATTAATCACAGGGATACCTTGGCTGACTTAGTTGAGTTAGACATGGTTGATTTTGATGTGATCCTTGGCATGGACTGGCTTTATATCTGTTATGCCTCTATTGATTATAGAACTCATATTGTCAAGTTCAAATTCCCGGATGAGGCTGTCATAGAGTGGAAGGGTAGTCCCATCATGCCTAAGGGTAAGTTTATTTCCTACCTTAGGGCTAGGAAGCTAATCTCAAAAGGGTGTATTTATCACCTTGTTCGAGTGAAAGATGACAGTATTGAGTCTCCACCCCTTGAGTCAGTTCCGATTGTCAACGAGTTTCCTAATGTCTTTCCTGAGGATCTGCCTGGAGTCTCTCCTGATAGGGAGATTGACTTTGGAATTGATGTCCTTCCTGATACCCAGCTTATCTTAATCCCTCCATATAGAATGGCTCCGGCTGAGTTGAAAGAGTTAAAAGACTTGTTAGATAAGGGATTCATTAGGCCGAGTGTCTCACCATGGGGTGCTCCGGTCCTATTTGTGTGAAAGAAAGATGGGTCCCTTAGAATGTGTATTGACTATAGGCAGCTGAACAAGGTCACCATAAAGAACAAATACCCTCTCCCCATAATAGACGACTTATTTGATCAACTTCAGGGTGCCACTTGTTTCTTAAAGATAGACCTAATATCAGGCTACCATCAGTTGAAGGTGAGGGAGTGTGATATCCTAAAGACAGCTTTTTGGACCCGCTATGGCCACTTTGAGTTCTTGGTGATGTCCTTCGAGTTGACTAATGCCCCTGCAGCTTTTATGGATCTCATGAACCGAGTATTTAAACCATACCTTGATATGTTTGTGATTGTATTCATGGATGATATTTTGGTTTACTCCAAGAATAAGGAGGAGCACGCCCATCATCTTAGAGTCGTCTTATAAACTCTGAAGAACCTGGTATTATATTCAAAGTTCTCCAAATGTGAATTTTGGCTTGTATTAGTGGCTTTTCAAGGCCACATTGTATCTGGAGATGGTATTCAGGTTGATGCTCAGAAGATTGAGGCAGTGAAAAATTGGCCCAAACCCACATCTCCGACAGAGATAAGAAGCTTCTTAGGTTTGGCTGGCTATTATCGAAGGTTTGTAGAGGGATTCTCATCCATATCATCACCATTGACCAAGCTGACCCAAAAGAAGGCTAAGTTCCAATGGTTCGATGCTTGTGAGGAGAGTTTCCAAAAATTAAAGACCAAGCTAACCATTGCTCCTATTCTAACTTTGCCCGATGGAACAGAGGGTTTTGTGATCTATTGTGATGCATCTAGAGTTGGTTTTGGTTGTGTGCTGATGCAGAGGGAAAAGTTGATAGCCTATGCTTCAAGATAGCTTAAGGTTCATGAGAGGAACTACTCAACTCATGACCTTGAACTAGCAGCTGTGGTATTTGCCCTTAAAATTTGGTGCCACTACTTGTATGGAGTGCATGTTGATGTGTTCACCGATCACAAGAGTTAACAATACGTCTTCAGCCAGAAGGAACTCAACCTGAGGCAAAGGACAGGCTCGAGCTACTGAAGGACTATGATATGAGCATCCTCTACCACCTAGGTAAAGCTAGTGTTGTTGCTGATGCTCTTAGCAGGTTGTCTATAGGTAGCACTGCCCATAGGGAGGAGGGAAGGAAAGGATTAGCTATAGAGGTGCACAGATTAGCCCAATTGGGAGTTCGTCTTGAAGAGAACAATGAAGGTAGAGTTAATGTTCAGGGTGGGTCTGCATCCTTACTTGTGGCAGAGGTAAATGAGAAACAAGATCAGGATCCCGTCCTTCTCCAATTGAAGGAAGTTGTTCACAAACAAGAGGTGATGGTTTTTACCAAAGGGGGAGATAGTGTGTTGAGGTACCAAGAAAGATTGTGCGTACCAGATGTCGATGATGTTCGAGGAAGGATTATGGCCAAAGCGCATGGTTCCAGATAATCTATTCATCCTGGCTCTACAAAGATATATCACGACTTAAAGGAAGTTTATTGGTGGAGTGAGATGAAGAGAGATATTACGGAATTCATTTCCAAGTGCCCAAATTGCCAACAGGTGAAGGTTGAGCACTAAAGGCCATTTGGTTTAGCTCAAAATATAGAAATTCCGGAATGAAAGTAGGAGATGATCAACATGGACTTTATCACAGGTTTATCGAGGTCCTAAAAGCAACATGATTCAATTTGGGTGATTGTGGATAGAATGATGAAATAAGCTCACTTCTTGGCAGTTAAGACCACTGACACCGCAGAAGATTATGCAAAGTTATACATTCAGGAGATCGTCAGATTGCATGGGGTCCCTTTGTCTATCATCTTAGACTGAGGAACTCAATTCACTTTCTAATTTTGGAGATCCTTTCAAAAGGGACTGGGTTCAAAGGTGAACCTTAGTACGACCTTTCATCCCCAGACGGATGGCCAAACGGAGTGCACCATTCAAACAATGGAGGATATGTTGAGAGCTTGTATGCTTGACTTCAAAGGAAATTGGGATGATCACTTACCTCTCATAGAGTTTGCATATAATAATATCTATCATGTAAGCATTCAAATGGCTCCTTATGAAGCCTTGTATGGGATGAGGTGTAGATCACCCATTGGGTGGTTTTAGGTTGGTGAAGTTGAGTTGATTGGACCTGATTTTGTTCACCAAGCCATGGAGAAGGTGAGAGTTATTCAAGATAGGCTAAAGACAGCCCAAAGCTGCCAAAAATCTTACACTGATGTGAGGAGGAGAGACTTAGAGTTTGAGGTGGGTGATTGGGTATACTTGAAAGTGTCACCCATAAAGGGCGTCATGAGGTTTGGAAAGAAGAGGAAGCTTAGTCCTTGATATATTGGTCCTTACCAGGTTGCGAGGCGGATAGGGAGTGTTGCTTATGAATTGGAGTTACCCTCGGAGCTAGCCGACATTCATCCGGTATTCTATGTTTCGATGTTTAAGAAGTGCTTGGGTAATCCCTCATTGGTATTCCCCATTGATAGTATTGGATTTAAGGATAGGTTATCCTATGAAGAGGTTCCGGTCCAAATTCTTGATCGCCAAATTCGCAAATTGAGGAACAAAGAGATCGCCTCGGTCAAAGTCCTGTCGAGAAATCAGTTGGTTGAGGAAGCCACGTGGGAAGCAAAGGAAGATATGAAATCTAAATATCCCCATCTATTCGTGCCTACCAATGAGAATATTGAAGGTAATGCCCATTCCCTTGAATTTAATTCGTTTGTACATTTTGAGTTTGGATAGTAAATTTTATTTGAGAGATTGATTAGTTGATTGACTGAATTCTGGTTGTGAATTGTACCCCGATTTCCATTCTTGGTTTACTCATCATTTGAGGACAAATGATCCCAAGGGGGAGATATTGTAACACCCCCCCAAAAATTTTCCCTAAGATTCGGACCTTTCTTGTATTCAGGTAGGGTCGAACTCTATTATTGTGAAGTATATGCATGAGTTAAGATGATTCCCTGAGTATTGAAGAGTGTTGAAGGTGATGTGGGGTCACAAAGGACCCCTAGGACCAAGCTAAGTCCAAAAGGTTCAACGTGGCTAAGTTTTAGGATGAGTTCGTTTAAGAGGTCAACTTCTAACGACCCTATCTTTTGAAAAACAACAATCTGGGTAGCCCACGACCTACTAAATTAAAGGTCGTCGAGTCTTCTTTCCAATGCCACCAAGTATGTAATTTTTGGAGTTCGGAGTCAAAAGATATGACGATCCTGAGACGAACTAGCACGGCAGGAATTTCAGGCCTGGGTTGCAACTGCTAGAAATCTGGGCTTGGCGCCGCAGTGGAGCGATGCACCACTATCACACCAGGGACAAGCCTCAGTAGTTTGTCCCCTGGCGCGGCGTGCCACTATGAGGTGTGCAGGGTTTTCAAGCCTATTTTCCCAGAACCCAAAAAACTTGGACTTGGCGCTGTAAGGGAGCGACGCAGCACTATCGCACCAGGAACAAGCCTCAGTAGTTTGGTCCTTGGCGCGACGTGCCACTAAAAGATGTGCAGGTTTTTAACCTATTCAACTTGGCGCCATAGTGGCGCGATGCGCCATTTATCGCTCCAAGGGTGTTTTTGGCCTATTTTCTAGATTTTTGAAAAGGGGCAATTTGGAAATTTTCCCAAATTATATATGTATCAGCCTTAGCATGTTTTGGGACCATTTTCAATTTCTCTTTCTCTCTCTAAAAGCCCTAGAAATCCCTCTCTTCTTCTTCAATCCTTCTCCAACAAAGATTTTATTCAAGAGCTTCAAGAAATTCAAGTTTCCCATTGAAGACCCAACAACAAGATTTTCTTCAAGTCTTCACTAAGGTATGTAAGGCTACTCAAAACGTGGGTTGAGTCCACCCATGTGCCCTACACTTTCTTTGAGGTTAAATGTTCATAAGAATGGAGTTTCTTGATAAGCCTATGTCCAAATTAGTCTTGTCATCCAATAATGTGATTTTTGTTAGTTGATGTTGTTAAGATAAGAAATTTCTAGAAAGAACCTTCATGTGAGTATGAGTTGACGAAGATGAGTCGTTAAACATGCTTTATTGATTTTTCTTAACTATGTGGATTATGACAAAAATGCTAATTTTCTTAAATATGTTGTTATCTTGAATTATTGATTTAAAACCTTGGAGTTGTGGTGAGTCATAAAAGATTTGTTATGTGAATAGAGGAACAATTGGATAGATATGTATGTTGTTATAAATGCATATTAAATCTACTCTTGAAAAATATGATTGGGATTGATCGGATTGTATGATTGGGAGAGGTTTGATTGTGATAGAGTTGATGAGCTGAAAAGGTTGTAAATGAGACTTGTCGATATGATTTGATTGAGTTGATTGGATGGAGTTTTATGAGCATTGAGTCTTGGGAGGAGTATCGAGCACCGAATTGGGCAAGAGTATAGTCCATACTCGAACCCAATAACTACGTCGCCAAACGTAAGAGGAGATTGAACCATTAAAGTCGGATGTTTCCCCAAAATTATTGTCCTAACATTATAGGACTTGGTTGGATCGGATCCATGATTGGTTTATTTGTTCATACCCTGGTAAAGTATGAACGGACGCGGCAACAACGTAGGTTTTTTGTACTTTCACTGGCTCATAAGTGATAGTTGTCGGATAAGAGAAACTCCTACATAGGTCTTGGTAGTACTCCGAGTCGGATTGAGTTGATTTGTATATGATTTGGTCCCGTCTAAACTATATTCTTGCTTAGACTTAGGACGCTTGTTGAGTTGTATTTCTTTCTAAGTTGAGATTCCTGAGTTGATTTGGTTCCTTCTGATGTTGTTTCATTCGGCCATTTTACATACTCGTACATTCCATGTATTGACGTCATTTGGCCTGCATCATTTCATGATGTAGAGACAGGTACTAGAGATCATCAACCGGCGCACCATTGAAGATCTACACACTCCCAGTTAGTTGGTGAGTCCTCCTAGTTTCCGGAGGATGTTGAGTTTTTTGTATAGTTTTGTGTTATTTCCTATATTTTGATTGTTGGTAGCCATGGGCTTGTCATTGGCACCTCCTAGATTGTTGATAGAGGCTTCATAGATTAGAGTGTAAAAATGTTGGATTATTCTTTTGAGTAGTTCTTCTATAATTATTTGTTGATTTGATAATTATTTGGCCTTTGGCCCTAAATTACGAATAGTACTTCATTGATTGAGTCTTCCGCTGAGAGAATGTGTTTGAATGAATGTGTGATTGGACTAGGTGGTTCTCTTAGGGGCCAGAAATGGCTTTCGAGTGCCGGTCACGCCTAGGGTACCCTCCCGGGGCGTGACACTATCTGTCCAAGGAGATTTGTGATTCTTTTTTAATTTTTCATATAACAGAGATAAATCTCTAGACAAATTTTATAAAAAGGAGAAATATAATTTAAACTTTCAAAAAATCTTTGAAGCATAGTCCTATCTGTTATAACATTAGAAAATTTTGAAGCAAAGTTAATAGATATTTGAATGGGAGTAATCTTCCCTTGGCAAATATTATTGTCACAACCTGATTTCTCAGGTCATGATGACACCTACTATAACCCACCAGTAGGTTAGCCAACCCGAAAACTTGAAACTTCAAGTGAGGGGTTTGAGGACAGAAACTAAACAATAGTGATAAATTATAAAAGTAAGCAGAATGAATAAGCGGAAGTAACCAAAAACATGATATAAACAACTAAAGATCCCTTCCAGAACCTGAAAGTCACAAGTACAGAGCTACTACAAAGTAAAAGACAAGTACAAGTTCCAAAAGTGGACCAAAAATATTTAAAATAACTAGCTAGTCTCAAAAAGTCAAAAGACGGGCCATCTATACTGAAGGAGACAGAAGTGATCCAAAATGCCAAGTGCTCACCCTGGTCTCTGAAGCTGACTGCAACAGGATCGATCTATCCACGACGGTAGCTGGTGCTCGATCCTGTATCACGGAAGTAGATGAAATAAGTACCAAGACAACAAGTACCTAGTAGGCATCATAGGTCGACTGAGCAAATAAGGTGAAAACAATATGAAAAAGGGGAATAAGCCTAAATAGGAATCAACATAAGCATCTAAAGTGAAAAGAGTACTATCTATGAGAACTACAACTAACTATACCCAACTGGGCCCCCACAAACCCAGCAGGGACACTCGTATACAAGTTAAATAAAAACCTGAATGAACCTCCATAAGCCCGTCAAGTATATAGAATAGCTACAACTACCAAGGATAGGAACCAAAAATCTACGATGTTAGGAACCGAATAACTGCATCATTTACAAACCCAGAATCTCCAAGAGTCAACATGGTCAAAGCCGAGACTAGGTACCAGATACTCTCCATAATACATCGGTGCGGCCGAGGCCTGGAATGGGTACCTGGATACTCACCGTAATGCATTGGTATGATTAAGGCTAGGATTGGGTACCTGGATGCTCGTCATACTAGCAAGCTGGTAGAGGCCAGGTTGGGTACCCGGATGCTCACCGTAACATATCGGTATGATTAAGGCCAGGATTGGGCACCCGGATGCTCGCAGATAATTTATCCCATGGTGTCGAATATTTTTCTTTCCAACTAGATAACAACGGTACCGAGAATCTCCTTCCTAATGTGCCAACTGATATGCCGCCAAAACTTGAACCAGAGCCGAAGCTAAATGGTCACGAAATCTAGTATTTCTAATGCATCTCAAAGTCATGATTACATTGAGTTAAGGTTGAGGGTATTATTAAGATCAAGGGTATTGCCTAGCTAAGGCAACTACTAGGCACTAGCCCGCTATACCATTCTAAAAGGATCTAAGTTTGTCGGAGCATAGGAAGGAAAACTAAAGCATGTTTACAACTTATACTAAGGCCAACATACTCCACAATATCAACAACATACTCATTGAACTCTCCTAACAATACCGATGAATGATGGCAAGATACAAATACTTCCAAATACCCAAACACCCGATAAAAGCCTAAATATGATTTCTAACACCTAAAATATACATATAAACTACCCAACCCAAATTCCATCAATCCCAACATGATTTCACACATTTCGGCTCAATCTAAAGAAAGAAAAGTTGTAGCCTACCTATAGGCTAAAAATACTAGTTCCAAATCACTGTGCTAGAGCTTTTTCCCTTTCGAATAGCCTCAGAATGCTACCATGCTGTCGAAAGCACAATCACAATATGGTTATGGTTGTTTAGACACTAATTTTATTATTTTCAAAGACGGACCAATTTCGGGGTCTAAAATGGAAAATGTGAGACCCGCAATTGAAATTTTGAATTTGACCTCAAACATATAGGTTCTACACATCTCCCCAAGCTCATAAATCAATTTGGAAATCGATACAGAGTTGGAAAACTACACAAAATGAGCATGCAACGAAAATTCACAAAATTCAAAGTAAAAGATGAAAATGGCAGCTTCTTGATCAGTGAATTTTGAAACAAACTAGACCCTCCCAATCCAAATAAGTTACACCATGACGTTCCTTGCGAAAAACCTCATACTCTAGCCTAAAAAATCACTAAAAATGGAGTTCAAATGATCAAGATACAATCTTCCAAAATTTCACACAATTTTAATATGCATTTACCAGTGGATTCTTCATGAAATTCTCTTAAACTTAGACCCTTGAATCATCAAAATCGGATTTATATAGACCAAGAAATAAATTCTCAAAATTCTTCAAAAATTAATTTCGAAAATGGACATTGCCCTAATTCAGTTTCCAAGCTCCCCAATATGTTCTCCCCAAAAAATCTCAGAAGTTTGCCTTTTGAATCACCTAATTTGGAGCTCTAGAACTCAAATTACTAGGTTTTTAAGTTGAGACAAAAACCCAAAAACAGGCTACCTTGCACCAGATTATTTTGCTGCAACACAGATTTTGGAAAACTCCAAAATCCCCGATGGGGTGCTTGGGATTCGTTCAGAACCCAATATAAATAAATCAGATATACTACCCCATCAAATTTCAAGTTCCGAACTCAATGGATCATTCAAAATTATCATACGAGGTCATTTTAATGAAAAGTGGATCCCACATCCAACTGTCATTTTAAGCCACATTCTACAACGGGTTTCGAGATTAGATTAAAAGCGTCAAAAAGCGAATGAAGGGTCGTTCTAGACCAAATTTGATATTTTGGAACTAACCGTGCTGTCAAAATTTTCATGTGAGCGTCTTTTCCAAGAATATTGACCAAAGTCAACCATAGGCTAACTTTCAAAGTTAAAAGAGTCAAATGGCCCCAAACTCATATTGATTGCCTCGATACTTTTCCAACCATGCTTCCAATGTAATTTGGCCATTTCGGAGCTAATGAAACCATCATAATTGGAATTCAAGGTCTCTTTGACTCAAAACTCAAAAAGTCGCAACTAAACCAACTTAGGATTTAAAAATACCAAAATGGGCTCGGGACCTTTAAAAATTCAACCAACACTTCTTCTAGGCCAAAAACTATCTCCTAAATCTAATGAAGTCATTGGAATTCTATTCCGAGCATCAAAACTCCAAAAGTTGATAGAAGTCAAACCTTGGTCTAAAAATTGTAATGACCCATTAGGTCATTTCGAGAACGAGTTCTCCCTCTTTCATAAAAGATCCCTTTCGTAAATTTAAATTGGGAAATTTGGACTTTTTGGTAACTATAGTTAACTAGTTGATGGGTAATTTTAAATAATTAATTTAGTTGGTGGGCTAAATTAATAATTTAGTAATGTGTTGTCCCATATTTATTAAAATAAAAGAGTAGGGTCAATTACTTGTGATTCATTATTAAATTTTATAAATAAAAAGAGAGGAGGAAATTAGGTTAAGAAGACTAACCTGTGAGGGCATGCAGAACGAAGAGGAAGAGAGAGAGTATAAACTTCAGGTACCCAACTCTTTCTATGCATGAATATTGATAGGTAAATATAGTATTACTATATTTTTGGTGTTGTGGGAAAAAGGAAAAGGAAGGAAAACACAAAAAAAAAATTGGCTTAGATTGAGGGTCGTGGTGTATTTCTAATTGAGTGGATGGTGGACAAAAATTGATTTTAGTTATCATTGAATAATGCTGACATTGGCAGGAAGTGACCCTTAGAAATTATATAGTATTATGGTTAGAATGGATTTACAGGAAATTATGTCCTGGATGTTATTTTCATTATTAAACTATTGCGTATAATGTTTCGATTAAGAAAATATATTGTGCTTTATCACATTATATTCCAATATTTTGTCATAATGAGATAGGTAATTAAATATTAGGTGTATTGTATTATATGAAAATCATTAAAATTATATTATTTGAATAAATTGAGACTTAACCCTAGCCTTGTAACTTAGAAATTATGAGAGGTGACATGTTAATTGGCATCAAGATTAGGAACCCGATTATAGATTTGGCTGAGTTTTTGGGCTTAGGCTAGACATATGGTAATATGGGTGTTGTTAGTTTTAAAATCTTATTGTGATCATTTATTTTACTAGATTACATTGATTTGGAGCCCAACGAAAAGGAAAGGCTCAAGTTCTAGAGTGATTGCTTGATTATTTGAGGCAAGTGAATTTCTAAACTTCAATTTAAGTTTGTAGATTCTTGTATTTCCTTGTTATGTGCACTGGAGAGTAATGAGAATTCGACTAGGTTATTGACTGTATGATTGACCATAAAAATAGAGATGAGGGGTATAAAATGGCAATCTAATGACTTGTATTGGTGGAATTGATGTGATGGGATTATTGACATAATTTGGACATGTAAAATGTCTATATTGATATGACATGAGAGAATTATTACTAATCATGCTATTATTATGAATGGTATGAACATGGATTGAGTGCATTGGTTCTAATATACTATGATGAGACTAGAATGATATGAATCAAAGGGGCCAGGCCACACGCTCTATGATAGGTATTATGAAACACAAGGGGTCGGGTTACACGCTCCGTGGTAGGATATGTATATTGAGGGGATGGACACATGCTCCATGGCAGGTTACATGGACAGAAATATCCCCCATAGGTTTTGGACTGTGATTCAGTAGATGTGTATCGATAGGATAGACATGCATCACTTTATTGCATTGCATTGCACCTTTATGATATTTGTGAATTTGTGATTACCCCTTTATTGCTATGTATATGCTGAACTTGACTTGATATGATTCATTTGATGAGGCTATTGATGAGTATTCGTGGACTGTATTATTGTTATTATTGTACAAGTGTACAGTTGGGTTGTTTTATGCAGGTTGCTATGAAGGAGGTTCGGTTGGAAGGATAATAATACATGTATCTATTGAGCTTTGCTTAGTTTTAGTTATCCACTTGCTGATTACTGTGTTGTTTGGTAATCACTCCTTGCTTCTACACTTGTGTAAGTTGTGAGCCCAGATCTATTTGATCTCCTAGGGTTTCCTACCAATCTGAAGCTATCATTTCGAGTGTTGAGGTATATATTACCTCCATATAGAGGACACCTCTTACTCTTTCATTATGTTTTAGTCCTATTCTGGAGACAAAGACATTGTAACTGTATTTTCTTTCGTACTCCAGTAATATATTAGTGGCTTGTACACGTGACAAATAGTCTTGGGAGATTTTGAGATTATTTACTTGTTTTTGACTAAGTTAAACATTATTTTATCTTATTTACTTCCGCATTTAATTTTTGTTGTATTTTGGGCTAACCTATCTCGATGGGTTGAGATAAGTGTCATCACACCCAGATTCGGGTTGTGACAAAATTCCTCAGATTCCCAACTCAAGACCTCAAATCTTTATTACAACTTCAAAACTGATTATGTAAACACTCTTAGGCCAATTTCCACATTCCGGAGCTGCTAAAATCGATCGAATTCCATTCCGAGACCCATAGCTCCAGTTGGCCCAAAATACCACTTTTGAACACTTGAAGCTTATGAAAACTCAGAATTTCCAAAGACTTAACTTTTCATAGGATTTTCTAAAAATCAACACCCGGTACCAATTAGAAACGACTAGGGAAAACTAAAGGAGGGGTAAAATGCTCATTTTACAAAATTCCAAAAATAAACTTTAGGGTCATTACAACATCAACTACTAAATGAACTTTCGTCTTTGAAAGTAAAAGTACAGTCACTGCCTAGAGGCATGAAAGGATGAGGATTCTGGGCGTGCATGCCTTGCCTGAACTTCAGACACCCTCTCGGATCGAACAACTCTATAACAGAACTTAGGCTAAGTGGAAAATCCTCAAATTCACTTCCAACTACAACCTCCAGTCCTTTCTTGGACTCCAACTCTGGCTCACTAAGCCCGAACATGACCAAAAACACCGAATTTCAACAGAGGACGACCAAACTAAACCCAAACCACTGAAATGAGTAATAAAGGACCATGGAAGATATAACTCACTAAAAATTCCAAATACTCTTCTTATGTTTCCAAATACTTTTCTCCAAGACACTAAGGGCGTACTATCAATCCTTAGCTATCTTGAAAACCTTCAATGCAATCCGAAAATTACCTACCGAATGGTACAACACCAACCTCAAATGAGTTACATACTCTATCTGAACATTGGAGGATGAAGACAACCAAAGCAGGGAGACACCCCAGGTAAAGCCCCAAATCCCAATATCAACTTGAAAAACCAAGAACCCAAACTGGAACACACCTTCTAGAACCGAACACTCTGCTCTAAAGGATGATGGCACCACGAATGACAAGACCGCACTGAGTTCAACTCTAGTGACTCACTTCTACCAGAGAAACTTCCAAAAAACTGGCATTGTATGCCCACAAAATACTCTGCCACCTTAAGTCTGAGCCAATCATCCTAGTTCAAGGGAAACCAAGCCAGTAGGTGGTGCACAAGCATGGACAACCAATCAATACTAGTCCAAGGGCATCTACTCCCACTCATAAACACCGCAATCTACTAAATGTGCCAAAATCAAACTTTGCATATTTAACAAATTCAAAATCTCACACTCCACAAATTACCTTGACCCCTCATATATGTCACGACCCAACCCCGTAGGCCGCGACTAAGGTCTGACCTGGACCCTTCATATATATATCTATCAGTTGTGGTCACATCGAATTATAAACATGCAATACATATAAATCAAGTGTATTCAAACCGGACTACAACAACATAATACGTAGATGAGGACCCCCATGGGTCATAACATTCTGTATATCTGTAGCCTCTTTCATTTGTATCACCTTATGAAAGGGAACGCAAGCCGACCAGGCTGCCATAACATAACAACACGTATAATTTATCATATAGACCCAGCTGAACCAAACTGACATATATAACCCACATATACATGTCTGCAGACCTCTAACAATATTAATGACAACATATAGCGGGACAGGGCCTTTGCCGTACCCCTGAATAACAAAAAAATACTATACATCAACGGCTAGTGCCAATACTAGGCTCTAATACAATGGAGCCTCTTCCAGCTGAGCTGAGTGGAATCCTAAGCTAATAGACTCCCAAAACCTGTATCTGTACCTACGAGCATAAAATGCAGCCTCTCAAGAAAATGGTGTCAGTACGACATATGTACCGATTATGTAAAACGTAACATAGTACAACTGGAGCTATACCCAAAATAAAGAAGTAGGGGAAAAAATTATCAAATTAGAAGCATGTACCTATACTTTGTGAATTAGAAAAGCATGCATGCTCATATCATACCATATAGCTGACCCTTTCAGGGGTCCGGTGAATCATATCTCTAAAACCATCATGGCCCCAGTGCCATCACTACCTTATTACAATATATCATCATAAATATACATACGTACTCGGCCCTCTTGTGAGGGAATGGTAAAAAAATGCAGTGAATTGTGCACGATTACTATTCTCGGCCCGAGTGCGATGAAAGAAGTATTAAAGTATACACGAGTAGAGTAGTGAGAAACAAAACACAATTTAAATTATTAACAGAGACTCAATGAAGTCACCAGGTGAATCATCCCTGAAGATTAGGGCAGAAAGTATCTGACGTATACCCTCTAAATGTCACTAAGGACTATGTAAAAAGGAGTTTTGGAAATCTTAGACATATACTAGTATGAAATATCTTATAGCAGTCCGAGCGTTGGTTATATCAAAGCCTTTCTTTTTTTACAAAAAGAGCTTAGTCGAATCAATTGTTATACAGTCATATAGAAGACTCGAGAAGTAGGAGTTTAACTACTTTAAAAGTCTTAACATCCAGAAGTGACCAAGAGTCCTGAAGTCATATTCAGAACCTAAGAGTGAAGTTGCCCTGAAGCTTTCATCATCCATAGCCTACATCTAAGACATACCAAAAGGAAGAGAAAGAATAGGCTTTACATACCTATGTCAAAAACATGCCAAGAGAGAGCTTCACATACCTCTTATGAGTTACTCTTTATCCCATTTGCTTCGTCGTCCTTTGAACCTATTCAACATGAAAGTAATATGAATATCAACCACTCTTAGCTTTCCATCATCTTAGGTTGCACCTTAGTATTCAAGGAATTTATTTCCTTGTTTGTCTCCTCGACTAGTTCTTTAATTATTTAAGGCATTAACAAAAATTGGGCAGTACCTCCCCTATAACGTGCCCTATCCAAATTTCCAATTAGTTACCTAAACACTAAATCCAAACAACAACAACAACCTGTATCATATTTTTAAGCAATTCACACCAACAATATACAACATAAACTCCAAACGACTCGCTCCGAATTACGATATCAAAATAGGGTGTCTAGCCTTTATTTTGTAACACCTTTAATTATAAAAAATGAGAGGTTGTGTGGATGCAACAAGAAACACCACACCCCTTTTAGAATACATTTATTCCCTGAAATACACCCCCACACACCTGCAGCAGTACACCACAAGCACAACCCTTTACTTCGACGATAATTCAACTATAACGACTCCAACTTAGTTTATTTCGAACGTCAAGCATCTCTATGATATTTTCACATTTACAGCCACTTAAACAACATATAATACACTTATTAACAATACCATAAATCCAAATTGAAAGGAAAGGTTTCACCTTACCCGAAATTGGCCAAACTCGCCCAAAACTCACTTCGGAAATTCTTCTAACGCAATTTAATCGCCGTGGCTGCTTGCTATCCGTTTGGTGTTGATTCAAACCATAAATTTACATCATTAAAACCTCCATAACATGTAAAAACCCTTACCAAAACTTGGGAGAAGAGAATCAATCCATACCTTGTCCAAAACTTACAAAAACTAGTTTCGGAAGTTCACTAACACACTGAAAAGTAGTGGGTTGTTTATGTCCCTTCTTCGCTGACCTAAAAATGGAATTTTTCTTATTAAACATAGTCATATCCCTGTCGGATACCTTAAATAATTAATTCACGGAACAAAATCAGGACTTACCTTATTTTTCCTCCTAGGCCGCCACCCTTTTCTCTCCAAACTAGGGTTTTGCTTTTCTTTTTTTGATTGCTGAAGTTTAAGGGACATAACAGCCTCTTAGTCATCAATAAACCTATATATACACCTTTTTAGAAGGTGCCACATGGCAGTCCCTCAGGGGTGACACATGGCATCCCCTTAGGATGCCACCTAAGCTCATACGGCCTATCACACGCTGCCATGTGGCAGTGGGGTCCACCCCCGAGCAGGTAGGTGGGTCACCTGCTTGCTTGTCACCTGCTTGCTTCGCTTTCGTAAGTTTGAAAACTAGTTTTATCTCACTCTCGTAGGTTCGTCATCTCATCTCAGTTTAAGAGACTATGTAATCCGTGCTACGTAAGCTTGGTATGTCCTTAAGTAGCTCAAGTGTATAAGACTTCTAAATTAGTAGCTTACGTAGGTAAATCGAGTCCTACGACTCATTGCTTGGCCTCTAATTCCTTCCGGATTCTTATGATTCTATCTCCAACCTTCTCTACTATGGGGTATCATATTCTCCCTTCCTTAGAGTCGTTTGATAGTGTCATAGTTTATCCGGCTCACATGATAATGTGTAAGGAACTTAAGAGACATTCCGAGTTTAAAAGTGTGGGGTGTAACACTATATATGTGAGATTTCTAACCAACTTCCTCACCAAGTAGGTAAAAGATAGTAAACCTCAACTCCGCAGTCTAAGGACTGGAAATACCAATAAGGTATAAAGAGGAATCAATAAACAAAATCTACCATAACTCCAAAGATTCTACACCTCCATCATATACTACCTTGAGAACCAACCTTTCAACTATGAACCAATTGAGGCAAATTAATGAGGACAACCGTCTAAGCCAAGAAGACTAGAATGGCAAGGGGGTTACTAATCAAATCAAAGCTAGTTAAGCACAATTATATGAAGAACCATTCAACCACTAACCCCATGGGACAACCTCTAACTACGGAAACCTTTTAGTCCAACCAAAACCACTAGCACCACAACTCCCAACACCAAACAAAGCTGGTCTAGCCACCTATCTAACAAAGACTGGCACCACCAGAAAATCAATGGTAAAAAAGAAAAATGGGGAAGCTAACTAGCCCAACCCTGCTGTATTAGTACACAACCCAACCCAATACTAGATGCATCATAATAAATGGTGAATCTCTCACCCTTAACTAGAAGAGTCAATATAGGAGCGGTGGTAAGCAATTCCTTGAGTCTCAAAAAGCTCCTCTCACACTTCACCAACCACATAAACGGAACATCCTGGCGAGTTAACCAAGTCAAAGGTGCTTCTATGGTAGAAAATCTCTCAACAAAGTGCCTGTATTACCCTGCCAATCCGATGAATCTATGAATGTCAAATCAATCTTTAAAAATACCACGGCACCCTGAAAAGGGTCGAATAAAGCATTAATACTAGGCATGGAGTAATAGTTCTTCATCATCACCTTATTCAACTGCCTATAATCAACACACATCCGCGTAGTCCTATCCTTTTTCTTAACAAACAAGATGGGTGCACCCCACAGCGACATACTCGGGCGAATAAATCCCTTACCTAGAAAATCCTCAAGCTGCACACTGAGCTCCTTGAGCTTTACGGGGGCCATATGGTAAGGTGGTATAGAAATAGGCTTAGTGTCCAGCTCCAAATAAATGGCAAAGTTAATATCTCTCTCTGGGGTAGGCCAGGTAGGTCAATAGGGAAGACATCAGTAAACTTCCTAACCACAGGGACTGAATCAACAATAAGGGCCTTGTTGGACACATCACGTACATATGCTAAGTACGCCAAGAACTCAAACGCAACTAGTCGCCAGGCCCGTATAAAGGATATGAGCCCAGTAGGCGAGCGACTATAAGTGCCCAGCCACAAAACTGAGGGAATATTAGGCATGGCTAATGTAACGATCTTTGCATAACAGTCCAAAACTGCATGATGAGGGGATAGCCAATCTATGCCCAGAATAACATCGAAGTCCAGCATATCATGTAAAATAAGGTCAGCCTGAGTGTCGCCCCTAAATAGTCATCGTACAGGATCTACAAACATGATTTACTACTAAAGAATCCCATACTGGCATCGAAATATACAATGGCACCTCAAGTAACTCATAAGCAATAACAGACGTGGAGAAAAATATAGAGACGCATAAGAATATGAGGAACCTGGATCAAATAAAGCTGAAGCACTCAGCAAACAAATAAGGATTGTACCTTTGATAACATCATCTAATGCCTCAGTCTCTGCCCTAGCTAGAGCAGCATAGAAATGGTCTTGTTGGTCTCCTCTATGACCATCCACCCTATCACCTGACCTATCTCCTGAGGGACCTCCCCAAATACCCTGCTAACCATCGTCGTGGCCCTAACCCTAATCTACACCTCCTAGTGGAGGTGGCGCTACTGCTAATAGTCTATCCCGACTGGGACATTCTCTAGTCCAGTACTCTAGAGAACCAATTAAAGCATCCTGAAGCTAAACATCCCGTGATAACTCATCTACGATAGGAAGAAAGCAGACTTGATCCCTTCGATCTCTACCCTGCAGTGGAAGCCGTTAAATAGGACTGACTATTCTCAACTGCTGGAAGGACGACCTGAACTGGCCAACTGGACTAACCCTACAAGTACCTATCTTGTTGGAACCGCTGGTGGGGCCGATCATAAATATCATGGCCCCTAGATTGGACCCACTTGTTACACCCTACACTCTTGAGCTCAGAGTGTATCTTAAGCTTCTTAGAAGTTATAAAGTGCATCGGATAATTTACTACTCTATTACATAACTCTAAGGAAAGAAGAATGTGATAACCCGTGAGAGGAAAGGTTGGAAATAGGGTCATGGGAAGTCAAAAAGAGTTGGAGGCCAAGTAATGAGTCGTAGGACTCAATTTACCTACGTAAGCTACTAATTTAGAAGTCATATACACTTGAGCTACTTAAGGACATACCAAGCTTACATAGCACGAATTACATTTGCTCTTAAAATAATACGAGATTACGAACCCACAAGGAAGAGAAGAGAAAGACATGTGGCAGCTTAGGAAGGCGACACATGACAGCACTTCAAGAAAGCAGGTGACCCACCTGCTTGGGGTCAAGTAGGTGACCCACATACTTGGAGGTGGGCCCCACCAAGGACATGTGGCAGCCCCTCATTGGCTGCATGGTTGATGTGGTCCAATAGGGGCTAGACAATGTCACCTCCTAATGAGGTGTATATATGTGTGTTTGGATGACTACTAAGTCATTTCTTATTCTATTTGGAGCTGAAACTTCAACAAATAAAAGAGATAAAATGTTGAAGGAAAAAGAAAGGCAGCCACAGTTTGGAAGAATTAAAGGTAAGTTCTTCAAATTTTCCTTCGTGAATTAATTGTCTAGGGTGTTCCTCAACCACGAGAAGGTGTATATATGTATATTATGGTGCCTACGGAACCGTGTTTTCAGTTTTACACTTGGAAGTAATGAGAGAAAGATGAAAAGAAACCTAGAGGGCCAAGAGAGAGGGCTACGGGTTGGGGCTTCCAAGCAGAGAAGTGACACAAACAGCCCGCTCAATTTCATCACGTTTGGAGAAGTTCTGAGTTGTAATTTGGCAGTTTTGGCCTATTTTGGGTAAGGTAAGATTTCTCCTTTCAATTTAGACTTTATGGTGTTGTTATAGAGTGTATTATACGCCTTGTGTGTGGCTGGAAACATAAAAATGGTATACGAATGCTTGACATTGGAGACAATCCAAATTGTAGTCGCTATAGTTAAATTGTCGTCAAAGTGAAGTGTTGTGCTTGTGGTGTGCTGTTACAGGTGTGTGGGGGTTTGTTGCATGGCCTAGATGTGTTCTAATAGGGGTGTGGTTTCTGCTAGTGGCATCCACACGACCCCTCATTTTGTATAATTAAAGGCTTTGCGAAATAAAGACTAGAAACCTTATTTTGATATCGTAATTTTCAGCAAGTGGTTTGGAGCTTGTGTTGTGTAATGTTGCCATATTTTAGGTTTATATATGCTGCAGGATGTTGTTGTTGGTTGGATGTAGTGATTATGGATGTAATTGGAAATTCGGATAGGGCATATTATAGGGGAGGTGCTGCTCAATTTTCGTTAACGCCTTAACTAATTAAAGACCTAGTCGAGGAGACGAACAAGGACATAGGTTCTATAAATACCAAGGTGCAACTGAAGGCACTAAAAAGTTTAAGGTTGTTTATACTCACATTACTTCCATGTTAAATATGTTTGGAGGACGACGACATGGACATGATTAAGAGAAGTCTATACGAGGTATGTAAAGCTTTCTCCTCGCATTTTTTTGGAATAAGTATGTGAAACTATCTCTTCTCTCTTTTGGCATGTCTTACATGTAGACTATGGACGATGTAAGTTTTGGTGCAACTTTATTCTTAGGTTCTGAATATGACTTCAGGACTCTTGATCACTTCTGGATGTTAAGACTCTTAAAGTAAATACATTTTTATTCCTCGAGTCTTCTATGTGACTGTATAGTGATTGATTAGACAAAACTCTTCTTTTAAAAGAGAAAGGCTCTGATATAACCATGCTTATACTTCTATAAAATATTTCACACTAGTATATGTCTAAGAGTTCCAAAACTCCTTTTTACTTAGTCCTTAGTGAATTTAGAGGGTATGCATCAGATACTTCCTACCCTAATCTCCAAGTGATGGTTCGCTTGATGACTTCATTGAGTTTCAGATAATGATTTAAACTATGTTTTTTTTCTCACTATTCTACTCGTGTATACTATAACACTTCTTCTCTGAGTCCCGGGCTGGTTATCGAATTCATGCTCAATTCCACTGCATTGTTCATCGCGCCCTCACTAGAAGGCCGGGTATGTATGTATACATATATATATATATATATATATATATATATATATATATATATATATATATATATATATATATATATATATATATATGTGTGTGTGTGTGTGTGTGTGTGTGTGTGCGTGTGTGTGTGATGATGTGTTGTAATAAGGAGGTGATGGTTCTACAGATATGATTCACTAGATCCCTGATAGGGCTAGCTATATTAAAATCTTGAGCATGCATGATTTTACTTTCCCAGGTATAGGTTCCTGATTTGATATTTTATCCCCTGCTTCTCCATTTCAGATATGCTTCCATCTGTATTGTGTTATGTTTTACATACTCAGTACATATGTCGTACTGGCCCCCTTTCTTCGGGGAGCTGTGTTTCATGCCCCCAAGTACAGATATAGGTTTTGGGAGTCCGTCAGTTAGGATTCCATTCAGCTCAGCTGGAAGAGGCTCTATTATATCGGAGCCTAGTTTTTTATACTGGTCACTGATATATATAATTATTTTTGGTTATTCAAGAGTACAGCGGGGGCTCTTTACCGCCATATATTATCATTAATATTTTAGATGTCTACAGACATGTATATGTGGCTTGTGTATGTCAATTTGGTTCAGCTAGGTCTACATGATGTATGGTATATTTATTATGTTATGGCAGCCTTGTCGTCTTGCATGCCCTTTCATGTTGTGATACAAATGAAAGAGGCTACAGGTTTATGAAAATATTATCACCTAATAGGGTTTTGTTACATGGTATTATGTTATTTACAGTTTTACCTGACCACAACTAATAGATATGTATATGAGGGGTCCAGGTCGGACCCCTGTCACAACCTATGGGGTTTGGTCATGACACCATTGTAGCTACCCTGATTCTTAGGTCTCTTAATGTTATCCTCTTGGGCCTAGCAATAAATAATATCAATTGTGTGGTCACGATCCACCACATCAAAAAAAAGAGCGGCCTATGAAAATTAGGTGCTCATTCCCCAACCTCAAGCAAGGTCTCAATCCACGCACAAAACATCGTACCCGTTCCTCCTCCGTAGGTAGAATCATAGTGGTATGTCGACAAAGTTGATGAAATATGGCCTCGTACTTGGAAATCGTCATGTGGGCCTTTTCCAACTGAGTAAACAGATCCCAAAGTCGGTTCCTAATGCTCCTAGGGATGTATCGAGCCAGGAAAGCTTCTAAGAATTGGGTCTATGTCATTGGTGGTGACCCAGCTGGCCTGGATAGCAAATAAGAGCGCCACTACTATCTGGCTGCCCCTCTAAACTTGTGAGCAGAGAAATCAGCACCTATGTACTCCACAAGACCCAAGGAATGGAGCTGCTCATGACAGGTAGTCAAAAACTCCATGGCATCCTCGCCAATAGCCCTAGAAAATATTCGGGGTAACAACCCTTTAAAGACACCTAATATCTTCTACTCCAGTAATGACATCACACCCTCTGGAATTGTTGGCAGGGGTGCAACAACTGGTGGAGGCGGCTGAACCTTAGATGCTGACTGGGCGAGAAGATCCCACGGTGCTAGTGTGCCCGTTGCTGGGGTCGGGGCCTATGGTATAACCCTAATAGCCATGAAGAGCTATGCATTCGCTGTCTATATTATTGGGGTCATAACTGGTAAGGGTGGGGGTTGTGCTGCTATTAGTGGCCTCTCTGGCAGAGGAGGAATAGGGGTGTCCTGGTGCTCCGCTATATGCTCAAGCGTTATATCTAGATTGGGAGCTAGTGTTGCTCTCTTACCTATGCCACGGGGTCGGCCTCTAAACCTACCAGGCCCTGGTGCATTATCATGACTGGTGGTACCGTACATCCGAACCATCCTTATGAAAGAGTTGAACAAATAAGATTTTAGGAAACCAATAAGATACAAAACTGCATAAAATGATACAACATACAGAACGTTCCTAATGACATCTTGTAGCCTCCCAAAGATAAGTTACAGACTTCTCTGCACTCATCCGCGAAACTCTACTGGACGTTACCTCTGTACAAGTGAGACCAACGAACCTGGGCTCTAATACCAACTTGTCATCACTCTATTCCTCAAGTCATGATGACAACTACTACAACCAACCAGTAGGTAAACCAACCCGTAAACTCAGATCTCTAAGGAATGGGTTTAAGGGAAGAAACTAAACAAGAGTGGCAAATTTAAAACTAAGCAGAATCAATAAGCAAAAGTAACCCAAAACATGATATAAATAACTAAAGATCTATCCCAGAACCTTAAAGTCATAAGTACAGAGCTGCTACAAAGTAAAAGAGGAGTACAAGTTCCGAAAGTGGATCAGAAATATTTACAACAATGGGCTAGTCTCAAAAAAGAAAAATATGGGTCATCCATACTGAAGGAGATAGAAGTGATCCAAAATGCCAAGTTCTCACCCTGGTCTTCAAAGCTGACTGTAATAGGCATGATCTATCCACGGTGGTAGCTGGTCCTCGATCCTGCATCACAAAAGTAGATACAAAGTATAGTATGAGTACCGAGACAATGGTACCCAGTAGGCATCATAGGCCGGCTGAGTAGAAAAGGTGAAAACAATATGAAAAAAAAAGAATAATCCTAAATAGGAATCAACATAAGCATCTAAAGTGAAAAGAGTACTATCTATGAGAACTACAGCTAAATATACACAACTGGGACACTCGTGTGCAAATTAAATAAAAATCTATATGAACTCCCATAAGCCCGTTGAATACACAGAATAGCTAAAACTACCAAGGCTGAGAATCAAGAATCTACAATATTAGAAACCGAAGAAATGCATCATTCCCAAACCAAGAATCTCCAAGAGTCAACGAATTAGGGATGCCTTAGGGGTCGAGATCGGGACTGGGATGCATATCCTCTCTAGAAAGTCCAATGTGGCTAAGGTCGGGACTGTTTACCCGAATTCTCACTATAATACATTGGTGCAGTCGAGGGAGGGACTGGGTACCCGGATGCTCACCATAACACATCGATATGAACGAGGCCAAGATTGGGTACCCGGATGCTTACTAGCAAGCTGACAGAGCCCGGGGGTGGGTACCCAGATGCTCGTAGTTAATTTATCCCATGGTGCCTAATATTCTTCTTTCCAACTAAACAACAATATTATCGAAAATCTCCTCCCTAATATGCCAACTGATATGCCGCCAAAACTTGAACTAGAGCCGAAGCCAAATGGTCACGAAATCTAGTATTGCCGATGCATCTCAAAGTCATGATTAAACCGATTTAAGGATGAGGGTGTTATTAATATCAAGGGTATCTCCTAGCTAAGGCCAACTATCAGGCACTAGCCCGCTGCACCATTCTACAAAGATCTAAGTTTGTCGGAGCAATGCCGAGGAAACTAAAGCAGGTTTACATCTTATACTAAAGCCAATATAGTCCACAATATCAATAACATGCTCATTCAACTCTCTAAACAATACCGATGAATAATGGCAAGATACACATGCTTCTAGATACCCGAAAACCCGATAAAAGCTTAAACATGATTTCTAACACCTGAGATATATAGATAAACTACCCAACCCAAATTCCATCAATTCCAATATAATTTCACACATTTCAGCTCAATCTAAAGAAAGGAAAGTCGTAGCCTATCGGTAGGCTGAACACGCGAGCTCCAAATCACTGTGCCTGACCTTTTCCCTTCCAAATAGCCTCAGAACACTGGCACGCTGCCAAAAATAGAATCACAACATCGTTACGATCATTTAAACACTAATTTTATGATTTTCAGGGATGGATCGATTTCGGAGTCTAAAATGGGAAATGTGGGATCCATGTCTAGAATTTTGGATTTGACCCCAAAAAAATAGGTTCTAAACATCTCCCCAAGCTCATAAATCAATTTGGTAACCGATACAAAATTGGAAAACTATGTAAAATGAGCATGCAACTAAAATTCACAAAATTCAAACTAAATCACTAAAAATGGAGTTCAAATGATCAAGATACAATCTTCCAAAATTCCACACAATTTCAATTTAAAAATGGCCAAAATAGTATCTAGATTCGTAAATTTACCTCACACAAATCCTCCCTACAAGATTTTGAGTTTACCGATGGTTTTCGCATGAAATTCTCTTGAACTTAAACTCTTGAATCGTCAAAATTGGGTTTATATAAACCAAGAAATATATTCTCAAAATTCTTCACACATTAATTTGATAATGGACATTACAGCAACTTGAATCATAATTTTACCTCAATCAAATGCCCTAATTAAATTTCAGAACTCCCCAATGCATTCTCCTCAAAAAATCTCATAATTTTGCCTTTTGAATCACCTAATTTGGAGCTCTAGAACTCAAGTAATTAGGTTTTAAAGTTGAGACAAAAACCCAAAAACGGGCTGCCTTGCACCAGATTTTTTGGGGTACTTGGGATTCATTCAGAACCAAATAAAAATAAACCAGATATACTACCCAAGCGAATTTGATGTTCCGGACTCAATGGCTCATTCAAAATTATCATACGAGGTTATTTTAATGAAAAGTGGATCTCAAATCCAAGTGTCATTTTAAGCCACATTCTACAATGGACCTCGAGATTAGACCGCAAGACTCGAAAAGAAAATGAAGGGTTATTCCAGATCAAAATCGACATTTTGGAACTAACTGCGCTATCAAAATTTTTATCCAGGCATGTTTTCCAAGAATGTTGACCCAAGTCAACCATAGGCTAACTTTTAAAGTTAAAAGAGCCAAATGGCCCCAAACTCATATTGATTTCCACGATACTTGTGCCGACCATGATTCTAGTGTAATTTGGCCATTTTGGAGCTGATGGAACCATCATAATTTAAATTTAAGGTCTCCTTGACCTGAAACTTAAAAAGTCTCAACTAAACCAACTTAGGCCTTCAAAATATCAAAAAGGGCTCGGGACCTCTAAAAATTCAACCAACACTTCTTCTAGAACGAAAGCTATCTCCTGAATCCAATGAAGTTATCAAAATTCTATTCCAAGCATCAGAACTCCAAAAGTTGGCCAAAGTCAAACCTTGGCCTAAAATTCCTCAAATTTCCAACTCAAGATCTCAAATCTTCGTTATAACTCCAAAATTGATTCTGTAAACTCTCCCAGACCAATTTCTATATTCCATAGCTGATGGAGTCAACAGAATTTCATTCCAAGACCCGTAGCTCTGGTTGGCCCCAAATACCACTTTTGAACACTTAAAGCTTATGAAAACTCAAAAATTTTAAAGACTTAACTTTTCATATGATTTTCTAAAAACCAACACTTGGTACCAATCACAAACGAAACGGAAAAACTAAAGGGAGGGGTAAAATGGTCATTTTAAAAAAATTCCAAAAATGACCTTTAGGGTCATTATAATTATGTCCTAGAAAGCGGACATCAGTTTGAAGCAAACTCATTTTTGGTTTAGATATAACCAAATCATTTTGTATAACAATCGTTTTTTAAAATATCAAGATGCTTGATATATGTTTCAAATGTTTTTGAGTACTCTAAAATATCATCGATATAAACAATGATAAAATCCAAATATGGATTAAAAATATCATTCATGATTTTTTGAAATTCAGAAAGGGCATTTTTTAAATTAAAAGGCATAACATTCCATTAATATTTCCCAAAAGAAACATTAAAAGCAGTTCTATAAGTATGCTCTTTGAAAATATGAATTTTACAATATCCTAATTT
The DNA here is from genome assembly GCF_947179165.1 of Solanum dulcamara. NCBI lineage: Eukaryota > Viridiplantae > Streptophyta > Magnoliopsida > Solanales > Solanaceae > Solanum > Solanum dulcamara. The sequence goes on from NC_077243.1 coordinate 26,393,961, forward strand.
TAAATCAAATTTTGAAAATATTTTGGCATCATAAAGTCTTGATAATAAATCTCTCTTATTTGGAATAGGATACCTAATCCATTGTAAAATTTATTTAAAGGTTTATAATTAATAACCAATCTAGAAACGTCACGCTCCTTTCCTACTGCATTATTTACATAACAAGTAGTGTGTGACCAAGGAGACTTGGACAGATTTATTAAACCCTTTTGTAAAATATTATCAATCTCTTTATTGCAAAATTCCACTAACACTGCATTCATTTACAGGGACATGACTTAGTAGGAATGTCATCTTCGCAAAAGTTATCTTCATAAGGAAGAGTCACAATATGTTTTTTTATCCCAAAAAGCAGTTGGATGATCAGCACAAACATCAATGGCTAGTTCAGAAATCAATTTAATTTTTTCTTATACCTTAGCAGGACGTAAGCTATCTAAAATGTTCATGTTGTACATTTCAAGTCGTAAAGAATCAACATGCTTTTATTTCATATTAATTAAAGCACTAATATCTCTGGTAATTGGTTCAGTTATAAATGAAAAATGATATTTCTTTATTATTATAACTAGAAGGAAATCCTTTTGAATCAATTTTTTAAAAAGGATAAATTGCATTAATAAAAGGAGTTCCAAGTATAATTGGAGGATGCATCTGATATTTTACTAATAAAAAGAAATGAGGAATGCAAACTTTATTCTAACAGATATGAGTTTTAGATAATTTGTATTTTACATCTAAAGTATGTCCAGATACAGATTTAACAACATAAGTAGTTTTTTCAAAAAATCTAGAAGGTATCAACCCTTTTTGTATGCAACTAACATCTGCTCCTCTATCAATCATCGCAGTGCTAGTGATTGTATAATCATTATTGATTAGAATAGTATATTTAATATACTATCTATGAGCAGTTACTATCTGCAGCATTCCTAAAAAGAAATTTTGTTTAGAACTATCAATGAGTTCTTCAACTTTATCGTCAACCTTACCTTTCCCTTTATCAATAGGAGGTGTTGACGCAGAATCATCCTTCTCATCATTCTCTAATTGAGAAATCGTGTGATCATGAATCATTTGATTCTTTTTAAGAATTTTAATCTTATTTTTCAGTTTTTCAACTTCAATTTTTAAATCATTAAAAGAAGTGTCTCTTACTACAGTATCAGTTCTTTTGTCAACGAGCAAGACCTTCTTTTATTGAATAAGGTTTTGAATCTTTAAGATCAAAATCATTTTTTGATTTGGAAGATTTAAAGGATTTAGAATATTGGGAGCTAGATGTCATATCAATGATCTTACTCATCATATTTTCATCTAAAATTTCTTTCAATAATTCAATCACATTTTTAGACGTAATTGTATTGACATTTAAATCTTTAAATTATGATTGGAGTGTATAAAACTCATCAGCTTTGCACAGACAATTATCACCTTTACAATTAGTACCACAATTAGCAGGCATGATATTATCATTATCAGAAAAATCAAGGAGCTCAATTTCACTTTCTCATCTAGATTCTGACTTAGAGTAATAATCAAATTCTGAACTAGAAGTTTATAATAAACTATAACTTTGTCATAAAGATCTTCTTCAAGATTTAAAGACTTAAGCTTTTAACCTTCTCTCTTAGAGAAATTCTTTGCAAATCTATTTGATTTATGGTGAGCTTTCCTAGCTTCACATTTTTTCTTACTTCGTCGAGAACGAAGATACTTTCTGTAAGGTCTATTAGGTTCATCACCTTTATAACATCTGTGTTTCTTAGACCTTTTATCCTGTCTATTAGAAGGACTAGCTACACCGAATTAGATACAGAAATCTCCTAGCTATGACCGCTCTCTTTTCTTGTCGATCCTAAGTTGTTGAGCTAATTTTAGCTCTTTGCATAGATTTAATCCTTCTTGGGTGCAAGTTCCAATTAACTAACCATAAGTAAACTGATCATTGGAAATTTCAGAGAAATTTCCTCAAAGAGTTTTCCTAACCCTTTCTGCAAATAATGCGGGAAGGCCATCGATAAACTTGGACTTCCAATAAGTCAGGTTATTCTCAGATAAGTCCATTATCCAACTTAAAAAGGTTTCTTTATACCATCTAAATTCTCTTAAATGCTTACATCGAAGTCCATTCAGTAAGGTTCTCAAAGTTTCATTTTGGTTGGTAAATCTCCATTCAAAGGTTCCAATATAGAGCCCGTTTGGATGGGCTTAAAAAAAGTAACTTTTATGTATGAAGTGCTTTTAGAACTTTGAAGTGCTGAAAGTTATTTTTATAAATAAGCAGTTGAGTGTTTGGATAAAAGTGCTTATGATGTGAATTTTAGGGTTAAAAAAATAAAAAAAGGTAGTTTGGGAATTTAGTTAAAATATAAGGGATATAAAAGTAATTTTCATGGTCAAAGAAAATGACTTTAAGCACTTTGGAAAAAAAAAGTTAGGAATCCTAACTTTTCATTTTTGACTGACTTTAAGAACTTTATGGCTTAAAGTCAGCATTAGGCAAACACGTCCAAAAGCTAAAAAGGGGTTTTAAGTTGGTTTTGACCAACTTAAAGCCCATCCAAACAGGCTCATAGTAAGAATCAGTGTATAAACTGCAACTTGACAAGTTTTTTCACTAATTCTTTCGACTTTATTTCAATTCTCATCAATGCCTTATTTCCATTCTGTAAGGTCTATCAGGGTCATCACCTTTATAACGTCTGTGTTTCTTAGACCTTTTATCTTTCTATTAGAAGGATCGGCTACACCAAACTGGCTACAGAAATCTCCTAGCTGTGACCACTCTCTTTTCTTATCGATCTTAAGTTGTTGAGCTAATTTTAGATCATTGCACATGTTTAATCCTTCTTGGGTGAAAGTTCCAATTAATTGACCATAAGTAAACTTATCATATGGAATTTCAAAGAAATTTCCCCTAAGAGTTTTCCTACTCCTCTCTGCAAATAATGGGAGAAGGCCATCGATAAACTTGGACTTCAAATAAGTCAGGTTACTCTCGGGTAAGTCCATTATCCAACTTAAAAAGGTGTCTTTATACCACCTAAATTCTTACATCGAAGTCCATCAGTAAGGTTCTCAAAGTTTCATTCTGGTCGGTAAATCTACAATTGAAATGTTCCAATATAGTGAGAATCGGTATATAAACTACATCTTGACAAATTTTCCTTATTTCCATTCTCGTCAATACCTTCTTCATTTATTACATATTTTAACACAGAGGTGATAATGGCATTTTTAGCTTCATTGAATAAAAAATTATCCCATCGGCCATGAAGTTGGCCGGTAAATTCTGCAACAATCATCTTGCAAATAGTATGGTCAAAATTATTATAAGTATATTGGAAGATAGTAGCATACATCAACATATGATGTACAAGAATAGAGACTTTCCTATCAGTCAATCCATCAAGATTCCATTCATAAATTTGATCACCACTATAAGCGATATTGGTTTGAATCTAATCTCTTTCCTTAATTAGAATATTTTGAGGAGTAGGACGAGAATAATAATAAGTCATCATCGCAGGTTTGGTAGCATACTTGCCATGCTTTATTTACCTATCTCATTCTCCTCGAACTTTTTCAATTCTTTTGATTTCAGAAATATCATTTTCAATTGGAAAATTATCAATTATACCAATAGGTTTAGCACTTAGGTTAGAAAGCTTTTTATCAAGAAGTTTTTATAAATCATTTAAAGACTTAGACTTTATATATTTATTTCAATAGGACGCTGAATATTAGTTGGAATATTAACAACAAATGATTTACTTCCGAAAGTGGAGGCAATATCAGTTGCCTTTGAACTCATACTCATGGATTTAACCAAAATGATTAACTCATCTAGTCTTTTATCAAGTGAACTAATATGTTCACCTATAACATTAACATATAAACTCAAATAATTGTTTTGAGAAATCAAATTATTTATCTCATTTATGCTAATTTTAGCAACATCATTATCAATGAATTTTTGAAAAGCCAAAAAAGTAAGACCTATATTATTGGGTATAATAAAAGGGTTTTGAGGAGGGTAAACTGCTTTAATAAGATTTCCACTTCCATCTTTAAAGGTTCTTTGTTCTAAAACCTTTATTTATAAAGGTAAATAAGTTGTCATAAACCAAGGAACAAAATACATAATTTAATTATTCAATGCACAAGTTTCATAAAACTCTTGAAAAATATTATTTAAATCAGCTTGGCTATAAGCCTTAAAAAACTAAGTTTTAAACTTGTCCCGTTTATTTTATCGAAATTCCTTTTGAATATGTTGACGATCCAGCGAGCCTGGATTAAAATTGATTTGACACATCATCATTTAAAGCTTATTTCGGTCAGACGCCTCATTAGGGTAAAAATTCATTTCGGATGCAGTAGGATCTATATCAGATAACCTATCATTTGCTTGCACAATATTAGTCTTAGGTCAATCTTAACCCTTTCTACAACCTTTTCACTCAAAGTATCACTTAGAGTATGCAAAGATAAGGTCATATTTCTTGCTGGCCCAAAAATAGGAACATCAGGAGTAATATGAGAAATATGTTGAATTTCATGCAAATATCTGTACCTTGAGAAAGATCGTCTATTATAAACAAGAGATTTATAAATTAGAGATTTGTCAGTAAATTGAATACATATCCTACCATCAAGATTATGAGTAATATGAGAGTATTCAATATTTATCAAATTATTTGTGACCTGACTTGGGGATATAATCAAATCCAAAGTCCATGTAGTTGAGAAATTAATTTTTTCGCACTTGATAGGTCTCCTTGTGGTGACCTTTGACTTTGTGAAATTAATTTCCACCAATATAGTCTGATTTGATATATCATATTATTTACATCTAAGATTCAGAGTAGATAATAATTTAAAATAAATTCTATAAGATAAACATATAAGTTTAGAACTAGGAGCATAGTTATAACCATGCGTCTTAACATTTAATGTTAAAGCATCAAGAATGTTGACATCAGTATGGACAACTGAAGATTAGGTTGTGTGTTGAAATAAATTAGACCATAAGCCACAATAGATTCAATCGAAACCATCAACGATTCTCTAAAATTTAGATTTCTAGCATCTCGTAAAGCTGTTAGAAAAGTTTCAGGTAACCCTTTAAGAGTTAGAGGCTTAAAATCAATTTGAACCATGCCAATATGCATAAAATTAAATTTAGATCTATAAGAATCAATATCTCATTTATTTAGTAAACAAATAGTTTGCTCATAAGAATTAAGAGCCAAAGATTATTCAGTTGTTTTTATCAACTACTTAGAAGAAAATTTATCAAACCAACTATAATCATATATGGTTTTAGTATCAACTTTTGGAATCATCCATTTAGTTAATAAATTGAGATCTTGAGGTATATCTACCTCTTCCACTCTAGTACTTTTAGTATAAATTTCTCCAAGATCCATAATAAAGAAATCATATCTATGCCGAATTCTTCAGATCCATTACATGTTTACAGAGAAAGTTCCTAGGCTCCGATAACATTACTACCAGGATCTACAAGAATGGCGGTAGTCCGCGTGGCCATCTAGATCTAGTTTGAAATAATATCCTCAAGATTAAAGGAAGGCAGTAATCCGCGCAACCAATAAGGATAAAATCGAAATATGAAAGACTTTTATTTAGCTTTATCACTGTATGGAACCTTTCACCCGAGCAAAGCGCCTGTCAGATATTCTAATACATACCATTATTGATCTAGCAACTAGCAGTTCTAACTGAGGTAAACACTGCCCCTTGTTATTTTTCATAATGGGAACTTATATCATCACTGCTTTCTAGGTTAAATCAATAAAGTAATGTCAGAATCGACTGTACCACCATCTCAGAACCAAGCCTAGAAACTATGATAAAAATCTCATATATTTTAATTGAGTCTGGTCTTTCATGATGAGCATGCTATAGAAATTAGATATCCAGGATAGATATGAGATTTCTAGCCGGACATAGTCACATCTATGGAGAAAAGATCAAAATTAGAAAGTAAAGACTGAAAATTAAAAATACCTTAAGAACACGAAAGTTTGCCAAACTTGAACTTTATTCAATCCATACTAGAGTATTTTACAGAGAAAGTTTTTAGAGAGAGAGGGAGAGACTTAGCGCGTATTCCGCTTCTGCCTCTAAATGAAAAAACAAATAGCCATATATATAGGCTCACACAAGAAACATAAAGAATAAAAGTGGGTTCCTTATCTGGATCCCTGGTACAGTGTATTTACTGTTTCATGTGGGGTAGCTGTATTATTCTGCTTTTCCTTTTCCCTTTACATCTGTCTTCATGAATTCTTCCTTTTCTTGCAGGGATTGGAGAAAATCTTCCACCTTTTCTAGCTCACTATTATATAACATTAGTCCATGTTCATCGGACTGTGCATCAGCGATATCATTGTTGCTTGCTACACTCTTCATCAAAGTATCTGATTTATCATATTGTGTGAGAGTTTGAAGCAAATTTCTTTTAACTTGTTCGAGATACTTGTTAATCATCTCATTTTTATCTCCTTTTTGTACTAAAATTCTCCTAGCAATATGCTTGACGGAATTGTCAGCTACTAATTTCTTTTGGGGTATAACCGTATATTTTTGAATTTTTTATCGAATTTGATCCACGAGCTCTTGTCCGTGTGAATGTTTAGTCTTTGGATCTTTTTTGGTTAATTTATCCTAGAAATTATTATAATAGATCCATACAAACAAGAAATCTTTTCCTCAGGGGTAAACCTTTCTTCAGGAAGCCATTTATAGATCCATGGGATTGAGAATTCAATAAAGAAGTACATCTGATCAATTTTTTCCAAATTACATACATGATCAGAGAGATATAATTCAGTAAGAAATGGGGAAACCTTAGTCCATTTCTTATATAAATTCAAATATTCAAATGGTAAAATCTTTATTGATGGTCCATGAAAAGTCCACCATCTTAAAAACTAATTTGGAATTGATTCGTCAAATACTTTAGCACAATTTTTTATGAACCAGGTATGCTTATGCTTATCATTATTATAATAAAATACCTTGTGAAAGGCTTGGATATAATCCCAATAAGTAATATTTATGTTCATTTATTTTACACAAACAGGTCTTTTATTCATAGTGGAGATTCCCCACTCTTCTACATATATAATCTGTTTGATGATGATTTTCGAGAAGTTATAAATATTCTCTTATGTTGAAAAGTGTTAGAATTCATTACTTCCCGTGTTAATCAGTATTGTCTCATAATAAGTTCGAGTCTTATAGGACACTTCAGGGAAATATAACCCCCTTACCAGATACTGTTGGAATATCTTTCGTGGTTCATCTCTTCTCTGAATGTCAGAGTTTCCAAATGAAATATGATTGATTTGGTAGATCCTTCTTCATAGTATTTATGGTCAACAACTTCTTTGACCATGGAAGCAAATGTATCACTTTACTTTTTGGATTCTAAATATGCCTTTAAATACCCATATAATGGACTGTTTTCTGGAATATCATCTAGATTAATTGCAGGAGTATTATCCATTGCAGCTATTAAGGATAATGTTGCTTCAATCTTCGAGTTTATCAAACTCTTATTTCCAAATATTAGGGATGGAAAATTACTAGATGAGGATGGAGAGTCGTATAATGGAAGGGGAAGATAAGCCCCTCAGTCATTATCACAGAAGTCGTCATACGACTCCTCATCCTCATCTAGTAATTTTCCAATCTTAAGATTAGGAAATAAAAGTTTGATAAACTCAAAGAGTGGAATAGCATCATCTTCAATAGCTCCGACGGATAATAATCCTATAATTAATCTGGAAGATATTCTAGAAGACAGTCCATTATATGGGCAGTGAAAAGCATATTTAGAATCCAAAAAGTAAAGTGATACATTTGCTTCCATGGTCAAAGAAGTTGATGACCATAAATACTATGAAAAAATATCTACCAAAAAAATCATATTATTTTTGCAAAACTCTAACATTCATAGAAGAGACGAACCATGAAAGATATTCCAACGGTATCTGGTAAGGGGATTATACCATGGAGAGTCCTATAAGACTCGAACTTATTATGAGACAATACTAATTAAAACAGGAAGCGCTGAATTCCAATACTTTTCAACAGAAGAGAATGTTTATAACTTCTCAAAAATTATCATCAAATAGATTATATATGTAGAAGAGTGGGGAATCTCCACTATGAATGAAAGACCTATTTGTGTAAAATAAATGAACATAAACCTTACTTATTGGAATTATATCCAAGCTTTTCATAAGGTATTCTATTATAATAATGATAAGTATAAGCACACTTGGTTCACAAAAATTTGTGCTAAAGTATTTGACGGATCAATTCCAAATTGGTTTTTAAGATGGTGGACTTTTCATCGACCATACTTAAAGATTTTACCATTTGAATATTTGAATTTATACAAAGAATGGACTAAAGTCTCCCCATTTCTTCCTGAGTTATATCTCTCTGATCATGTATGTAATTTGGAAAAAAAAATTAACGACCCATTAGGTCATTTTGAGAATTAGAGCTTTTTATTTCATAAAAGACTCATTCCGTAAATGTTTAATGGATATTTTTGACTATTTGATAAGTATAGTTATTTAATTGAGGGGTGAATTTAGATAACTTATTTAATTAATAGGGTGAAGTGATAATATATTTAATACCTTATACCACTTATTCTATATTTATTAAAATAAGTTAATAGGTTTTGTCACTTTTAATAGAAAAGAGTTTAGAAAAGAACAAGAAAAAAAGACTCACCTACGTGCTGCAGCGGACGTGGGAAATAAGAATTGCTCCAGATAAAACCTATACAATATCTGAATTTGTGAAAATGGGATAATATGTAGGTGTATAAAGTGGTATTATATGTTGGTGTGGGAACATATGGGTTTCAAAAAGTTATAGATTGATGAAGGAATAAGATTAGAGGACAACATAACTAATGGCTATCATTGAATAATGATAACAATGACACTTGGAAAGTAATCATTCGAAATTATATATTATTATGTATAAAATGACTTTGCAGGAAGCATGCCCTGAATGTTGCTTTCGTAATTAAAGTATTGGATATGTAGTTTTGGTTAAGAAAATTCTTGGGGTTTATTATATTATATTCTAATATTTTGATATATTAAGATATCTAATTAATATTAGGGTATTTTGTTGTATGAATGCCATTAGAATTATGTTAATTGTAGAAGTTAAGACTTAACCCTAAGCTTTAGATTTAAGAAATAGATTATAGAATTAGGTGAGTTTTGGGTCTACACTAGACATATAGTAATATGGGTGTCTACGGACTCTTTTGCTTACACATATTGTATACTTGATAGATTGGAAATATGAAGAATTGAAGAAAGGAAAGGCATTGGTGGATTAGCTTGCTTTACTTCGGTTCTTCGATTGAGGTAGGTTATGGTTTATTCTATATCATATATAGGCTCTTAATAGTGATTGATAGTCATTGAGTAATGTGTGAAGTTTACTATGTATTTAATTGTTGTGGTTTGAATGGTTGATATGTTGTTGTGATTGGTATGCAATCCCAAGACCATGAAATTCATAATCTTGAACTTCCCCTATCAAAAGTGATGCATTGAATAAAGAAGGCTTGATGAAATATTGTTACTGAATTAGAATGTAATAATAAAGAATGATAAATTAATTATATTTGGATCGGGTGTCATGTTCTGACATGGTATATTTGGATCGGGTATCATGTTCTGACATGGTATTATTGGATCGGGTGTCACATTCCAGCACAGTAATATTAAAGGATAACAAATTAAAATGACTTAATTCTACCCAATCTCAAATAACTCATTTCCCAAAAGAGTTTGGTGTGGAGGTCTGGGTCCTCATGTATACTTTGATATTGTTGACTGATTATGTAATTGTTTATTGTATTGTCACTTGATCTTGATCTTGTTGGTTTCCACCTATTAAATTCTATGGTTGAATTTCCGCTATTATTTTATGCATATTGATTTCTGTTTTGGGTCAGCCGATGATACCTACTCAGTACATATTGTTCTATACTGACCCTTACTAGTATTTTTCTTTGTTTTATTTTTTGGAGTGAAGCGAGTGTTCCATCGACTTTGACTCGACCTCATCTCTAGCCATTATCCAGAACATCAGGTTCCAGGGTGAGTTATTCCTTCTAACTCGTGTTGGATTCTCTCGGGCATGGCATGATGCCCTTAGTTTTCAAACACATTAAGTTATTTATTCTGGTATTTGATATTTTCATATTTAGTATTTAAGAATTAGATGTCCTTGAAGTGATGACTTTCAGGTTTTGGAAAAACGTATGTAATAGACTTTAGTGGTTTTATTATTTCTTACTGTCATAAATTGAGCTTCTGCATCATTGTCATATTTTATAAGTTGGGATTTGTATCGTTGGTTCTCCCACCTAGGAGGTTAAGTGTGGGTGCCACTCATGGCCCATTTTAGGTCATGAAAAAATTGATTAGATGTACTTCTTTATTGAATTCTCAATCCCCTAGATCCATAAATGGCTTCCTGAAGTAGGGTTTACCCTTGAAGAAAAGATTCCTTATTTGTATTGGGTCTATTATAATAATTTCTGGGATACATTAACTAGAATAGATCCAAAGACTACACAGTCATACAGACAAGAGCTCGTAGATCAAATTCGAGCAAAAAATCAAGAATATACGATTATACATCAAAAGAAATTAGTATTTGATAATTCAGTCAAGCATATTGCTAGAAAGATTTCAGTACAAGAAGAAGATAAAAGTGAGATGATTAATGAATATCTCAAAGAATTTAAAAGAAATTTGCTTCAAACTCTCACATAATATGATAAATTAGACACTTCGAAGAAGTGTGTGACAAGCAATGATGATATCACTGATGCACTATCTGATGGACATGGACCAATGTTATCTGATAGTGAGCTAGAGAAGGTAGAAGAACAGCTAGAGAAGGTAGAAGATTTCCTCCAATCCCTGCAAGGAAAGGAAGAATACCTGAAGGCAACTATAAAGGGAAAAGGAAAAGTAGAATAAAACAACTGAACAATCTTTGGCTCTTAATTCTAATGAGCAAACTATTTGTTTATTAAATAAATGAAATATTGATTCTTATAGATCTAAATTCAATTTATGTATATTGGTATGGTTCAAATTTCTTTTAAGCCTTTAACTCTTAAAAGGTTACCTGAAACCTTTATAGCAGCTTTACGAGATGCTACAAATTTAAATTTTTGACAATCGTTGATGGGTTCAATTGAATCTACTATGGTATATGGTCTGGTTTATTTCAACACACAACATAATCTTCAGTTGTCCTTATCTGAAGTCAATATTCTTGATGCTTTAACATTAAATATTAAGACACATAGTTATAACTATGCTCCAGGTTCTGAACTTATATGTTTATCTTATAGAATTTATTTTAAATTATTGTCTACTTTGAAGCCTAGATGTAAATTATATTTTTCCCTTTTCATAAAAAATTTTCTAGAGATTTATCCCCGTTATATGAAAGGTTTATAAAGAATTACAAATCTCATTGGACTAACAGTCTGACTGGATTAGTCAAATCCGTTAAACAACGTATTAAATCCTTGCCATGTTTGATGCTTGCTAACCTTGCTTGGCAAAAAAATATTGAAACTGATGCTTCTAATATTGGTTATGGAGGAATACTTAAACAAATTAATCCTCATGATAAATGTGAATATTCTAATATTACTCAGAATCCTGATAGTAGGATATGTATTCAATTCAGTGACAAATCTCCAATTTATAAATATCTTGTTTATACCTTATAACATCCCCTTGCATTGAGATTGAAATCACCACACTTATTGCATCTCATTAGAGTTCTCTTTCTTGACTATTTCCATGACCACTTTCTCAAACTTACCTCATCAGTTTCTCTATTTCTTTTCATCTTGGGTCTGCCAGCAAGTTTTAGCATTACTGGAGGTTCCATTGCTTGGGTAGGGTCTATTTTACAGAATAAAAAACCCCTAACTGGCTGCAACTTGTGCTTGTATGTTAACAAATAAGCCTTTTTTTGTACCAGTAATGAACCTCTTCCAATGGTTCAGTTTTTTTATGCAAAAGTGCCTTGAGATCTTTCTCAGGGTAGAGATCTTTCCTTGAAATTCAGCATATTTCCCCTATTACTCCTAATGTTGCTATTTATGGTCCAGTAAGATATAGGGCCTTATCGTTGCATACTCTAAGTGATACTTTAAGTGAAAAGGTTGTTGAAAGGGTTAAGATTGACCCTACGACTAATATTGTGTAAGCAACTGATAAATTTTCTGATATAGATCCCACTGCTTTCGCTATGGATTTTGACCATATTGAGGTGTCTGACCGAAATAAGCTTTAAATGATGATGATGCATCAAATTGATTTTAGTTAAGGCTCTCTAGCTCATCAACATATTCAAAAAGAATTTCGTTATAATAAATGGGAACTTGGTTTTTTGAGGTTTATAGCCAAGATGATTTAAATAATATTTCTCAAGAGTTTTATGAAGCTTGTGCATTACATAATCAAATTATGTATTTTTTTTTGGTGTATAACCACTTATTTACCTTGCCCTCAAACCCCTTAAAGCTTTGGGTTTACGGGTTGGCTTACCTACTGGTGGGTTATAGTAGGTGTCATCATGACTTGAGGAATCGGTTCGTGATAGAAACACAGACGATATAAAGATTATAAGCCAAATAGACCTAACAGAAGGCATCGTCGTTCTCGATGAAGTAAAGAAAAACGTGAAGCAAGGAAAGCTCACCGAAAATCTAATAGTGTTACAAAAAATTTCTCTAAGAGAAACCTTAGCAAGGTTAAATATTACAAATACGATCAGTATGGACATATTGCCCCGAATTGTAAGCTTGAAAAGCTTAAGTCTTTAAAGATTGAAGAAGATCTTAATGACAAAGTTTATAGTTTGTTATACACTTCTAGTTCAGAATCTAATTATTACTCTGAGTCTAAATCCAAATCTGAAAGTGAAGTTGAGCTTCTTAATTTTTTTGATAATGATAATATCATGCCTGCTAATTGTGGTGCTAATTATACAGGTGATAATTGTCCACGCAAAACTGATGAGTTTTATAAACTCCAATCACAATTTGAAAATTTAAATGTCAATACTATTACTTCTGAAAAAGTGATTGAATTACTGAAAGAAATTTCTAATGAAAATATGAGGAGCAAAATCATTGATATGGCATCTAGCTCCCAATCTTCTAAAACTTTTAAATCTTCTAAATCAAAAAATGATTTTGATTCAAAACCTTATTCGATAAAAAAAGTTCTTGCTCATCTTGACAAAAAGACTGATACTGTAGTAAGAGACACTTCTTTTAATGATTTAAAAATTAAAGTTGAAAAACTCAAAATGAGATTAAAGTTCTTAAACAGAATCAAATCTTTAATGATCATAGGATTTCTCAATTAGAGAATGATGAGAAGGTTGATTCTGCGTCAAAACCTCCTATTGATCAAGGGAAAGGTAAGGTTGATGATAAAGTTGAAGAACTTATTGATAGTTCTAAGCAAAATTTCTTTTTAGGAATGCTGCAGTTAGTAACTGCTCATTGATGGTCTATTCAATGTACTATTTTAATCAGTATTGTCTCATAATAAGTTTGAGTCTTATAGGATTCTCCGAGGAAATATAATCCTCTTACCAAATACCATTGGAATATCTTCCATGGTTCGTCTCTTCTCTGAATGTCAGCATTTTCGAAAAGAAATATGATTTTTTTGGTAGATCCTTTTTCATAGTATTTATGGTGTTGTATTCTGCTTTTCCTTTTCCTTTTACAACTGCCTTCAGGTATTCTTCCTTTCGGAGTATTATCCGATGGAACTATTGAGGATGATGTTACTCCACTTTTTGAGTTTATCAAACTCTTGTTTACTAATATTAAGACTGGAAAATTACTAGATGAGGATGATGCATTCTGTAAAGTCTATCAGGGTCATAATATTTATATCGTCTGTGTTTGGTAGCATATTTTCCATGCCTAAAATGTACCATTGAAATATTCCAATAAAGTGAGAATTAGTCTATAAACTGCATCCTGACAAGCCTTTTTGCTAAGTCTTTCGACCTTATTTTCACTCTAGCCAGTGCCTTCTTTCTTTATCACATCTTTTACCACAAAGGTGGTAATGGAATTCTTAGCTTCATTGGATAAAATATTATCCCACCAGCCATGAAGTTGGCCGGTAAATTCTGCAATAATATGATCAGAATTATTATTAGTAGATTGACAGATAGTAGCATACATCAACATCCTATGCACAAGAATAGAGACTGTTTGTCAGTCAGGCCATCAAGATTCCATTCATAAATTTGGCCACCACTATAAGCGATATATTGGAGATTTGTCAGTGAATTGAATACATATCCTACCATCAGTATTCTGAGTAATATGAGAATATTCAATATTAGTCAAATCATTTGTGACCTGACTTGGGGATATAACCAAATCCAAAGTCCATGTAGTTGAGAAATTAATTTCATTTCTTTAAGGATCTACAAGGCTGGAGGTAGCCCGCGCTGCCATCCAGATCTAGCTTGAAATAATATCCTTAAGCTTAAGGGAATGTGGTAATCCCCGTAACCAACAAGGATAAAATCAAAATATGACAGATTTTTATTTAGCTTTCTGACTGTATGGAACCTTTCACCTGAGCAAGGGGCATGTCAAATATTCTGATACATATTATTATTGATCTAGCAACTAACAGTTCTAATAGTGGTAAACATTGCTCCTTGTTCTTTTCTTTCTCATCGGAGACTTATAACATCACTTCTTGCTAGGCTAAATTAATAAAATAGTGTCGAAATCGACTGTGCCACCATCTCTGAACCAAGCCAAGAAACTATGATGAAAAATCTCATATATTTCAATTGAGTCTAGTCTTTCATGATGAACATGCAATAGAAATTAGATACCCAACACAGATATGAGATTTCTAGTCGTACATAGTCAGCCCCATCGCAAAGGTCGTCATACGACTCATTCTCATCTAATAATTTTCCAGTCTTAAGATTGAGAAAAATGAGTTTGATAAACTCCAAAGTGGGCGAAGCATCATCTTCTTCAGCTCTAAAGGATGATACTCCTAAAATAAATCTGGAAGATATTCTAGAAGATAGTCCATTATATGGGAAACTAAAGGCGTATTTAGAATCTCAAAAGCAAAAATATACTTTTGCTTCTATGGTTAAAGAGGTCGATGAAAATAAATATTATGGAGAAGGACCTGCAAAAGAAATTATATTTTTTTTAGAAAACTTTGATATTTAGAGAAGTGATGAATCATGGAAGATATCCCAAAGATATTTGGTAAGGGGATTATACTTTCCTGGAGAGTCGTATAAGACTCACACTTATTATGAAACAATTATGATTAAAACTGGAAGTGTTAAATTTCAACACTTCACAACAGAAGAGAATGTTTATAACTTCTCTAAGGTAATTATCAAGATGATTATATCTGTGGAAGAATGGGGGATCTCCCCCTTGAACGAGCGATAGGTTTGCGTAAATAAAATGAACATAAACCTGACCTATTGGGATTATATTTAGGAATTTAATAAAGTTTTTTATTATAATAATGATAAACATAAGCACACTTGATTTATAAAAATTTGTGCTAAAGTATTCAATGGACCAATTCCAAACTGGTTCATCAGATGATGGACTTTTCACGGACACTCGGTATAGATTTTACCATATGAATATCTGAACTTATACAAAGAATGGACTAAGGTTTCTCCATTCCTCACAGAATTATATCTCTCAGATCATGTTTGTAATTTAGACAAAATTGATCAAATGTACTTTTTTATTGAATTCTCTATTCCGTGGATCCATAAATAGCTTCTTGAAGTTGGATTCACCCTAGATGAGAAAATTTCTTATTTGTACCAGATATTATAATAACGTCTAGGACAAATTAATCATAAAAGATCCAAAAACAAAGCAACCATATGGACAAGAGCTCGTATATAGTATTCGAGCAAAAATACAGGATTATACCGAGCTACCACAAAATAGATTGGTAGCAGATAATTCTGTTAAACACATTGCTCAAAGAATTTCGGTGCAACAAGGTGATAAAAGCGGGATGATAAATAAATATCTCAAAGAAGTAAAAAGAATTTTGCTTCAAACTCTAACACAATATGATAAGTCTGACACTTCAATGAAAAGTGAAGCAAGCATTGATGATATTGCAGATGCACAGTTTGATGGACCAAGACCGATGTTATCAGAAATTAAGCTAGAAAAGGTGGAAGATTTCCTCCAATCATTACAGGACAAAGAAGAATTCATCAAAACAACTGTCAAAGGAAAAGGGAAAGTAGAATGAGAAGATCACTTTGGACCCTTAAAAGATTGAAAAGACTTTGGGCTATGGGAGGATGTACTCAAAGCCAGATAAGAATGAAAATAATAATTTTCTTAATAGTAGAAACATTGTATGAACAATAGATATACTGTACCAGAGACCTATTTTTATTAATTATGTTTCCTACGACCTCCTATATAAAGGGCATTGTTTTTCATGTTTAAGGCAGAACTTTTAGAGTTCCCTCTCTCTCTCTATCTTGTAAAAACTTTCTTTTTTATATATCTCAGAGTTAGAAGAAATAAAGATTCAAGTTTGGCATAGCCTTCGTGAATAAGGTATTTTTAATTTTTATTTTATTTTAATTACTTTAAAGGTTTTCTCCATAGCCGCGACTATGTACGGCTAAATATCTCATATCTATGTTGGGTACCTAACTTCTATTACATATTCATCATGAAAGGCTGGACTCAATTAAAATATACAAGATTTTTATCATAGTTTCTTGGTACAGTTGATTCTGGCACTACTTTATTAATTTAGCCTAGCAAGCAGTGGTGGTGTAAGTCCTCGTTATAAAAGAGAAAAAAAGGGACAGTATTTTTCACTGTTAGAACTGCTAGTTGTCGGATTAATAATGGTATGTATCGGAATATTTGACAGGCCCCTTGCTCAGGTAAAAGGATCCATATAGTCATAAAACTAAATAAAAATCTTTTACATTTCGATTTTATCCTTACTGGTGGTGCGGATTACCGCTTTCCTTTAAGTTTAAGGATATTATTTAAAGATAGATTTGGATGGCCGCATGGACTACCACGATTTTAAGGAGGGTAAATCTCTAAGACCCTATGATTCTACCTAAGACCCTACCTCGAAGACGAATATGTGTCGTTCAAATCTCTAAACTGACTTTGTAATGAATCTCAAGATCATTTTATCTTCAATGGATTCTTTTCATTGTTTAGATATTTTTTCTATAGCGATCAAAAGCCATTGATGAATTGGTGTCACTAACAGTTCGGCCACCTACTCGTTCACTTGTTTTGGAGCTTTTGAAACTTAAATACCTCAGATTAAAACTTTAGGTAAATGACCTCAGAATGGAATTTTAATAGTTCTGTAAGCTTTGAAATATTGAGTTTGGTCTGGAAGGACCTTTCGTGTAGCTCCCAAGGCTTACAGGCTAATTATGAGCCCCATTGTGGAAATTGGCTAAAAATGGAGTTTGAGTATGGTATCCACTTTTTATTGAGACGACTTCGATTGAAAGTTTCGACTTCTCTATTGAGTAAGAAATGTTGAGTTTGGTGGTCCAGTATATCTCATTTGCACGTACGGGGTTTCGAACACCCTATTGGGAATTTTGAACTTGGCCAAAACTAGTTGATGCAACTCAGTTGGTGCAGGGCCCATCTAGTACCCTTCGCACCACTACTACTACTATAATCGATGATTTATTTTACTAGCTCCAGACATGCTACTATGATCTGCCTAAGACCTACCTCGAAGTCGAATATGTGTCGTTCAAATCTCTAAACTGAATTTGTAATGAATCTCAAGGTCATTTTATCAATATATTATTTTCTTCGTTTAGAGATTTTTTCTATAGCGATCCAAAGTCATTGATGACTTGGTGGCGCTAACAGTTCGGCTGCCTACTTGTTCATTTATTTTTTTTGCAAGTTTCATGTTTTGGAGCTTTTGAAACTTGAATAGTTACCTCGGGTTAAATCTTTAGGTAAATGACCTCAGCATTGAATTTTAACAGTTTTGTTAGCTTTGGAACGTCGAGTTTGGTCTGGAAGGATCTTTCGTGTTGTTCCCAAGGCTTATAGTCTAATTCTGAGCCCCCTTGTGGAAATTAGCTAAAAATGGAGTTTGAGTATGGTATCCACTTTTTATTGAAATGACTTCGGTTGAAAGTTGTGACTACTCTATTGAGTTCGAAATGCTAAGTTTGGTGGGGCAGTATATCTCATTTGCACGTAGGGGGCTCTGAACGAATTTCGAGCACCCCATTGGGAATTTTGAACTTGGCCAAAACTAGTTGATGCAACTCAGTTGGTGCAGGGCCCATCTAGTACCCTTCGCGTTTGCAAGCCCCTTAGTCACGTTTTTTATGGTCTGGGCTGGTGGCCTCTGCGTTCGTGAAAGCCTAGTGCTTTGCCTTTTTCCACCGCAAGCCCCTTTCCACATTCGCGAAGGACAAGCTCTGTTGACTATCGCATTTGCGGGCCCTACTTACCGATTCTCGATGTGTATTTTAGTCTGGTCTTTTTAAATAAGACCAGGCGCGATTAACCTGAATTATAATATTTCTTTTGGCGACTGTGGGAGCTATAGAAGTCCAAATTTGGTGATTTCAAATCTGGTGTGCTCAAGGAGTTTGCGGGAACACATTGGAGTTTTGAGGAGTGCTGGGGGTTCATTGTTTGAGATAATTTAGGCACCAATGGGGCTGGCCTCTGTCTTTTCTTTACTTTAATGGTGGATTATATGCATGATGTTGGTTTGGGCTATTTCGAGTCTTGAATTATGTTCTATTTTGGAATATAAGTTCGGGGAGCTAAGCATGACCTTTTGAATGATTCAATATTGGGATTTCCGACACGATTCCAACAATCGCAGTTTAGACCCAATTTTGGATCGTGCCATACATAAGATATAAATCACACTTGGAAAGGGGGGACAATTAACTAGAGAAGTGGATGAGATAGTACCGAAGTAATTCAAAGAGCCCTTCTTTCTATTTTGTTTTGTGTGTGTCCATGATTGATTCTATCTCATCAAAGCATGCTAACAGTAGAAAAGAAATGAAAGTACATACAACTGTCGAAATGTCATATCATTTATAAAGAACCTTGTCATCCCTAGCTTCGTCCCTTTCAACAAGTTTATTGGCATATTCTCCTTCTCCTTCTATTCCCAAAAGTTGATCCGCTTAATGCAATTTTAGTGTCTAAATAACCTTCTTAAAGTTTTGAATCTGTATTTGATAGCATGGAAGCATTATAAGGTCATTTGGAAGGGAAATACTTCGAAATTGTGATTTGGAGCGCGTGTGGTCTCCTTTGAGGTGTGCTACTGCTTCCTGTTCCTTAGAGTGAGCTTGAATATATAAATGTATGTTTATTTGTGTGAATTTAGGGTGGAAATCTAGTTGATCATGCTTAGTTAGCTAGAAATCATGTTTTAGGCTATTTTATCTAGTTTTCTGGACTGAGAGCGTGCCTGCCTTGGTGTTTGAGATCATCTTTACATTGTGGTGTGCTTTGGTTGTTGTTTATGATTGTTTTTAAGTATGTTTGACCTTAAGTCTAGGCTCATACTAGTGATTGTCATAGACTTGCATAGTTTCGAGTCGATTGGCCTTAGATTCTCTCCGACATCGCATCAGATGGCTTAGCTCCCTATAAACTGATATAGCAGACCTGAGTATGATAATATGATCCATAGTTAGGCGGCAACAAAGCTCAACTTTCCCTTTTGCATTATGGTTTTATCCGCTTGATCGACTTGGCATGTACGTGGGTTATTGTGGGCATATTCGGTGATTCGGCATCGACTTGTGAAGAAGGAGCTGGAGTGGGTCCTTGACGAGTCTGAGGTGGTCCTGTGCTACAGTTTGGATCGGAGTGTGTTGGTAACGGCATTTGGAGTCATTGGAGTTCGTCTTCTACTGTTCGAGCCCGTGTATGCTATTTGCTCCTACTTTGAGGCTCTTGTAAGCACCTATTTTAGTCGGGTTCAGTCCCCGCTTGTATCACCCCTTTGATCCAATATATTAGGGAAATTTTTTTCAACTTACCATTTGCAATTTGACATGAATAAATACATCAAATCTACTACATAGATTTATTTCTAAGAAGAATAGATCAAAAAATTATTTGCTGAAAAGTATAATCTGATGTGAAAATAACTAAAATAAAGGATTTGAAATTTCAAAAACTTCACTTTCAAAATGCCTCTTTACCAAAAGGAAAGAAATCCGTGGTATGAGATAATCCCTCCCTCCCAATTTATATGATATAGTTTGAATTTTGATAATCAAACAAGAAAATCTTTGACCGTAATTTATTCGTATGCAGTTTAAAATTTTAAATATGAAAAAGAATAAATCAAAAAACATAAAGATTGTATGTCCAAATTTACTGTCAAAATAAAGAAATTTCACTCTCAAAATTCGAATATGTCATATCAATTGAGATGGAGGAAAAGTAACCCTTTTTGGATCTTCGTAGATGCTTCTTTGATATTTTACATAACTTCTTAACATTAATTCCTCTTTTGGAGTTATCATTAATGTACTTGGTCAAATGTGACTAATGAGAAAGCATTGTTGCTTGTTTACTTCTCTATATAAACGCTCACTTGTTTGAGTACTATCGAAGTAAAGCATTGAAGTTTTTAATCTCAGAACAAAAAATGTCATGAACGTCTGTCAACTCCAACATTGTGGAAAAACTTAAAATACAATTTATATTTATGAATATATTATAAGTTGAATTTATTTATCTAATTTTTATGTTTATTTATATTTTGATTTCTCTTAAAATGTTCACTCCACTACTAAATTACATATTTTAAATTAAATAGTTTATTACTAACTTAAAAATTATATTTTATATATCAATTAAAATATAGATAACTTTAAAATGTTGATAATTTTAATAGCAAAATTTCTTTTACTTTAAAAAACTGAAATTGAAAGTTTTATTTTTAAGTTAAATAAGATGGAAGTTTATTTTTAAGCTAAACAAGAGGAAAGTTTTATAAATTAAATAAGATGAAAATTTTATTTAAAGTTAAATAAGATGAAAGTTTTATTTTTAAGTTAAATAAGATGAAAGTTAATTTTTTTAAAAATGTGGCACAATCATGGAAATACATAAATAAAACTATTTAAATTAAATAAGATGAAAATTATATTTTTAGGAATGAATAACTAAAGCTTGCAAAGAAAACGTAAAAAAAAAAAAAGTTAAATAAGATGGAGGGTATTTTCGTAAACAAACAACTTATTCTTAGAAATTATGCAATAAATGTAACTTTAAATATGATCAAACAAACAGGCAATAAAAACTACTCTCAGAATAACTAATCCCAGTATAACTTATTCCAATAATAATTTGTATCCAAACCAAACGATAGATGATGACGATATAGCTCGAAGTATCCACAAATTATTTCTAAGGAAATTTGGTGTGGAAATTCACGAGGCGAAATAATTGGCCAAGAAGCGATTATTGCTCATCACTCTGGTGCATACTTTGATTTGATTCTGATGTATTTATATATCCCAGTTATGAACGGTCGTCAAGTAGGCTTCTATAAATCGTAATTCAAATTTTTTGTTTGCACATCTTAATTTTGACCTAATTCAATTAACAAAACTGTTAGAAATATTTTCTATTATGCAGGCAATTAAGGAACTTCAAGATATGCATGTTTGTAGCTTGATTGCGGGGGTGACTATCGTTGAAAAAGAAGAAGAGAAGAAATCATTCATGGATGCTGGCCTTGATTATATTTATCAGAAGCGTCTTACTAGTGATGCACTTCACAATCTTGTTGAAAAGATTAAGGGAAATGTTTGAACCTATCAAAAGCATTTGGTTTGAATATATATGATCCATGCACGTGTTAATCTATAGAGAGATTAAGAAAATAAGTCGATGACTAAAGTATGTATAACATACTTACAATTACTAATAAGAGTCCGTTTGGATGGGCTTAAAAAAATGACTTTTATGTATGAAGTGCTTTTAGAACTTTAAAGTGCTGAAAGTTATTTTTATAAATAAGCAGTTGAGTGTTTGGATAAAAGTGCTTAAATGAGGAAAATTATGTGAATTTTAGGGTTAAAAGAATAAAAATGGTAGTTTGGGAATTTAATTAAAATATAAGGGATATAAAAGTAATTTTCATGGTCAAAGAAAATGACTTTAAGCACTTAGGAAAAAAAAGTTAGGAATCCTAACTTTTCATTTTTGACTGACTTTAAGAACTTTCTGGCTTAAAGTTAGCATTAGGTAAACACGTCCAAAAGCTGAAAAGGAGCTTCAACTTAAAGCCAATCCAAACGGGCTCTAAATTTGTTTTGGTAAAATAAAAGGCTTTTTGTTTTTCGATCGAATTAAAGTACTAAACAATGAGACAAACATATCAACATGACACTGGTTGAAGTGTGTGTCATGTTTATTAAGCATTCAATTAAAATATATAATTAAATAACCTAATAGCAATATAAATATAATGAACTTTAATTTTGAATAAGGAAAATGACTATTAGTTTCTTCATCAAATTAATAGGCTTTTGACTTTGTTTCTTGCTCTGTTACAAAAACAAACACGAATATAATTAGACACATTCTTAAATTACATTTCAATTTTTACCATCATAAAAATATTTTATAAGGTAACACATTGGTTTGCAAAAGTGCAAGTAAAGAGTTAGCGAAAATTGTCTTAAACTTCGAGCTAAATCAAAATATGTCAAACAAATTAAAAGATAGGAAATACAAAATTGAGAAATCAAATACAACTCGCAAGAGCGTAGGAACCCATTAATCAGGGACCTGCTCTTTAACTAGCATTTCTTTGGGAACATCACTAGGGAGGAAGATAGAAAAGTAACCTATGATATTCGAGAATTAGGCTTTTTTTCCGTTCCGCGCCGATATTCGTGAACAACAAAAAAGAAATGAAGAGAAAACACAAAACAAAGGATTTCAATTCTCAAACTTCAGTCCAGAGTCTTTGAACTTGAGGAGTGTTGTTTGGTTAATTTGATCTTCCATTTCAGTATTCAAGCAATTCTTCCAATCACCAACCATTCCTTTCCTGAAATAACTACCATTCGGAACTCCATAAATTACAGACCCATTTTTATTCACATCCAAGTTCCTCAATCTCTCCAAACTACATCTCCATACAACTTTCTCCAAATCCTCTTCCTTCTCAAATGGCATTCCAAGAAACGATCCTAATTTCTTCACCTGCTCTTTCGGGTTCTTTATCATCTCTTCGTATTTCAAAAACAGTATCTTCTCAGGCCTCTTCTGACTTTCCAACCAATAACCCAATACATTTTCGAAATACGGCCCGTATTGATGAACCCCTGTGCAGAACTCCTCAACCGCCTTTTCCAGGGGATAAGGTTCTTGATTTGCCCTGAAAATGGAATTGAAAAAGTGCCATAGAGAGACCAATGTGTCCTTGGGGTTTCGGGCTACGCAAACAATTTTGCAGTTGGAAGTGCTGATGGAATCCGGAAGAAGATTGAAAGGCAAATGGGTGTGGAAAAGTCGTGGAGATGATGTTGCATACAGATCAAGAGTTGGTTTTGTGGAGTAAATGGAAGATTCAATGGTCTGAACATGAAATTGTGGATTGTCTTTAGTTAGCAGATCTTCGTTTTCGGGGATGTTATGGTTCTGGTTCAAGATGCAGAGACAAAGGGCTTTGAGCCAAGTGGTACCGGTCTTTGGAGCTGATGCTAATAAAACATCGCCGTTCCCAGCTTGGAAAGAGGAATTAAATCTCATGGCACATTTGATTAGGCCAGGCTCGAACCAGAAGCCTTGCCATTTTTTAATCTCCATAACATCCCAAAAGAGAGAACTTGGGAGCTCGTTTATTAGAGCAGCATCCTTTTCCTCCGATGACTGCGAAGAACCGATGACATTGGAGTTTGATTCTTGAGCAGCCATCAGTTGGAGTAAAGAACATAGTATTAGGTTGATTAGGTAACCCCTAAATTTATACAAAAATAAAGACTTTGGATTCCCATTTTTTCCGTCGAATATTTGTTTATTAGAACCGTAAGGAGAAAGGGTTATTTCAGAGTGCAATAATGATAGGGAAATTTTTTTCCTTTTGTTATAAATATTTAATTAAGTAATTAAGTGTTAATTATAAAGAGATGGATTGATTTAAAATATTTATAAACTTAGGATAAAAATTAAATGATCAAAAACTTTTAACAAAATCCAAAATTCCATCCATTTTCTAAACGCATTTCTTCCTCTTTCTCTGTTCTCCTTTCCTCTCCTCTCTTCTCTTTTCTTTTCCCCAATGCTTTCTTCTTTATTCGATTTTCTCTGTTCTCCTCTCCTCTCTTCTCTTCTCTACTCTTTTTCCCAATTCTTTCACTACGATTTGATTGTGAAAATTATAAAAAAAAATGATGAAAAGAGAAGAGAAGAGAGGAGATGATATGTTGTTTATATAAACATGAGTTGTTCAAGCAACCAAGAGATGTTGTTTAAACAATCCTAAATTGTTTAAACAATCAAAAGTTGTTTAGTTCAAACAACCAGAAGATATTTAAACAACCCTAAGTTGTTTAACTATTTTTTATGATTCTTTAGTTAAAACAATGAGAATATTTTAAATATCAGCTAGTTGTTTGGAGAAATATGCAAATATTTGCTAATTGTTTTGGAGATCGAGATATGAAAACATTTGTTAGTTGTTTAGACAAATGTTTAAACATCTGCTAGTTGTTTGGAGGTGATGATGACGTGGAAGAGGGGAGGTTTGGGGGAGGCTAGGGCTGAGGGGTGGATGAGGGGCACGGAAAAAAAAGAGGAAGTCTTTTGTAAATTAAAAAATTTTGTGGGTTCTTAAAATATGTGTCATTATCACTAATTAAAGAAGAATACCTTTTACTTTATTTTCAAGACTTGTGTCCTATTTTTTTATTTACACTCTCAAAAATCTTTTTTAATTCACTCCCATGAGAAACTATTTAGTTATACTGTACAAGTCAATTTGATTTCTGGTGCTGCATTGAAAAATGTCTTGCTTTCTGTGTCGCAAATGGTCTAACCAATAAGGCTTTTAATAAAGAAAGAAAAAGATGCTGTAACCCACCATCTGCGCCGCGCATGGGGGTTGTTTACCTTACGTATTGACAGTTTAAAGGTTATGAAAGCATATTACCATTATAATATCAGTATTAGAAATATCATGAAGACAAGAGTATTATAGTTGCTCAAGAACGGTCTTCGGATAGACTAGCTTCCCTTCCATTTTGAGGCAAGTGCACAAATAATATACTCAGAATACAATGCAATAACATTTTCTATATGTTTTCATCTCCTGTGTATGAGTTTCATGTCTTCTATAATTATTCACTCAATTGATTGCTCAATTTAACAATCAGTAAATATTAATTTGTTGGAGAGCTTATGAATCAGTTGTTAATTATTATAAGTGGGCTTTAGCTAACAGTTGGAAAACTATATTTTCTCTTATCTAGTATTTCGTTGGATGAAAAGATATGTTCCTTGATAACTTTGCACAAGTCCGTCACTGTGTCAATGGACCTGATCCTTTGACTAAATTATAAACGATAAGAGAAACAGGAAAGTAAAAGTATTGCAAACTTGTTTTACGTGGAAAACCTCCTTGCTCAAGGGAGGAAAAACCACGACCTGATCCAAGGCCGCCTCAGAGTTTAATGCCAATCTTCACTAAGATGCAAGATCAAAGTAAACTATTACAACCTAATGTAACTAGTAACCTCTCCACCCTTTCGCTTGCAACAAAACTATTACAAAACTTGAGCCTAAGTAATATCTCTATTGCCCACTATCCCAACTTACTCTAGTTGACGTAAACTTTAGAAACTACTTCAAAGCTAACTCTAGCAATGAAGTCACAATCATGCAATACAAAGAGAAATAATCAAGATTCCTTTATACAATAGGAACTCATTTTACAATGTTACACATAAGACTTAACACAACAACAAAGCTACAAAAAAGAACATCTTTTGAACAACTCTATTAGGTATCATGTAGCTTTGTAGAAGTTTGTCTTTTCTTGAGAGAACAAAAACAAAGCCTTTTTGATTGTTGATTCTTTCAGTCGAAAAACAACAAATTTTGTTGTCCAAGGTTTGAGTATTAATGTTGGAGATGCTCATTCTAGGATTCATCTAATGACAACTTTACAGCTGGCTAGTCTGTCTTGCAACTTGACTTACTCATGAGATCAGGTTCGTGTATCAGGTCCCATAGTTTGTTGATCATCAAAACTAAATAACATCCCTTGTTTTTATTAGTCATGAGCAGAATTTTTTATTATTAACTCTGTTGATTTTCCGACGCTACATTAAAAGTAGTATTGCTTTCTGTGTCAGGAATCATTGTGCACCTATACCAGCTTGTCTACACTAAGATTTTTTCATCGTTGATCAATAAAATAAAAGATCTGATAAATAACTAGCACCTCCATCCGCGTGGGGCCACATGCAAACTCAGGATAATAGCGCTTTGTCTAGACTGGAACTTGTGGTTTTGCAAGATAAAGTGATGGCTTTAACTAGTTCACCCAGATGAGTTTTGATTACGAGAGTATACAATTAAATATATGATTCCTTTTATATATATATATATATATAAAATTAAACGATATTGGGTGCACGCGCACCCTCATGACACCATGTGGTTCCGCTGCTACTCGGGGCAGGACATACAATCTACAGTTCAAGGAGACTTTAAAAATAACTACATCACCCTGTTTTCGCATTCGATTCGGATTAGGAGGAACAAATCTCGGAATCTTCATTATTGAAATTTTTGAGTTCATATCTGAAAATTTGTGAATCCTATTAATTGTCAGTTGTCAAACTCAATTTACTGTTGTGTCTGGAGCTCCAAAACAAGGTTAGAATACTAATTTTGTAAGATTTGGGCGGTGAAAATCAAATGAGAAAGGTAACCCACTATGGTTGAACAACCTAAAACAAGTGGGTTTGAATTTTTAGACTTATTTTTTTGTGAGAATTTGAAGTTGGTGTTGTTTAAACTTGTTGGAAATAGTCTAAGGAGGTTGTCTACAAAATTTGAAGTCATTTGGTGGTGATTCATATTGGTTTTGAACAAGAATTGCAATTGAAAATTGCAAAAAAAATAAAAAAAATCGATGCGATAAACACTTTTAAATGTAAATACACTTAGATATAATGTAAATATTTTATAGTATTGTGTATAACTACTGTATAATAATGTACAAAGATTTATTAAAAAAATGTTGGCTATGTAGGTGTAAACTAAAAATGTGACAATGTACGTTCTGCACTAAGTCGGAGGATTGTGGATTGGTTGGGCTGACATTCAGGCGGAACCACACCGTCCCAAGTCAAATTAATCATACCTGCTGGGCTGATCTGAATAAAGACTCTGCCATGGCCAGATATGTTGCTCTGTCCTATTAAATGAAAATGTTCTTGACTATTGAAGTAAAACCATTTGTTACATTCGCGGTGGGCGCCCCCACCAGAACTGTGACAAAAGCATCAACAACGGAAAGGGAAATATTGTTTTGTAGATCATGGATCAAAAGTCAAAACACGGAAAATCAAAGTCTTCCTTATAAACAAGAGGGACTCCGTGGAAAGCAGGGGATGGTAAATTGTTAATTAGCACATTATTTAAGCAAGATGGTTGATTTCTTTGTCAACTAATACAGTATTCCTCTTATTCCACTTGCTAATTAAATTGTTAATTAGCACAATATAACTGTATCACATGTTATTCTTAATGACCCATTAGCATTTCTATATGCTTTTGTGTTAGGCTATATATGTTTTAAACACTCCTTGTTTTTATCTATATCCTATTTTTACCTAGTCAAAATCTTCAGAGAGCTCCCGAAAACCCAACTAAGAACTATTCCAGGAGAACAAATTGTGCTTTAAATGTCTTGGGAAATAATTTCATGTTTACATAATGTTAAGTCTGGATAGGTATATGGTCATAAATAGGTCTGAACGAATGTGGAAGAAGACATGAACACAACTCTCTTTTGTTGCCATACGCTAGAAATCGTTCCAAAAGATAATGAAATGGAAACCTTGGAGTACTAGGAAGTAGGCATAACTGCTTTGCAGATATCTTTGACGGCCTCTGGATGATTAAAATCTGCCAAAAACACGCGACAAGAACAAAAAAAACTATAAGAGAAGCAATATTTAAAGATTTAGGATTAAGGAGACTGGCTGAATTCCCAAAGTTCTGCTTTCAAAGTAAATAAGGAAGAAGGAGAAATATCAGCCTCAAAACCTTACCTTACCCTGAAATTAGAATAGATTTAAAAAGCCAGTCATATAGGGAGCTTTACATGTCTTGCGGACACCCCTTTTGATCGGAGACTATCTTTGGCACAAATTCCTCTAATATAGTACCTGATAAAGATAAGATTCTTCTTAGCTTATTTATGTAGAGAGCTCACTGCTTTACAGGTAAATATTAACCCCAGCATATCTTTCTACCGCTAGTCTGATGCGAAGATAGGTAGGCTCAATAAGTGCCTACAAATATATCTGAGATATGTCACAAGCAAGCAACTTAAGGACCGAACTAGATAGTTATTTGTTGCACATATACATATATATATATAGGTACTTGGAATCTTTTATTTACCCAAGTTGGAGATCTGTACAAGGTTAATCAAAATGCGACTGGACAGAAAGTCCCAGCTTGCACCAAATCAAACTATCAACTACACACACACATCATGCAGGGTAGAAATCTAAAACTTTAAAATTCTAGCTAACTGTGGCTTAGCTCCTCTGGAATGGACTTCTTGGACCACTTGTCTGGTGCATATTCATGGTGCAACAATTTCTGAAGCGTTGTAGATGTGCTTCCTCATCCAATTTAAAGTACCATTTGTAACTATTTTACCACTTCCCTGTAGGACATCAACGATGTCATAAAAACTCTCACAACCCTTTTTTCAAAATCAAGAATCAATTGGCTTTTGGTTTCTTCTCACTTTTCTTCCACATTAGAGCCCATTTCATCATTTTCTTTTCCTTCCACCTCTGATGGCTTCCATCCTGTCATCAACTCCAATAATCAGTTCTCTTCTCACACAGATAAAGCCTTTCGACTTAATTCTTTTCCTCGTGTTGGTTCTCCTGCTGTTCTTATCCGATTCCTTATCTCTCTATTTATGTGTGTGTGTACGTGCGCGCATCTCTGGTATCATATATCGTATTTTGTTCTCTAGTCTTTGAAATCTATCCTTCGGTAGGCTGATATGAAACTTGTGAAGGTTAGTAGTTTAGTCTTCTAATTCCTTCTTCAGAAGACCCTCATTGCATCCAATTAGGGAATTAATACAGTCGTTCTTTCTTTACTTTTGTTCAATATAATGGAATCACTACAAAAGGTTTGATTAACCCCACACCAACTTCAACAACTCTGATCTCCGGTGAATTTTATCCCAAAAAGCATTCCCTAGCTATAGCCTAATCTACAACTTCATCTCTGACCCTCAATGCTTAATTAAGTTAAACATCTATATTCTGGTCTTACCACTCACCAATCTAAGTTAATCAAAAACCTCACTCCAGAATCTAATTTCATGATTTTGGTGTTTCCACTTGAGATAAAGATATTCCATTTTCTTTGATATTAGAGTAAATGGTCAAAAATACACCTTCACTATCACTTTTCCGCGAGTTTCATATCTCAACTATCCATTGTTCCCCCTTCCCACCTAAACTATCACACCCCTTATATTAAAAACACACTTTCGTTACTGAGTTGGTCAAATGTTTGAAATTATTTTTTCGCGAGTTTCATAGCTCAACTGTCCATTGTGTTCCCCTTTCCCACCTAAACTATCACACCCCTTGTATTAAAAACACACTTTCGTTACTGAGTTGGCCAAATGTTTGAAATCATCCGATAATAGGCACGTGGGGACTTAAATAACCTATAAAAATTGATCCACGTGGCATCTATAACAACTAATTGAGCTGAATAATTTTCTTGAAAAAAACTTTTTGCTATTTTCCTTTAAATCCTTCTCTCTATCACTTTTCCATCATTTCTCGGATTTTCTTCCCCTTTTTCTTTCTTTATCTTTTCATGAATCCTAGAATTTTATAAGATCCCACAATGAACCCTAAGATTTTACACAACCCTAGAATTTTATAGAACCCTAGATTTTTTAATCAAAACCAAAGACTAAATGATAGTTCATGTTGAAATTGAAGGTTACAACAACAACAACCACCCAGTGAAATCCCACAATGTGGGGTCTGGGGAGGGTAGAGTGTACGCAGATCTTACTCCTACCAAAGTAGGACGGTTGTTTCCTGGAGACCTTCGGCTCAATATAAACATGAAAAAATATCAGATAAGGCTACGAAATTAAAAGCGTTATGAGAAAAAAAATAACAAAAGCGTCACAGATAAAATAGAGTAATCAAAGTATAGAAAGTATAGGTAATAACAGAAATAACAGAAATCAGAGCACAAGAAATTGTAATGCGCTAATGCGCCTACGAATAGTGAAGGTTAATGAGGAAAAATATCAAGCTGAACAATTTTAGCCATATAATTACTCCCTCCGTCCCAATTATGTGGCACTTTTCGAATTTCGAAATTCAAACAAGTCTATCTTTGACCCTAATTTTTTCATATATCTTTTCAATACCTTGAATTGTCAATTATTGTGACTTATAGTACTTTTTACGTAGTTTCTAAATATAAATTTATTTCAAAATATTTGAAGGATTCCCTGCCGAAATTCATGGTCAAACTTAAACTATTTGACTCTTGAAATCCGAACTGTGCCACATAAATTGGGACAGGGGAGTATGATTCTAGAACCTTAAAATTGATTTTTTTTAAACCACCCCCCCCTCTTAACTTTTACTCATTTTATTAAAATCACTAATAACGTCCTAATTATATTAGGTGGACAAAATTAGCCACTTGGCACTCTTTTTTAACTAAAATGGAGCGTGTACCAGACGCGCCAACAACTCAACATTAAGGTGTATTTTAACTAAAATGGAGCGTGTACCAGACGCGCCAACAACTCAACATTAAGGTGTATTTTAATACAAAGAGAGTGATAGTGTATCTAAGAAAAGGAAACAATGGATAGTTGAGGTATGAAATTCGCGAAAAAGTGATAGTTTAGAAGTATTTTTGACCGTTAACTCTTGATTTTATTAGTTTCAATTTTAATTAAACTTACACATATCATTTTTACCCTTTTCCTTTGAAGGATTGTTTTTATCTACAAGATCCATTCCTCTTCTTTTGTTCCCACTCTTATCAAACAACAACTTGATTATGTTAATTAGTAGCAAAATTATTTTGCAATCTATGAAGTAGATTTTCTGAAAATGAAAATGGATGGAGTTTTATAATTTCCATACGCATTATGCCAACAAACTAAATCTGTTGTTTCATATTTCATTATTTAGTAAATCCTCAATTTAAATAAGATGCCCAATTCGGTCATGCTAAATTAGCTGTAGTTTCTTGCTAGGCCTTCCAAATCGCCTATATAAAGATCCTTAAGCAACACTAAAAGCATCCATCAGAATTCAGAGCCACTCTAAATAGATCTTGTTCATGGCATCTCGTCAATGCTTCTTCATATGTGCAACCTCCGTATATCTTACGTCGTGGCTTTGATGGTATGCCATGAATAAGGATTTATTTGCAGTAAGGTTTTTGACTCATTTAGGAGTGACCAGAAATATCAAGGGTGGAGGTAAGGAGTACACTCTACCCTCCCCAGACTTTACTGTGTGGGACTACACTGGGTATGTTGTTGTTGTTGTTGTTATTGTTGTTGTATGTTGTTTTATTTTGTTGTTGTTGTTGTTGTTGAGATGTATGTAAACCAGATTGCTACAATTTGACCTTGTTCCTGGAATCTCGTTACTTTTGAATACTATTTGTTAGCATATTAGTAACGAGAGGTCATCAACAAAGTCAGTTCCTGGAATCTCGTTACTTTTGAATACTATTTGTTAGCATATTAGTAACGAGAGGTCATCAACAAAGTCAATTTGTAGGAGTTTATTTCAGGATGCTTATTTCACCAGGCCGCTTTATACCTATGGTTGTTCTCCTTTTTCATTCTAATAAGATTCCTGATTGTGAATCCAAATGATAAAAATTTAGGGCAACTAACTAGTATCCCCTTAGACCCATTTTCTACCATATATGGTGTTCAAGAAATAGAGAGGATTTTGCATGAACAATTTCTTGCTTTGTAAGCTCTCTCGTACTAGTTTGAAGATTGTAAAGGAGCTAACAACTTTTGCTTATGCTCTCTGTGAGCCCTTTTATCTATTCTGTAATTCTGCATCAGCTTGATGCTTTTTAATGTGATACCTTACTTCATCCAAAAAAAAAAAAAAAGAGGGAGGATTTTTGACATGTAATCTCAATGTGTAATTAACCAAAATACTTTGTAAGGTCCACATAAATCATGTCAACTCCTTAAGGCATCTCAACAAGGCAAAAAGTGTATAAAAATGTATCAATCTTTATGCGAAGGGAAAAAAAGAAAAGAAATAGCGCTGAACAAATAATACCTGATTTAGTAGCTAAATGCTAAAATAACATGGCCAGTGGTTTGCTTGGAGACTGGAGATGTTATTCAAAGTATAAAGGCTTTCGGGTAATGACCAACTATTTGAGATGAATACTTTGGATGAGAATATAGTAGAATTGGTCTTTTGGCCAGTTGACCATGGCAATGCTGGCTTCCACTCAGCCTTAGGAGTTTATGCACAAAGAAATACATCACATGCTGCAGTTAGAAGTACCTACGCATGAAAAAAATCAGCAAACCTATTAAACACATGTTCACGTACGAGCTAGCTGCAGAATCTCAATGTAATTCACCACTGAGATACACCAAGGGTAAGACCATTAACTATCTCATATAAAGATGTATTTCTGAATGCGAATCTATGTATGTGCTGCAAGAGTAGAGGATGTTTGACGTGAAGTGAGGAGTGGCAACAGAGATTAGTTGCAGGAACAAATCAGAGTTCTCTTCAATCGTCCACACATGGCCCTTACAAGATTGCATCTTTATGTTGGCCAAACCCAATATCTCTTTGCTGAAACAAATTAGAACTGCTTCTTTAGTGGGAACAAGAACATGGTCACATTTGAGGAGTAATTGCTTTTTGACAAAACAATCATGACTTACATTTTTACTCAGTTAGACGAGCCAATTCTTTTTCAAGGAGCAATTGGTTTCTCATCTCCCTAGTGGACGCTGAAATCCTGAACCCATTTCACCAATAATCTCCACAAGAACAGATGCCATCTTTGAAATGATGATAGCGATTGACATCTCTGATAGTGATTTCTCTCTCTGTTAACTTTGAGATAAACTTGATTGCAACATGACAGTCCTCACAAACTCGGAGGTTCTTGGTGATCAACAGCTTTGTCCCTGGGGGTGTACTAATTAGTCCAAAAGCAATCGCTAGCCTTTCACTGTGGCTGCACACCATTCTGCTCTTCTCGTCATCTTCCACATCATGGAAAACAGGTGTAATGTTTGGGACATAGCCAGCTTGTACCATTCGTGTTCCTAAGCTCTGTAGCTCTGCATAAATCTCGTCAGACATAGGATGAGAAGTATCCCCAGAGAGAAATGCATGTACTTTGTTTTTAACTTCAATCCAACTGTACGCGGTGGTTTTCTTCACACTTCTGTTGTTCATTAGTTCTCTGAGCTTTGCAACACCTTCCCATCTACCTGCTTGGGCATAAATATTTGATAGGATCACGTAATTGCCTGCATCATCAGGCTCAAGCTCAATCAACCTCTCTAATGCCAATTCTGCAAATTCCACATAACCATGGATTTTGCATGAATTTAGAAGTGCACCCCATACACCAGCATCCGGCATAACTTTCATCTGCATTATAAGTCCATAAGCCTCATCTAAGCGACCAGAATGACCTAAGAGATCAACCATGCATGTAGTGTGCTGAATGGTCGGTTCTATTCCATAATCTTTTGACATTGAATCAAAATACATCCTCCCTTCACTCAACAGACCTCCATGATTACAAGCTGATAAAACACCTACAAAAGTTATATGATCCGGCTGAGCTTTGCCAACCATCTCATTAAACAGGCCAAGTGCTGCATTAGCATGACCATGCATTGCATATCCGGTGATCATAGCATTCCAAGAAACAACTCTTTTCTCCTGGAGTCCTTCGAACAAGACCCCAGCAACCTTCACAGACCCACTCTTGGCATACATATCCACAAGTGCTGTCTTCACTTTGTCAAGAGAGTCAAAACCCTGTCTCCAACTATACCCATGAAGCTCCCTTCCCTGTCGAAGGCCTGCTACATCAGCAGAAGCAGAAATTGCAGTCACCAAGGTCGCTTCCGTGGGTCTAACACCTCCACATGCCATTGCACCACATAAAGACAAACAATCCTCAGGGTGACCGTTTTGTGAGTAAGCAGCAAGCATTGAATTCCAAACAACTACATCCCTCTCAGGGACATTGTCAAACACCTCCCTCGACCTACCAACACAACCACATTTAGCATACATGTCAATAAGGGCAGCACCCACAAAAACATCTTTATCCCACTTTGTTCTCTTCGCGTGTTCATGTATATCCTTCCCCACATCAATCGCAGACAACGCCGAGCATGCTTTAAGTATGAACGGAAAGGTAAAATTATCAGGAACATGCCCATAATCAAGCATTTGATAATACAGAGAAATTGCAGCCTGGTATGGTCCATTCCAAGCATACCCACGAATCAAAACATTCCAAAGAAAAATATTTCCTTTAGGAATTCTATCAAACAGGTGATGGGCATTCGTCAATTTGTCACAAACACAATACAGATTAACAAGCTTTGTTGCTAAATTGATGTTGTAGCCTAAACCCGTGAGGCAGAGATGCCCATGGAGCTGTTTTCCAGGCTCAATTGCTTTTCGAGCAATGCAAGATTGGAGAAGAGAGGCGTAATGTTGAGTTGAGTTTTGTGAATAATATAAGTGTTGATTATAGTGATGAATTTGAATGATGCATCCAATGATTGTGTGCTTACGAGCAAACCAACTTGTAATAATTGATATCATTTGAATATGTTTGGTATGAGCAAAAGGAAGGAATTCTTTCCAAGTAATGCTCTATAGGACCAAATAAAGGGCGGGAAAGCCCAATCCTCCAAAAATAAACCTCACTATAATTACAACATATTTAATATAATTCGATTACAAATAATCACAGAAAAGGGTAAAATTTACCTTTCTTAACATATTTAATATAATTCAATTACGGATGAAGGATAGAATTTACACAAAAATATAAAGAGACTACTTTTGATAAATAGACAAACATCCTTACAACTATGGAAACAAGTACATATGGGCTTGAATAAGAAAAAGTAGAAAATAAATAAATAAACGAAAAAAATATATAAAATCTGATGAAGTAAATTCTTCTCACAAGGGTTTTAGAAAATGAAAAGTCGAAACTGGTATTTTAAATATCTTAACTATTAATTAAGTATTTTATTTAGACACTTATTGACATCTTAAAATTAAAATTTCATATACAGAACAATAATGACAAGAAAGATAATAAAATTTACAAAAGGGTAGAAGGAAAAATTGAATTGAATTATCCTCTTTATCATGTCCATTAATAGATCATTGCATCTTATGATTTATATTGCATGGAATGCCCATATACTTAATGCATTCAAATGCACTAACGCATATTATTTTCTACATTTTCTCATAATGTAGGGGTTGAGGATCACATACCTTCTATACGATCCTAGTAAAATTCCCATCCGGCGAAATTTTGGTGAGTCCTCATCTATTGAGGGCGAGTTAAGAGTTGTTTCCTTTCAAAGACTTTAGTTATATTCATGTTGAGGGTGAGCTAGGGACATGTCTTAGCTCTCGTCCGTCTTAAGTAGTAAGGACATTGTTGGAAAAAATGATGTAGCGTGTCAGTTGCCGATCTTACACTATCTTTTATGATTCATGTTTTAGACTCTTCCTATGTTACTTCCACTTTACTTTACCTTATGTATACTTACGATATGTCAAGAGGCTTGGTTGGAGCCCTTTAGAGTTTCGATTGTCATGTTATGACTAAGCCTTAGGTCAGGTTGTGACAAACTTGGTATCAGAGCCTGAGGTTTAAGGTATTCTAGGGAGTACAACATGCCACGTCAAATATAGTCTTATTCATGGATGTTAAGCATGCCACGTCTTTGAATAGGAGGCTATGAGGCATTTTAGGAAATCTTCACTTCTTTCATGATCTATGTCATGTGATAGAGTATACTCTAATATTTCCATTCCCTAACGATTGTCTGCTACGATTTTTAGAAATGCCTTTGAGAAGAGAACCTATGCAAAGAGGGGTTGATGCTAATGAAGACGAAGCTCCTCCGACCCTTAAGGCAAAGGTACCCTACTTGACCAACTGACTAATGTAGAGTTTTGGACTGCTATTACCATGCTAGCCCAAGTTGTGGAAAACCAAGGGGTTGTGGTTCCTCCTAATGCTCCTACTCCGGCTTTTAGAGTAAGGGACTTTGCAAGGATGAACCCTCCCAAGTTCCATGGTTCAAAAGTTGATGAGAATCCCCAAGAGTTCATTGATGAGGTTTATAAGATAGTGAGTATTATAGGGGTAACTTCAAAAGAGAAAACGGAGTTGGTGGCCTACAAAATCAAGAGTGTTGCTCATGTTTGGTATGCTCAATGGAAGTTAGAATGAGTGGATGAAGGTCTTCTTGATTCGGATGCCTTCAAACTTAGTTTGATTGATCGTTTCTTTCCTCATGAGCTAAGGGAGGCAAAGGCATTGTACATCATCAATCTTAGGCAGGGCAACATGGGTATGAGGGATTATGCCCTAAAGTTAACCAAGCTATCCGAGTATGCTCTTTTATTGGTTGCCGATCCACGTACCCGAATGATCTAATTCATATCAGGGGTTCCAACTTGGTTGCAAAGGAATGTCCTACCACCATGTTTGTTAAGGAAATTGTAAGACCCTGTAAGATGCCTGACACTAAGTCCGTGAGTGGGTCTACGAGACGTAGGGATCTTTACAGGATCTTGAGGCAAGGCGTAGACAGGGGTTCAGGGTTGGAAAATTTATTAAGGCACAAGCTAGGTTGACGAGTCCTTTGTACGACTTATAGAAACAAGTCATAGAGCAGGACTCGAGCCCAAGAAACCATAGACCCTCATAACCTATTCTACGACTCAACAGGATGAGCCAAAGAGGAAAATACGCCCCATCAAGAGGAATCATGGTAAAACATCAGAGACTACCAACTTATAGGTCTTTCAGACTTGCAAGATGAACCATTTTGACAGATGGTAGAAAGAATGATGAGTCGTAAACATGACTCGTAGCAAAAGTACAGAGGCTCGACTTTCAGGCCTTTCTTAGGAGCTATAGGATGAGTCGTAACAATGACCGATCATTATGTCTACGACCTATAGACTCAAGTCATAGAGTTGCTAGATTTTGATTTTAATGAGTGGTAGTTTGGTCTTTTCCCTACGTCCTAATAATGTATGCGAATGTTTTTATGGGCTAGATTCATTACGAATTGGATTCTAAATACTCCTAAAAGCTCTTTTATTCCCTCATTATTCCCCAAACAAATTTTAGACTTCTCTCCCAAGGTTCCTCTAGAGTTCTTCAAGCATTGACTAGGGTGTGTTCATGATCAAATCTCTTTTCTTAAATTCAAGTCCAATTTCAATCAAGGTATGTGTGGATTGATTCATGAGTCCCTACCACTCATGGAGTCGAAGGTTTAAATCTCAAATTCTCATGACATCTCATTACTTTTGAACTTCAATTTTGATGAATTATGTTGGGCTGTTTCAATTTCGTGTTTAATCATTATTTATGATCATTACGACTATGTTTTCATGTAAATGACATGATTTCATGTTTAATTATTAAATCCCATTCATGAAGCTATTTTCTATGATGAATTTATAAGTTGTGATCATGGAGTCATATGTTTTCAAGGTATTCTTATAGTGTTCAATCAACTATATTATGTACATAGTTTGTACTCTAAATTAAAGTATGAATTATGATCATGAATTATGATCATGTTTTTAACTATGATGTTCAAGCAAGTTATGGAAAAAGATGATTTAGGGCCCTATGGGGTGACTTAAGGCCTAACAATATGAATTAAGTAGGTATGATTTGTAATGTGGAAGGACAATACCGGCCTTGCACTTATATTATGTAATGAGCTAATACATAAATTATGAACCTATGATCATGTCTATTATATGTTAACTATGATTACTATGCTATATATATATTTCGTGGTATTTGACTTAGCACCGAGTGGACTTGAGTTTGGGGCCCTACCAAAAGCCTTAGGAGCAGCCTGATGTCCAATAAACTACATACCACAGAAGGTTACCTTCATGGCCTATCTAGTGGATCCACATATACCATATGTACATGACCTAGCGGGGTAGAGTCTACCTTGGCAAGTAGATTCCACTTTCTTTCGGTGTAGGGGAAACATCAGGATTCTCAATTATAGCTCGCATGGTCTTATTGTCAGTTATGGTTCCTATTTCACATATGTATATGAGTATCATGCTATTTTATCATCTTCACCTATGTCATTTATATGCTTTGATCATCAGGGTATTTCTCATGACTTTACTTATCCTTTTATCATGTATAATATTGATCATTACATCTTATGATTTAGGTTCCATGCCATGCCGACATACTTAGTATGTTGAAATGTATTAATTCATATTGTTTCCTACATTGTCTCACAATGTAGGAATTGAGGTTGAGGATCATATCCATCGATGTGGCTAGTGAGCTTTCTTATTTTGTCAAAGTCTTAGTGAGTCCTCATCTATCGAGGATAAGTTATGAGTTGTGTTTCTTGTTTTCCAAAGAATTTTGTTATGTTTTCATGTTGAGGGTGAGTTAGGGACATGTATTAGCCCCTGCATATACTCATGAGTAGAGGAATCTAGTTGGACAAATGTTTTGAGTCTATATTGTCATGTGACTTCCTTTGTCTACTATTCGTGGTTTAGACTCTCATGTGATATTTCCGCTATTACATTACCTTATGTATGCTAATGATTTGAAAAAAAGGCTTGGTTGGAGCCCTTAGGTGTTTCGATAGCTGTGTTACGACTAGGCCCTAGGTCGGGTCATGATAAATTTAGTATCTGAGCCCAAGGTTTAAGAGTTCCTAAGGTGTCCAACATGCCGCATCAAGTAGAGTCTTATTCATAGTTGTAATGCGGCCACTACTATGAATAAGTGGCTATTAGATATTTTAGGAATTCTCACTTCTTTCATGATCTACGTCGTGCGATAGAGTGAGTTCTAAGACCAATGCTAGGATCGGAGGCAGTAGTAGTAGCCGCTCTCAACAAGGCAAAGGTATGGGGAAGAAGTTTGTTAAGGAAAGGGTTCCATACCCTAAGGCTCAAGGAGGAGGAGGTGTGAATGCTAGTAGCCCTTCTTTTCTTTAGTGTGCAAAGTGTGGAAAGCATCATGGAGGAAAATACTTGTTTGGAATGGGTGCTTGTTATGGGTGTGGTAAGATGGTCCATAAGCAATCCGAGTGCCTTTATATTGCCAACAAGGATGGAGAAGTTCATCCTCAAGGAGGCCAAGTCCAACAAGGCACCCAAGCTCAACCTAAGGGTGGTAAACGTAATAACTGATTCTATGCTCTTAATGATAGACAAGAAGTGGATGAGACTCCTAATGTGGTCACGGGTATGTTACGGGCCTTCAAATTTGATGTTTATGCATTGCTTGATCTGGGTGCTTACTTGTCTTTTCTTACTCCTTATCTTGCTATGAAATTTGATGTGTGCCCCGAGGTGCTATTAGAACCTTTTTTGATTTATAATCCCGTTGGTGATTTGGTATTAGCCAAGAGAGTTTATAGGAAGTGTCCCATGTCGGTCTTGCATAAAGTTATTCCATGTGATCTTGTTGAACTTGACATGACCGATTTTGACATCATTCTTTATATGGATTGGTTACATGTTGCCTATGCATCTATATATTGTAGGTTTCATGTGGTTAACTTTCACTTTCATGATGAGCCTATTCTTGAATGGAAGGGTAAAATTATGTGGTTAACGATTGATTCATCTCATGTATTAAGGCCCCAAAAATGATTTCCAAAGGTTGCATTTATTATATTATGCGAGTTAGGGATGTTGATGCCAAAACTCCCACTCCTGAATCGGTCCCTATAGTTAATGAGTTTTTTGATGTGTTTCTCGATGATTTTCTCGATATTCCTCCCAAAAGGAAAATTGACTTTGGTGTAGATCTTCTTTCCGATACCCAACCTATTTCTATTCCTCCTTACCATATGGCTCCGACAAAACTTATGGAGTGGAAAGAGAAATTGAAGGATTTTTTGGATAAGGGTTTTTATAAGGCTAAGTATTTCACCATGGGGTTCTCCCGTGTTATTTGGTAGGAAGAAGGATGGGTTACTCCGAATGTGTATAGATTATCATAAAATTGAATAAGGTCACCATTAAGAAAAAATATTCAATCCCAAGGATAGATGACTTGTTTGATTAATCACAAGGGGCAAGTTACTTCTTAAAGATTGATCTCCGTTCCGGTTATCATCAATTAAGAGCAAGGGAGTGTGATATTCCCAAAACAGTATTTCAGACAAGATATGTTCATTTTGAATTTGTAATAATGTTATTTAGTTTAACTACTGGTGCCGCTATCTTTATGGATTTGATGAATCATATTTTCAAGCCATACTTGGACATGTTTGTGGTGCTTTCCATTGATGACATCTTGATTTATTTTTGAAATGAGGAAGATCATATGAGCCACTTGGGGATTGTGTTGCAAACATTGAGAGAGAAGCAATTATTTGCCGAATTTAGTAAGTGTGAGTTTTGACTAAGGAAAGTTGCATTTCTTGTCCATATGGTGTCTGGTGATTGGATTAAAATAGATCCAAACCAAACAGAAGCAGTTAAGAATTGGCCTAGACCATTATCCCCTTCGGATATTAGAAGTTTCTTGGGTCTAGCCAGCTATTATGGAAGGTTTGTTGAAGGGTTTTCATCTATTGCTTCTTCTTTGACTAAATTCACCCAAACTAAGGTAAAATTTAAATGGTCGGATTATGTGAAAATAGTTTCCAAATATTGGAGGATCATCTTACGTCGGCACCTATTTTGACATTGCTCAAAGGTTTGGATGAGTTTGTTGTATATTGTGATGCGTCACGTGTTGGTTTGGGTCATGTTTTGATGCAACATGATAAGGTGATAGCCTATGTGTTACACCCCGTACTTTTGTACCTTGGAACATTCTTAAGCTTTTTAAGTTTCTTGAAAGGTTCGTAAGCTTCTTAGAAGTTACCGTGTGAGCCGGATAATCTATAATGCTATCAAACAACTCTAAGCAAGGGAGAATGTGACACCCCATAGTAGGGAAGATTGGGAATAAGGTTATAAGAATCCAGAAGAAGTTGGAGGCCAAGTAATGATTCATAGGACTCGACTTACTTACGTAAGCTATCAACTTGAAAATCTTACATACTTAAACTACTTGAGTACATACCAAGCTTATGTGGTAAGGATTACATAGGTTCATAAAGCAAGACGAGATTACGAACCCATGAGGGGAAGAAGAGAGCGACACATGGCAGCAAGAGGGAGTGCCACATAGCAGCAGCTGCAGCAAAGGGGTGGGCCACCACCTGCCATGTGGTGGCCCATGAGGGGTAGTGCGATATGTTGGCCCAACAAGGGGTTGACACGTGTCACCAGTTAGGGGTTAACACGTGTTACTCCTTAAAGTAGCCTATATATGTATGTTTATGACTTTTTATTTCTATCCTTATCTCATACGTCATCTTTATCAAAAGAAAATTCTAGAAAGAAGAAGAGAAGAAAGAACTTGAAGCTAGAGAAAGAGAACTATGGTTTTGGGAGGAAAAAAGAGGTAAGTTCTTTGATTTTGTTCTGTGAATTAGTGATCTACAGTAAAAAGTTCTAGTCACGCTAAAGGAACCTCCGAGGCGAGTTTTAATGAATTTGGCGAGTTTCGGGCAAGGTAAGGTTTTCCATTTCAAATTGGAGTTTATAATGATGTTATGAGGTATATTACATATCTTAAATAAGGTTGGAATTAGAAAAATTACATAAGGATGCTTGACGTTGGAAATGAACTAAATTAAAGTCGTTATAGTTAAGTCGAAGTCGGGTAGTTTGTTGTGATTGTGGTGCTGCCGTTGCAGCTGGTTGGATGGAGTGTTTCAGGGATGGAAAGTGTTCAAAAAGGGGTATGGGTACTTCTGTTTGTAGACACACGACCCTCCGTTCCATATTGTTAAAGGTTTTACTAAATAAAGGTTAAAAACTCTATTTTGGTATCGTAGTTTTGAGCTAGTTGTTTGGACTTGTATTGAGTAATGTTTAAGTGATTTGATTGAATATATATCTTCAGGTTGTTGTTGGTAATATGGCTGATAATATTAGCAATTGTATAGGGCAAGTTACACGGGAGATGCTGCCCAATTTCCGGTAACTTCAGAACTAGTAATAAACTAGTCGAGGGAAATGGATAAGGAAATAATTCCTATGGATACTTGGTTGTAGAGTTGGAAGTTGAAAAGTGGAAGGTTATTAATCTTAGTATTTATTTCA
Source organism: Solanum dulcamara (assembly GCF_947179165.1). Classification (NCBI taxonomy): domain Eukaryota; kingdom Viridiplantae; phylum Streptophyta; class Magnoliopsida; order Solanales; family Solanaceae; genus Solanum; species Solanum dulcamara. Next base: position 26,436,891 of record NC_077243.1, read on the forward strand.
TGTTAAATAGGTTCAAAAGACGACAAGGCAAACGTGGCGAAGGGTAATCCATAAGAGGTATGTGAAGCTACCTTCTTTCTCTTGGCATGTTTTTGGCATAAGTATGTAGAGCTATCCTTCTTTTCTTTTGGCATGTCTTAGACGTAAGTTATGAATGATATGTATATGAAGCTTGGGGTAATTCTATTCATGAGCTCAGAATATGATGCATGACTCATAATTCTGGTTTACTTCTGAATGTTAAGGTTCTTAAGGTAGTTGAGTTATCACCCTCGAGTCTCCTATATGATGAATACTAATTAACTGCATAAGCTCCTATTCCTAAGGGTCTCTACGATGACAAAAGTCTCCAATTCCATAAGCCGTTTAGCTTTTTCTTAATACATGTCTACAATTCCTGAGACTCCAGCTGATATGATTCCTAACGACATTTAGAAGGTAATCAGAACGATTACTACTCCGGTCTTCAAGTGACGGATCACTTGAATGTTTCATTGAGTCTTGGATGATGTTTGAAGTTGCATATGGTTTCTCACTACTCTACTCGTGCATGCTGTAACCCTTCTTTCTCCACGTCCCACGGTGGGCCAAAAATTATATCGGGCGCAGCTTTACTACTCCTTCACCGAGTCTTGGACCGGGTATGTATATGTATGTATGAAGTATACAATGATAAAATATCATATATGATAAAGTTGAAGCATACGATGATGCCGTATGTGATGAAGTTATTCATCGAGTCCTGGGCCGTATATATATATATATATATATATGTATATATATACGATGATATGATAAAAATATGGATTGCGCCGTATGTTCCTCGGCATTGTTTTAAATTATAGATCGGGCTGAATGTTCCTCAGTATATTTTATTATAGGATCAGGCCGAACGTTCCTCGATATATTTTACTATATGATAATGGCACCGAGTCCCATAATAGGCCGGATGTGGTATGATATGTACACTATTCTTTCACCGAGTCCCTCACTAAAGGGCCGGATATGTTAGATAGGTATACATATAAAAACATTGTGATGTACTTGTAATGTATGAGATGATATTGTATACGATGGTATGATGCTGTATATGATGATATGGTAACATCGAGTCCCATAGCGTGTCGGGAGTGATATGTGAGGATGATATACATGCCCTCTTTTCATAAGATGCAGGTATAGTAAATTGTTAACTGTTATACTTGTTTCATGCATCCCTATCTCAATTGTTGTTTCAGTTATGATATGTTATTCTTTATATACTCAATACATATATCGTACTAACCCCCTTTTCTTTAAGGGGCTGCGTTTTATGCCCGCAGGTACAAATGTTCATTTCAGAGATCCGCTAGCTTAGGATTTTCGTTCAGCTATGTTGGAAGTGCTCCACTATTTTAGAGCCTAACCTTTTGGTATTGGTCCTCCTATGTGTATATTTATTTGTTCAGGGGTACGGCGGGGGCCCTGTCCCTCTATATATTACTGTTACTATTCTTAAAGGTCTATGGACATATGCATGTGGATTGTAAATATATGCGTGTACAGTTGCCCTCATATGCTATGATAGCCTCGTCATCTTATATGTAATCTTGCCTGTTGATACATTATAACTCTAATCAGGGACAAGTTTACTTATAGTTAGCAGGGGTATATGTGAGTGTCCAATTCGGGCACCCGTCATGGCCTACGGGGTTGGGTCATGATAGAAGTGGTATCAGAGCGGTCCTTCCTTGGAATGTCCACAGACCGTATCTAGTAGAGTCTTGTTTATCGGTGTATTACACTCCACATCTATAAATAGGAGGCTACTAGACATTTAAGATGTTACCTTTCTTTCATATCTAAGACTGTGCAATATATCCGAGTCATAGGAAAACTCCTTATATTAATTTTGGATGTTAACAGAAGGATGACAACAATGGAAGGAAGTGACTAACAATATTGGAATTCATAAGGCACGTAGGTAAGCAAAGGCACAAAATATATCTGTTGGGTAAGGTATTGAAGTAGAACTGAAATGTAAAGTTGTAAATTGAAAGGAAGAGTAGACAGAAAAGTGTAACAGGGGAAGTTCTAGTGGACGTACGAGGTAACTCCATTTTCATACTGTTGATTATGGGCGCCCTGTGTGGCTGCGATATGATGTGATATGATATATATATATATGTATCTTTATACATGTTGGCCCTGTTAGGCACTGTTGGTATTTTCTACATGCAGGTTTGAGATAGTAAGAAATACAGAGGAAACTCTGCCCAAATTTTTCTAGAAATAAAAAGAGAATGAGATACTGGGCTGTAGTATGTCTTGAAAGTTCGTGCCCATAATAATGATGAGATTTGGATAAACCACGAGTATGGATGACCTCGAGAAATAAGTTAATTGCTGAATTGATGGCAATAGAAACTAGGAGGTCAATATTGATATGGTAAACCAAAGTAGGAAAAGACTTGTGACCCTAGGGAGATGATTTAGAGAAGACTGGTAGTTCTGGATAGAATGATATATTAAGTCACCGATGGAATTGTTACACAAGGATAAACTATGATGAGCTATAATTAAAAGGAGTAATAGTATGATTAATACAAGAGTGCAAGGGAAACAGAATTGTGACAGATATGAAGTATTAATAGGATAGCTTGGGAGATATTAAGGATAAGACTAACCAAGAAGGGTAAGTAACCCATAGTAAGGATCGTGAAAAATATTAAGAAGTGTTATACTATGGGGTGGAATATGAATGGGATATGATGTGAATATAACAAGGATCGTTATGAAAATAAGTAATGGCTAGTGAGAAAGTGGCTAATGATAGGATGTGATCCGTGTAATAAGAATATAAGGGTAAGTGTGAAATAGAAAAGCGGGCTAGGGAACAAATAAGAAAGACTTATCAAGTTCCATAGGGAAAGTTGCGAATAAAGATTATACGATAACAGAAATGATAGCGAGAACAAGGAAAGAAAGAGTAACTGAAAGGAGTAAGCAAGAAAAAAGTAAGATGACAGTGTAACATGGGTCATGATATGTGTAGCCGAAGATACGAACGCTAAAAGTGATGAATCTATGAAAGACCAAGCTGTAAAAGGATGTGCAACGAGATAGAATAGGTGTTAGGGAGTGATTGGTATGATACAAATAAAGACGGATGGACATAACACGTTTTGGAAATGAGAAAAAGAATTATGTGGAAGTAATGCATTCCGAATAATACAGAGGTAGTATAAGATCCTTCTTGTGTGGAATAAAAGATAGACATAGACGGGATAAATGATAAGAGAAATCTATGGAAGCACCCAAGATAGATATGATTAAATGAATACAGATACGGAATGAAAGGGGAATGTACAATATGAACTTAAAAGTGTAATAGGACTACATGGTTATAAGGTAAGGCCCTGGTTGAGGCGAACTTAGTATGTTGTTGAGAAAATTAAAAGTCGGTGTTGGGTACATAGTAAGGGCAAGGGGTATAAGGTATAAATGGGTGGTGTGTGCACACAACGTCACCCTGACAATAGTGGAATCCTTAAGAGACAAAGACGGTAAACTTAAGGAATAAATAATGCAATATACATTCATCCCAAGAAAAAAGGATATAGGTTGGGATAAAGCTACTCCTGCAAAAGAACCTTGGATAATTATCGTCGGAATACAAGTATTTCCTAATTGAAATTGGATCGACTAAAAGTGCTAACTAACTTTTGATAAATATAAGTGAAGTGTGGCCTTGGATTAGTTGTTCCATGGGTCACATTACACAAGTACAGATTAATAGATGAGATGTCGCACTATGTATGGAATGTTTCTCATCGCTTTGTGACTTAGTCAAGAATTCGTACATACAAAATCAAGTGATAAAGGATAAAGAAAGAGATGGACATGATATGGTACCAAGCGGATTGGAAAAAGAGGTTGGATGGGTTTTGAGATTGGACAAAGGTATAAGTACCCCCCTCCCCTTAAGGGGAAAATGGGTGAGAAGAATGCAAGGGCAAGATGGAAATAATGGATACTATAATATAACGGACATGGATGTTTAAACTTCAAGAAGACCCCGTGCTGAAGCAAGTTAGAAGGGATGAAAGACAATAATAATGGGATAGAAGTCAAAATGGTATTTAAGGCAGAACCTGAAGACTAGCGAGACAACGCTAAGGTAAATCTTGGGCTAAGTTGAGTGCCTTTGCACATTATTGCAAGAATTGCAATGTAACGTGTGACAGAAGTGTTATGGCGCACTGGTATGCCAAAGTTCTACAACACTATACTAGTAATGATAGATAAAACATAGAATGGATATGAAGATTATTGTGTGAGGGAACTTCAGCACCACTCGGTAGCCAACCCTGATGGGCAAAAAGCAAAACCCAAAAAGTAAGGGTACCAATTGATGTCATCTAAAGAAGGAAAGAAGTAATACACGAGGTTGAAGATGGAACAACACGACCTTGGATATGAGATTTATTTTGCACTCTAGGGATGGATGATTTTATATGGAATATCATCCACAAATTAACAATATTAGCTCGTGTTAATTCAATCATGGACTACCTGTTCAGCGGAAATGGTGTGAAATTATAGATCAAGAGAATGGTGAGACTTTACAAAGTTCCCATCGCTATTATCTCAGATGAAGGAGCTCGAGTTACAGCTAACTATGGAAGATCAACCCACGAAGAGATTGAGAAGATAGATAGGGCTTCGTACACCATTGTACCTTCTAACTGATAGAAAGACTAAGCTTACTAGATAAATGCTAGAAGATATGTTGCGTACCTATACGGTTGACTCCAAAGGTAGCTCAGACAATTGCCTACTACCTGTCAAGATTACTTATGATATTAACTATCATTCTAGTCTCCAGATGGCCCGTATAAGACTTGGTATGGCAGAAAGTGTGGGTCATCATTGGTTAGTATGGTATTGGCAAAACATGACTAATAGGCCCAGACGTGGTTTAACAAGAAGGGGAGGAGGTAAAGCTTATTCAGGAGAAATTATTATCTTTCCAAAGTCAACAGAAGTTATATGCAGACAATCGATGTCGACCTTTGGAATTTCAAGTGAGCGATTGGGTGTTTTGAAGGTGTCACCCATGAAAGGAGTAATGAGATTTGGCAAAAAGGGGAAGCTGAACCCGAGATATATTGGTCCTTAACAGATCCTTCACCAAATAGTCAAGGTTGCCTATGAGCTAGACCTATCGGCGGATCTGGATGTAGTACACCCCGTCTTCCATGTATCAATGTTTCACAAGTGTATTGGTGATCCATCCCGAGTATATCCTATAGATGATATCCAGGTCACTGAGTAGTTATACTACGAAGAGTAATATATCGCCATCCTGGATCGGCAGATTAGGAGATTGTGGACTAAGGACGTAGCTTCCGTCAGTTGTTGTGGTAAAATGATAATCGCAAAGAAATGACCTGGGAGGCTGAAGAGGAAATGAAACACAAGTATCCGTACCTATTCCTTATATCTACAGGTAATTCCAACTTCTGAAACTCTTAAGTTGATGAAAGTATGTGTTATTGCAATAGAAAGAAAGTTTCCCTATAGTCTGTGTAAGATTTTGAAGAAGGTTTTGTTTAACATTCGAGGATGAATGTTCTAAAGTGGGGAAGGATGTTACACCCCGTAATTTTGTACCTTGGAATGTTCTTAATCTTCTTAAGCTTTTTAAGTTTCTTGAAAGGTTCTTAAGCTTCTTAGAAGATACCATGTGAGACGGATAATCTATAATGCTACCAAACAACTCTAAGCAAGGGAGAATGTGACACCCCATAGTAGGGAAGATTGGGAATATGGCTATAAGAATCCGGAAGAAGTTGGAGGCCAAGTAATGATTCGTAGAACTCAACTTACTTATGTAAGCTATCAACTTGAAAATCTTACGTACTTAAACTACTTGAGTACATACCAAGCTTACATGACAAATATTACATAGGTTCGTAAAGAAAAATGAGATTACGAACTCACGAGGAGAAGAAGAGAGATACATGTGGCAGCAAGAAGGAGTGCCATGTGGCAGCAGCTGTAGGTGCCACTTAGAAGCAGCTGCAGCAAGGGGGTGGGCCCCCACCTTCCATGTGGCAGCCCATGAGGGGTGGTGCGATGTGTTGTCCCAACAAGGGCTTGATATATGTCACCCCTTAAATTAGCCTATATATGTATGTTTATGACTTTTTATTTCCATCCTTATCTCATAAGTCATCTTTATCAAAAGAAAATTCTAGAAAGAAGAAGATAAGAGAGAACTTGAAGCTAGAGAAAGAGAACTACGGTTTTGGGAGGAAAAAAGAGGTAAGTTATCCAATTTCATTTTGTGAATTAGTTATATACGGTATACCATGATGGTATGGAGGTGTTATTTATGTAAATTTATGGTTTGAAGCAGCCCCAAATGGACAACAAACAACCACAAAGTTCTAGTCACGCTAAAGGAACTTCCGAGGTGAGTTTTGGCGAGTTTTGGGCAAGTTAAGGTTTTCCCTTTCAAATTGGAGTTTATGATGATGTTATGAGTTATATTAAATGTCTTAAATAAGGTTGGAAGTGGAAAAAATTGATAAGTATGCTTGACGTTGGAAATAAACTAAATTGAAGTCGTTATAGTTAAGTCGAAGTCAAGTAGTGTATTGTGATTGTGGTGCTGCGGTTGCAACTGGTTGGATGGAGTATTGCAGGGATGGAAAGTGTTCTAAAAGGGATGTGGGTACTTCTGTTTTCAGCCACACGACCCTCCATTCTGTATTGTTAAAGGTTTTACGAAATAAAGGTTAAAAACTCTATTTTGGTATCATAGTTTTGAGCTAGTTATTTGGAGTTGTATTGAGTAATGTTGAAGTGATTTGATTGAATATATAGATTCAGGTTGTTGTTGGTAATATGACTGCTAATATTAGTAGTTGGATAGGGAAAGTTACATGGTAGATGTTACCCGATTTTTGGTAACTTCAGAACTAGTAATAAACTAGTCGAGGGAAATGGATATGGAAATGATTTTTATGGATACTTGGTTGTAGAGTTGGAAGTTTGAAAGTGAAAGGTTATTAATATTATTATTTCTTCCATGTTAAATAAGTTGAAAAGACGACGAGGATAACATGGTGAAGGGTAATCCATAAGAGGTATGTGAAGCTACCCTCTTTCTCTTGGCATGTTTTTGGCATAAGTACGTAAATCTATCCTTATTTTCTTTTGGCATGTCTTAGACGTAAGTTATGAACGATATGTATACAAAGCTTAGGGTAATTCTATTCATGAGCTCGAAATATGATGCATGACTCATAATTCTGGTTTATTTCTGAATGTTAAGGCTCTGAAGGTAGTTGAGTTATCACCCTCGAGTCTCCTATATGATGAATACTAATTGACTGCATAAGCTCCTATTCCTAAGGGTCTCTACGATGAAGAACATATCTAATTCCATAAGCCATTTAGCTTTGTCTAGATACATGTCTACAATTTCTGAGACTCCAGCTGATATGATTCCTAACGATATTTAGAAGGTACTTAGGACGATTACTACTCCGATTTTCAAGTGACAGTTCACTTGACTGTTTTATTAAGTCTTGGATGATGTTTTAAGTTGCATATGGTTTCTCACTATTCTACTCGTGCATGCTGTAATCCTTTTTTCTCCGCATCCCACAGTGGACTGGAAATTATATCGAGCGCAGCTTTACTACTCCTTCACCAAGTCTTGGGCCAGGTATATATATATATATGTATGAAGTATACGATGATGAAATGCTGTATATGATGAAGTTAAAGCATACAATGTCGTTATATGTGATGAATTTATTCACCGAGTCCTGGGCTGGATATATATATACGATGATATGATAAAAATATGGATTGGGCCATATGTTTCTCGGCATTATTTTAAATTATGGATCAGGCTGAATGTTCCTTAGTATATTTTATTACAGGATTGGGTCGAATTTTTCTCGGTATATTTTACTATATGATAATGGCACCGAGTCCCATAATGGGCCTGCGGTATGATATGTACACTACTCTTTCACCGAGTCCCTCACTAAATGGACAAATATGATAGACAGGCATGCATATGAAAATATAGTGATGTACTTGTAATATATGAGATGATGATGTATACGATGGTATGATGCCCTATACGATGATATGGTTACACCGAGTTCCATAGCGGGTCGGGAGTGATATGTAAATATGATATATATGCCTTCTTTTCATAAGATGCAGGTATAATAAATTGTTAACTGTTGTACTTGTTTCATGCATCCCTATCTCAGCTGTTGTTTCAGTTATGATATGTTATGCTTTATATACTCAGTATATATATCGTACTGACCCCCTTTTCTTCAGGGGGCTGTATTTCATGACCGTAGGTATAGATGTTCATTTTAGTGATCTGTCAGCTTAGGATTTCCGCTCAGCTATGTTGGAAGTGCTCCTCTATTTCGGAACCTAACTTTTTGGTATTGTTCCTCCTATGTGTATATTTGTTTGTTCAGGGGTACAACGAGGGCCCTATCCAACTATATATTACTGTTACTATTCTTAGAGGTCTATGGACATATGTATGTGGGTTGTATATGTATGCGTGTACAGTTTCCCTCATATGCTATGATAGCCTCATCAGCTTATATGTAATCTTGCCTGTTGATACATTATAACTCAAAATGGGGACAAGTTTACTTATAGTTAGCAGGGGTATATGTGAGTGTCCACTTTGGGAACCCGTCATGGCTTATGGGGTTGGGTCGTGACACTATGCTTCTAGAAAACTTAAGGTACATGAAAGAAACTATACAACCTATGATCTTGAACTTGCGGCGGTGGTATTTTCTTTAAAAATATGGTGTCACTATCTTTATGGGGTACATGTTGATGTGTTCACCAACTATAAGAGTTTGTAATATGTGTTTAGCCAAATGGACTTTAACCTTAGGAAAATGAAGTTGCTTGAACTTCTAAAGGAGTATGACATGAGTGTATTATACCATCCGGGTATGGCAAATATTTGTAGTCGATGCTATTAGCCGGTTGTCCATGGGTAGTGTTACATATGTTGAGGAGAGAAAGAGGGAGTTGACAAAACAGATCCATAGATTGGAATGTTTAGGTGTACGTTTAGTTTTTTTGAATGATGGAGGTATTCTTGTACATAATGGCTCAGAATCATATCTTGTGGCGGATGTGAAGGCCAAACAAGACAATGATACGGTGTTGGTTAAATTGAAGAATTCAGTTGTCGAAAAGGCCATTGAGGCTTTATCCCAAGGAAGAGATTGGGTATTACGTTGTAAAGGTCGATTATGTGTTACTAATATTGATGGGTTAAGAGAGTTAATATTGAATGAGGCCCATAGTTCTTGGTATTCAATTCATATGGGATCCACTAAGATATATCATGATTTGAGAGAAATGTATTGGTGGAATAGCATGAAGAAGGACATAGCAGAGTTTGTGGCTAAGTGTCCTAACTACCAACAAGTTAAAGCTGAGCATCGAAAATCGGGAGTCTTAGCTCAATACATTGAGATTCCTACTTTGAAATGGAAAGATATTAATATGGACTTTGTAACGGGTTTGCCTTGCACTAAGAGACATCATGATTCTATTTGGATTGTTGGGGACCGAATGACTAAGTTGGCACACTTTTGATCGATTAAGACTTCTTATGGTGCCAAAGATTATGCTAAGTTGTACATTCATGAACTTGTGAAGCTTTATGGTTTTCCGTTGTTGATTATATCAAATAGAGGTAATCAATTCAGTTCACATTTTTGGAAGTCATTTCAAAAAGCTCTTGGTACTAGAGTAAAGTTAAGTACCGCTTTCCATCCTCAAACCAATGGACAAGCCGAAAGAATGATCCAAACTTTGAAAGATATGTCAAGGAAATATGTAATTGATCTTAAAGGAATTTGGGATGAGCATTTTCCATTGATTGAGTTTGTGTACAATAATAGTCATCACTCTACCATCCAAATGGGTCTTTTTGAAGGCTTGTATGGAAGAAGCTGTAGATCTCCGATGAGATGGTTCAAAGTTAGTGAAATGGCATTGATTGGTCCATATTTGGTAGTTGATACTATGGAGAAAGTAAGAATCATAAGAAAAAGGTTGAAGAAGGCTTAAAGTCATCAAAAGTTTTATTTAGACAATAGGATAAACGCTTTTGAATTCAACGTGGATGATTGGGTGTATTTGAAGGTTTCACCTATAAAAGGGGTAATGTGATTTGGTAAGAAAGGAAAGTTGATTCCTAGATATGTTGGACCCTATAGAATCTTAAAGCGTGTCGGCAAAGTGGTGTATGAGTTAGATTTACTATTTGAATTGGCTATGGTTCACCCGGTATTTCATGTGTCTATGTTAAGGAAATTTGTGGGTGATCCAAACTCCATTGTGGTATTGGAAATTATGAAGGTTGAAGAGAATTTGACTTATGAGGAAGTCCCAGTGGAAATCTTATATCGTCAAGGGAAAAGACTAAGGAATAAAGATGTTGCGTCTATCAAGGTGTTGTGGAGAAATCAACCAAAAGAGAGTGCTACATCGGAAGCGGAAGAGGACATGATGAAGGGTTATCCATATCTCTTTCCTTCCACTTAATCCTAAAGGTACTAAGTTGTTCATGATCAAATCTAGCAGACTCCTACGTTTTAACTCTATATGACAATCATATGCATGCATGACTCATGAAAATTGATTTTTCAAAAGTCATGTATTATGTTAAAATATGAAATTTACATATTCTATGCATTTTAAAGATGTCCCTATGTTCATGTCAGGTTGCTAGTCCTTTTTCTATGTCTTTCCTATGCTATTTGAATCTCATTCGAGGACAACTTGTTCCCGAGATGGAGATATTGTAAGACCTTGTAAGATGAATGACCCTAAGTCCACGAGTGGGTCTACAACCCATAGGGCTCTTTACAGGCCGTAGAGACAAGTTGTAGACAAGGGTTCACAGTTGGAAAATTTGATGAGGTACAATCTAGGTTGACATGTCCTTTGTACGACTCGTACGAAAAGAATAACTCGTAGAAACAAGTAGTAGAGCAGGCCTTGATTGCTGAAAACTTTTTACCCTCAGAACCTACTCTACCCCTCAACAGGGTGAGCCGTAGAGGAAAACATGACCCATCAGGAGGACTCGTAGCATAACATTAGAGACTACCAACTTGCAGGTTTTTCAGATTGTAAAATGAACCATTTTGATGACATCTTATAAGGATGATGAGCCGTAAATATGACTCATAGCAAAAGTACTAAGGCACGACTTTCAAGCCTTTCTTAGCATTTGCAAGACAATTCATAACAATGACCCGTCATCATGTCTACGACCCATAGATTCAAGTCGTAGGGCTGCCCAATTTGGATTTTAATGAGGGGTTGTTTGGTGTTTTCCCCTCGCCCTAATAATGTATGTGGACATTTTTAATAGAAAGATTCATTACGAATTGGATTTTAAGTATTCTTAAAATCTCTTTTATTCCATCATTATTCCGTAAACAAATTTAGACTCCTCTCCTAAGGTTTCTCAAGAGTTCTTCAAGAATTGACTAGGTTTCTTTAAGATCAAGTCTTCTTTTTTGAAATTCAAGTCTAATTTCAATCAAGGTATGTGTGGATTGATTCATGAGTCCCTCCCACTCATGGAATCCAAGGTTTATCCTCATAATCTCATGAAATCTCATTACTTTTGAACTTCAATTTTAATGAATTATTTTGGGCTAATTCAATTTCGTGTTTAATCATTATTTATGATCATTATGAGTACGTTTTCACGTAAATTATATGATTTCAAGTTTACATATTAAAGCTCATGCATGAAGCTATTTTCTATGATGAATGTATGCGTTCTGATCAGGGAGTCATATGTTTTCAAGGTATGCTTATGGTGTTCAATCAAATTGATTATATACATAGTTTTTACTCTAAATTCAAGTATGAATTATGATCATGAATTGTGAGCATGTTTCTCACTATGATGTTCATGCAAGTTATGAAAAATGGTGACTTACGACCCTATGGGGTGACTTAAGGCCTAATGACATGAACTATAAAAGTATGATTTGTAATGTGGAAGGACAATACCTAAATTGCACTTATAATATGGAATTAGCTACTCCATGAATTACGAACCTATGATCGTGTTTATGATATGTTAACTGTGATTATTATGCTATGTATGTATTCCATGGGTGCCCTACCAAAGCCTTAGTAGCACCCTCATATCCCATAAACTATATGCCGTTGTGAGTTGCCTTCATGGCCTAGCTAGTGGATCTACATATAACGTATGTACATGACCCGTCTAGCGGGGTAGAGTCTATATTGACAAGTAGATTCCCTTTTTTTCCGATGTAGGAAAACATCAGGATTCCATGTTATTGCTCGCATGGTCTTATTGTCGATTATGGTTTCTATCCCACATATGTATATGAGTATCATGGTATTTTATGATCTTCAACTATGTCATTTAAATGCTTTGATCATCATGTTATTTCTCATGACTTTACTTATCCTTTTATCATGTATAATATTGATCATTGCATCTTATGATTTATGTTGCATATCATGCCCACATATTTAATACATTCAAATATACTAATGCATATTGCTGCCTGCATTCTCTCATAATTTTGGGGTTTAGGTTAAGGATCATATCCACCCACGTGGCTAATGAGCTTTCTTATTTTGTCAAAGTTTTGGTGAGTCCTCATCTATCGAGGACAAGTTATGAGTTATCATTTTTATTTTCCATAAACTTTTGTTATGTTTTCATATTGAGAGTGAGTTAGAGACATGTCTTAGCCTCCGCCTATGTTCATGAGTTGAGGCATCTAGTTGGACAAATATTTCGAGTTTATGTTGTCATGTGACTTCCTTTGTCTACTATTTTTGGTTTAGACTCTCATGTGATGTTTTCACTTTTACTTTTCCTTATGTATACTTATAATAAGAACAACAGGCCTGGTTGGATCCCTTAGGGGTTTCGATTATCCTGTTATGACTTAGCCCTAGGTCGGATCGTGATAGAAATGGATATATCTTAGCTCATGACTTTTTTTGAACAAATTGAAGGAGAGAAACTTAAACTCATAAGGATGAGAGAATCTAAGAGTGCCTAATATGAAGGTGGGTTCTCAAATGCTAAGATCGATTGTGGTGGTAGTGTCCATTCTAAACAAGGCCAAGGTTCGGGGAAGATATTTTTAAAGGATAGGGTGACATATCTTAAGGTTCAAGGAGGAGGTGTCAATGCTAGTAGCCCTTCATTTCCCAAGTGTGGAAAGTGTGGGAAGAATTATGGAGGAATATGCCTTATGGGAACGGGTGCTTGTAAAAGATATGGCAAGGTGGGCCATAAGCAATCAGACTGCCCTTATGTTGTCAACAAAAGAGAAGTTTGTCCTCAAGATCAAGTTACTCTTGAGGGAAAGTGCAACAAAGTACCCAATCTTAATAAAAGGGTTTCCAACGCAACAACCGATATTATGCTCTTCATGCTAGGAAAGATGTGGATGAGACTCCCAATGTGGTAAGGGGTATGTTACGGGTCTTTAACTTTGATGTTTAGGCATTACTTGATCCGGATGCCAACTTTTCTTTTGTTACCCCTTACTTTGCTATGAGATTTGATGTGCACCTCGAAGTGTTGTTAGAACCTTTTTCAGTTTATACTCTTGTTGGTGAGTTAGTGTTAGCCAAGAGAGTTTATAGAAATTATCCCATGTCGATCTTGCATAAAGTTATCCCTTGTGATCTTGTTGAACTTGACATGACCGATTTTGACATTATTCTTTGTATGGATTTGTTACATGCCTCTTATGCATCCATAGATTGTAGGACACATAGGGTCAAGTTTTAATTTCCTAATAAGCCTATTCTTGAAAGGAAGGGTAATGATTCAGTGGTTAAGGGTCGATTCATCTCATATCTTAAGGCCCGTAAAATAATTTCCCAAGTATGTATCTATCATATAGTGCGAGTTAGAGATGTTTATTCCGAAACTCCTACTCTTGAGTCGATCCCTATAGATAAGGAGTTTTCCACTATGTTTCCCGATGATATGTCAGGTGTTCCTCTCAAAAGAGAAATTGACTTTGGCATAGATATCCTTCCCGATACTTAACCTATATCTATTCCTCCTTACCGTTTGGCTTCGATGGAACTTAAAGAGCTAAAGGATCAATTGAAGGATTTGTTGCATAAGGGTTACATAAGGCCAAGTATTTCACCATAGGGTGCTCCCATGTTGTTTGTTAGGAAGAATGATGGGTCACTCCGAATGTGTATAGATTACCAGTAATTAAATAAGATCACCGTAAATAACAAGTGTCCAATTTCGAGGATAAATGATTTGTTTGACCAATTGCAAGGGGCAAGTTACTTCTCAAAGATTGATCTCAGTTTTGGTGATCATCAACTAATGGTAAGGGAGTGTGATATTCCAAAAATAATATTTCGGACAAGGTATGGCCATTTTGAAATTTAAACTATGTTACATCAATTTATTATAAACCATAATTATATAATAGACGGATATTTAAAAGGCAAAAGTTTATACAATAAAATATCAATAAATTTTAGATTAGCAATAAAATTATCAATTGAAGGCTATCTTTTGTCGTCCTTGATACACAAAGTGTAAAACTTTGTAATAGAGCCATATTCTTGGAGGAGATATATCTTGTATTTGGAGAAATAATCAATTTAAAATATTAAGATAAGCAACAATAAGTGTGTGTATATATATTCATAAATCATTCATACTTTTACTTTTTCAAACTAATTTGATCATCTCTCATGATGAATTTTCCACCACCATTACACTTTCTTCTTTATTTTGTTAAACTTGTACCAAACTAATTATTTGACCATCTCTCTTTGATGAATTTTAGACTGCCATCAAACTTTTATTTGAATTTGTGTTGGGCTAGTATGACATGAGAAGATGTTGGGTTTAAGCAAGCCGTGAATTGGGAAATGAAAAAATGAGAATTGAAGAATGTAGGGAAACCAAGTGAAGGGAAAATGAAAGTCATTCTCCCTCATTGGTAGAAGAAAGAAAAAAAATTGTCCTTATATTAGAAAACACTTCATGTAGCTATTAAAGGGTTAAGAAAACGGTGTCCCTCGTATCATCGTCGCTTGCTCAGCTTCGAATTTGGTAAATGATTGATTGATAATTTTTTAGAAAAAATTTATTTATTAATCTTATTAATTAATTTCTTTTTTCTTAATATTAATTCAGAGTTGTTGATTTTTAATTAATTTGAATTAATTAAATTCACGGAACCGAATTAACTAAATTAATTTGTACAACAAAATAGTTTGAAATTCGCTCGGAATGGGCATGTTCCTTCCGAACAGACATTTCTCTTCCTAAAAGACTCTATGACTTTTCTAAATGGACAAGTCTTTCTGAACAGGTATTTTCGCACCTGTAGATGACTATAAATAGATAGGCATTCTCTCATTAATCTGCATCAAATTTCTCCTTCTCTTGCATACATTTCTTACAAACAAAATTGATCGAGTCTGTGTGTGATCTCATTGCCGCAGTTTGAGTTCGTATAAATTACAGAAGTTTGTTGTACCACTATTTTTGTAATAGTTTATCTATTTTATCTTGAGAGAAAATAATCCATTACCTCGAATACATTGCGGGGAATAAAGTTTTTAAGGACACAGTAGGTTATATGGACCCGGATAGTTCTTTTTCTTTTCATCTTTATTGTTTCTAGTTTGCTAACATTGATAAAAGAGATAACAAGCTTAAGGAATTTAGTATTTTTTCTATATCTAGGGTTTCTGGAGATTAAAACCTTTCTAATTTTCTATTCTATCTGAATCTGATACTGATTCAAAGAATATAAAAACTTCATCAGTATTCAAGGTTCATTCGGTTACGATTAGAAGAATATAAAAACTTTATCGTCAAATTAGAAATAAGTTGTATAAAGATTGAATCTTTATTGTTAGTATTCTGAAATACTAAATAATCTGCCTATTTTCATTTGTATTTGTGCTACATTTTATATTTTGTTTGGGGGATGGAGACTAAGATCAAAATATTTTCTACTCCAGTGATTAACTTAGTTCGAAGAAATAAAATATTCATCAAATTAATTAAGTTTTTGTTTCCCTCGGTTCGAAGATATAAAAACTTCATTGAGTTGAAGAAAAAATCCCATTTGGTCATTTTGTTGTTTAATACTATTTTTATTTTATCAAATAGAATGGGAGTTTAACACCCAGATTTTTAAAAAATGTCTAATTAACTCGTGTCTTCATGGTTAGATAATGAGTAATTAATAAATTAGGAATTATGTGGTATGTCACATTTTAAGTGTTCAAGGTTCGTATTTTATGTTTTGAAGTTTAGGGGATTGCAGAATAAAAGTTGGCAAAAATGATTAAGTTCCTTGAAAAGATTTCTTTGAAATTTTGGTCAAATGTATCAGAGATTTTCTCCCAATCTATAAAGATTTATGGGGCCCATGACCTCTCAAATCGAAGGTCTACGAGTATAGTTTCCTACGTATCAAATTGTTCATCCATTCTGCTTCAGAATAGGGAGATATTCGCATTTTTGTAAGACTACACAAGTAGGCACCTAAAGTGGGACCCCTAGGTCAGTTTACCTTTATTTAAAGAAGCTACCTCCAATTTCATTTTCATTTCCACCACTCTAGCAGCCAAAATACAGAGAATTACCCTCCAAATTCATAAAATACTTTTTATATCTTGGCTATCTCATCTTGCAAGCTTCGAGAGAGTTACTCTACATCGCGAGCTCGTCATTTTGACATAGTTTTCATTGTGAATTGTGAAGTGTAGCTCAGAGGATGTTGTGGAAGTAGGGGATTTATGTTTTTTGAGGGTTTGAGTTCTCTTCCAAGGTTAAGAGCAAGGTAAGACCCCCTTCACTAATTCTATCTTCAATAAGCCGCAAATAGCTATCTACGATGGAAATCCATATATTTTGTTATTGGATTGACATGGTGTCTTATATTCGATGTGTTAATTTTGGTACTTCCATATTATAGTAGCAAGGAATGTTCGTTATGAAGTCCATAGGCAATTTGAAATCATTGAAAAATATATGTTAATACTATTTCCTTTTTCCAGCATGTTTCCATAAATCTTAGGAGCTACAAGAAGGTTGTTGTTATCGTTGTTATATTTTAGCTAAAATTGTTCGTTGTTGGTTAGCCGAGTTGGTGTGATAATCCCTTGTCAGGATTCATATTCTGTTAGTAGCGGCCCTAGTTGGTCATGGATTAGAGGCTATTTGTATAGTTTGCTTATTTATAATTACTCGCTTTTAGCCTACTGAGTTGTCATTATTGCCCTTAGGGTACTTTGGTTAGATGAATGAATGTGACCATTGCCTAAGAAAGCTATGTGTTGCCTACGAGTCTATATTAGTGCTTAAGTAGGCTATGTGCTACCTACAGAGCTATGTTGTTGCCTAGGAGGGCTATGAGTTGCCTACGCGGCTATATTGATGCTTGAGAAGGCTATGTTGCCTATAGGTCTATGTTGTTTCCAAGAAGGCTATGAGTTGACTAGCGGTTATATTGATGCCTAAGAAGTCTATGTGCTACCTACGTGGATATATTATTGCCTAAGAGGGCTATGTGACTGCCTACGGGGCTAGGGGACTACCGTAGGGGTACATAGACTGAATTGGCACCTTCTAGGCTTATGGGGGCCTAGTCAGGTGGTCTTGTTTGTTGCTTGTACTTGCTGATATTATAGGGGATTGGTTAATTTGTTAGTTGATTATATTTGTTATGTTTAGATTCAGGAGCAAGTCAGTATGCTTATCTTATTCTTGAGTTCCTTACCCGATTACTTTCAGTATATCATAGTACATATTTATTTAGTCTATTACCTTTCAAACTCGGAACATCAATTCGTACAGATGCCCCATTGCCTGGGGGAACTACATTCATACCTGTAGGTCTCGATAGATGGCCCAATAGACCTCCCAAGTAACAAAGGTGAGTTATAGCAGGTTGGATAGCCCCTTTGTTTCGAAGTTAACAGATTTATGAGGTTTTGCTAGCTTTTCTTGTATATATTTTTGGGTAGGTCGGGGCCCTGTCCAGCCAAGTTTTGATACTCTTAGAGGCTTGCAAACTATTGTGTGTGTTGTATAGACGTTATATCCATGTTTTCCTAGTTTGTTGGTTTGTTGAGGCTTGTTAGGTGCCTGATGTATTGTGTGGATATATACCTTCTTTAAGTTTTGGTATAGACATCAGGGTGGCCTCAATGTCATAATTAGGTCTTGTGTTCTAGTTGGCTATTTGTCTTATATGAATTGTCGGGAGTAACTATTTCTTTTATAGATTTGTTGACAGGGTCCTTACTGGTCGAGGGCATAATTTTAAGCCGAGATATGCTTAATTATTTTCTTGATTGAGGGTGGCTGACATTCGCTAGTAGCAAATGGTGGAGCAAAGCGGTTTTGGGTATGAGTTTTGGCATTAGATACCAATTGCGCCCCTTGAGTTTGGGGTATGACAAACTTGGTATCAGAGCAACTTCGTATCCTAGGGAGTCTGCAAGTTATATCTAGTAGAGTCTTGTTTATAAATGTGTTATGCACCATATTTGATAAGCAAGAAGCTATAGGGCATATTAGAATGGTCATTCTTTTTTTTCTCACCTCGCTCTATAGAGTAGTGTCTTAATGGTTGATATTTTCAGGCTTATAATTGATATTTGTTTTTAGAAAGATGGCTGACACTAGACAGACCACAGCTAGCCAGGGGCTAGATATAGTTGTAGATGAGGGTACCAGCAAGGTACCACAGGTGGAGGTAGCCCATTCGGAGACACAGAGGGAGATAACTTCTCATCCCCCTATAGCTTCTCCACCACTTGAGGAGCCTCTGAGGGCTACAAGACCCAGACCCCACCAGCGGTACCACCTCTAGCTCCTCCTATTCTATCTTATCAGGATTTAATAAGTGAAGTGTGAATATTAGCACAGTTAGTAGCTGAATAGCATTAGCCAGTTGCGCCAGATGTTATCGGACCTTCTGAAGGGCCCGAAAGTTTGAGAGTTCATGAATTTATTGCCTTTAATCCTCCACAGTTTATAGGGGAAGATAGCAGAGAGGACCCTCAATATTGATAAGCTTTATAGGATCTTCAGGGTCATGCATGCCTCAACGACTGAGTTAGTTGAGTTATTAACATTTTGATTGCATGATGTTGCAGTTTTGCAGTACGAGAGTTGGGAGAGATCCAAGTGAAAAGATGCACCTTTACCCACTTAGGATAGCTTTACAGAAGATTTCATAGATCAATATTTACATCGAGAAATTAGGGATGTCTAGGTAGATAGGTTTTTAAATCTTCGATGGGAAGCATGAGTGTTCGAGAGTATGGGCTGAGATTTTATTCATTGGATAGATATGAACCATAATTTGTTGATACGATGCATGACAAGGTCCATAGATTTTTGGAAAGGCTTGATTTAGACTATATTGATGCTTGTTCTACCGCTACACTTAATGCTAATATAGATATCTCATGAATTCAGGCCTTTGTACAGGGCATAGAGGACCGATTACATCAACAATATATGAGTGAGAAGGTCAAAAGAGAGAAGCAGAAGAGGTCTAGGCCTATTAGTTAGGATGTACGGTGGTCTAGTATCTATTATCTCCAATAAAGGAGCACAATTCACCGCTAACTTCTAGAAGTCTTTCTAGAAAGGACTAGGGACACAAATTAATCTTAGTAGAACCTTTCACCCTCAAAGCGATGGCCAGGCTGAGCGCACAATTCAGAAGCTTGAGGATATCTTACTAGTATGTGTGCTTGACTTCAAGGGAAATTGGGATGATCACTTACCTCTTATTGAGTTCCCATACAATAATAGTTATCATTGTAACATCAAGATGGCACCTTATGAGGCTTTGTATAGGTGAATATGTAGATCCCTCTATTGGATGGTTCAAGGTAGGTGAGTCAGGGTTGATTGGACCCAATTTAGTACAACAGATAGTGGAGTAGGTTAAACTTATTTCAGAGCAGTTCTTGACAGCTCAAAGTCGATAGAAGTCATACTTAGATATGAGGCGAATGGACTTAGAGTTTGATGTTGATGACTGGGTATTCTTAAAGGTCTCACCTATAAAAGGGTGTTATGATATTTTGCAACAATAGTAATCTTAAACCAAGATTCATTGGGCTATACCGAATCCTTCAGAGGGTAGGATAAGTGGCTTATGAGTTAGAATTGCCTTCAGGGTTAGAATTTATTCATCTAGTTTTCCATGTATCGATGTTACGCAAGTGCATATGCGACCCTTGTTGGTTTGTCCAAGTTGAGGTGTTTAGATCACAGAGGAGTTATCCTACGAGGAAACTCTAGTTTCCAATTAGATCTACATGTCCAAAAAATTAGGACCAAAGATATGGCTTCAGTTAAGGTATTATGGAGAAACAAAAATAGAGAAGAGGTGACGTGGGAAGCTTAGGATGGCATGAGGTTCAAATATCCTAACTTGTTTCATACCCTAAGGTGATGGAATCCCAATTTATAGTAGTGTAGTAAGGTAAGAAATTAACTGCGTGTCTCAATTTTTTTTCATTTGAGGCAAATGTTTCTAGGGGGAGGATGTAATACCCCGAGTTTTGGAAATGTCTAATTAACATGTGTCTTCGTGGTTAGATAAAGAGTGATTAATAAATTAAGAATTATGTGGTATATCACATTTTAAGTGTTCAAGGTTCGTATTTTATGTATTGAAGTTTAGCGGGTTGTAGAATAAAAGGTTGCAACAGTTATCTTAAGTTCTTTTAAAAGATTTCTCTGAAATATGAGTCAAATGTATCAGAGGTTTTCTCTCAATATATAAGGAATTATGGAGTCCAAAACCTGTCCAATCGAAGGTCTACGAGTCTAGTTTCCAATGTATCAAACTATTTGTCCATACGACTTCAGAAGAGAGGGAGGTTGTAGAAGAAGGGGTTTTGTTGTGTTTTAGGGTTTGAGTTCTATTCCTAGGTTACGAGCAAGTTAAGACCCTCATTTTACTAATTCTAGATTCAATAAGCCAAAAATAGCCATCTATGATGGAAATCCATACTTTTGGTTATTGGATTATCGTGGTGTCTTATATTCGATATGTTAATTGTGGTACTTCCATATTGTAGTAGAAAGGGAGGTTCATTAAAAAGTACATAGAAATCTTGAAATCATTGAAAAAAGTATGTTAAGGCTATTTCCTTTTTCCACATATGACAAAAAGCTTAGAAGCTACAAGAAGGTTGTTGTTATCATTGTTATATTTTAGCCAAAATTATTGGTTGTTAGTTTCACGAGTTGGTGTAATACTCCCTTGTCGAGATTCATATTTTGTTAGTAGTGGACCTAGTTGGTCATGGCTTAGAGGCTATTCGTATAGGTTGCTTATAGATGATTACTCGCTTTCAGCCTATTAAATTGCCGTTGTTTCCCTAGGGGCTACTGTGGTTAGCTGCAGGAATGTGGCCATTTCTTAAGAAGGATATGTGTTGCCTACAGGGTTATATTGGTGCCTAAGAGGGCTATGTGCCTTGCCTACAGAGCTATAGTATTGCCTAAGAGGTCTATGATTTGCCTACGGGACTATATTGATGCCTTAGAAAGCCATGTATTGCCTATGGGGCTACGTTGTTGCAAATAGGTCTATGAGTTGACTATGAGGTCATATTGATGATGAAGAGGGATATGTACTGCCTATGAGGATAAATTATTTCCTAAGAGGTCAATGTTATTGTCTAAGGGCTAGGGGACTACCAATAGTGGTATATAGACTGAATTGACATCTTCTGGGCTTATGGGGGCCTAGTCAGTTGGTCTTGTTTATTTCTTATACCTATCGAGCTTATGGGGGGCTTGGTTAGGTTGTTGGTTGATTATATTTGGTATGCTTAGATCAGTACACTTATCTTATTCTTGGTATCTTTACCATGATTACTTTCAGTACATTATGATACATGTTTATTTATTTTATTTCCTTTCATACTTGGAACATAGATTCGTACAGATGCCCCATTGTCTAGGGGAATCACATTCATGCCTACAGGTCCCGATAGACAGCTGATAGACCTTTACAATAGCAAAGGTGAATTATAACAAGTTTGATAGCCCCTTTCTTTTGGAGCTGCTAGATTTCTGAGGTTTGTTAGCTTTTGTTGTATATATTTTTGGGAAGGAGAGCCTTTTCCCAACAAGTTTTACTACAGTTAGAGGCTTGCAAACTAGTGTGTAGGTTGTATAGCTACATTATGGACATTGTCATGAACCGACCTAGGTCCTAGCCATAATATAATAATTAGATTCCCGAATGACCCCAACCTAGCATCTTAGCATAACATTTATGAGCATACATAAGGTAATGAAATAATTAAAACAAGGATCAAGGATACAGAAGCAAAATCTCAAATAGAACATAAGTCTCGAAACGAGAAAGTGACGACATAGACTCTCACTATATAACATGCCTATAATACTAGATAGGGGCATGAGAAAAACTCCCAGCTCACCCAATATGCAAGATAAATAAAATCATAGACTCATAAGCAAGTAAATGTCTCATCCTCGAAACATGAGGACTCACCAACAAGGCAACAGTAATAAACTCGCGAGAGGGAGGTGGATGAACACAATCATCGGACCCTATATTATGATACTATGTAGGTAAAGAGTATGCGTTAGTACATGAAATGCACTAGGTATGTGAGAATATGAATGAACAATAAATATAGGACATAGTAAATATAAATCATGGGATGCAAGACCAATATTTTTAAAACATGAATAGAGTCATGAAAACATTAAAACATTGATCTCATTGTTTAATGCATCAAATCTCATAACTATCATAACAAATTATAACTCAACTAAAATTGGTGTGGGATAGGACCTTTAACCGACATATGAGTCCATGCGAGCTAATACATAGAATCTGATGACTCCTACATCAAGACAGGGGAGGCTACCTTGCCAGGGCATACTCCAATAATAACTCATCTCAACTGTGCTATATGGATCCACTAGCTTTGCCATATTGGCATATATAAACCTACGCAAGAAATGTAGTTATGGGACAGTGGGATCTTATTACGGATCTCTTACCCTAATTACGGGAGAGAATGCTTATCACAAGGTCCATTTGGTGCTTAGTCTTTATACCAATTGAACTCTCATGAAACATGATTATAAACATTATAGGAAAGACAATAACTAGTATCAATCCATCTTTATAAAATAACATAAGAATAGCTCATCTAACTTCATCATTGAAAATCATACCATTAGCTCATGTATTATATAACTCATGTAATGTGGGTGTATACCTTCCATCATTACATATCCTTACTCATAAAAATAGCTTTAGGGTTGAATTTTCCCTTCATTAACTTGCTTGAAACTTCATAGAATCATCTTTCATAAACTTCTTTGCAAAAAAACATCTTTAATCTCATTCATAAAGCTTTCATAGAAAATAACTTGAAAACCATGTTCATAACTCGTAAATCATACTTGAAACTAGCATATATCTTGGGTCATTCAAATTCATCTTAAAATCATGCAACATGATGTAAATTATGCATAATTAGACTAATAACATTGAAGTATGTCATATTTGAGAAGACCCAATAAGAATCATGAAATTAGGGATTTTAATTAAAGAATTCATAAGATAATTGAAGAAGAAATTGTTGGGATTCCATGGGTGAAGGGTACCCATGAATGAAGTCCTACATACCTTGACCTTGATGACCCCTAAATTGAAGAGAATGAAAGCTTGACCTTGAAGAAAATTCCTTGAATTGCTTGAGGAAGAAGAAGACCTTAGAGAGAAACTTGGGAGAGAAGGTATTGGATTTTGGGAATTATGGAGAGAATGAGAGGATAAGAAGACTTTAGGGTAGTTAATAGGTAAGAATCTAGTCCCAAAAAAAGTATACATTCATTAATGAAATATAGGGAAAGGACCAAAATAACCCTCATTAAATCTTAAAGTTAGGGATGCATAGAGGACCCACCACAATCCATAAACTTCACCATGGCCTGTGGTGGTATTTGTGGTTAATTCTGCATACCTTGGGAAAGAAGGAAATCTTCAGGTCCTTCTTCATGGAGATCATGAAGGTCCATGAAGGTTACCACGGTCTGTGGTAACGTTCATGGTGAGTATCCTGACAGGAGTATCTATAGGGGTGACCACCATGGAACCCATTATGGTCCATGAAGGGCAATACGGTTCATGGTGGTTGAGCGTGGTCCTTGCCTTGGAATTTTTTCTGAGGGTCTTAGGGAAGAGGTCACCACGGGCGGCACCATGGCTCGTGGTACTCACTATGGCCTATGGTCCCTATCGTGGATCCTTCCTTATAGGGTTGAAGTTCTAAACCTTCACCACGATGGCACACCACATGTTATGGTGGTGAATACGGCTCGTGATAGCCTTCGTGGTCATCACCTGGTGCCAAAATTGAGTTTTTCTAAGAAATTCATCTTTTGTTCCTTGATTTTCAACATTCCAACTTCTGGAATCTTATAATATCTACCCATTTGGAACATTCGTCCTTGAATGGGACTCAATCGAGCATGAATGGAATAGGAAAGGAATATAACAGCCCAATATGAATGCAAAACTTCTCTATAATGCATGAAATATGAAATCTTTAATCCCAAGCTAAAACATGACTTTAAAACTTATTTCATGAACATGAATACATATGAACTATTAGAACAACTGAAACACATGATTTGGGCTTATTGAACCATAAAGGAACTAAATACATCAACTAGGCACGGAAGGAAAGAGATGAGGATATCGGAACATCAGTCTTCAGCTTCCCATGTAGCACCCTCAACCTCTTGGTTCCTCGATAACACTTTAACTGAAGCTATTTCTTTATCCCTCAACTTCCTAACTTGTTGGTCTAAGATTTCAACCAGAACCTCCCCATAAGAAAGACCATCTTTTACCTTAATGCTATCCAATGGCATAATGGAGCTAGGATCACCAATAAACTATATACGATGAAGAAACAGTACCATTAGATAACTCCTTTCTAGTGAAATTATCACAATTAACTATGTAAAGTCAAAGGATAATATATCGGATCCACTTACAAAAGTCCTAACTAGAGAGGGAGTTGAGAGATCATCAATGTAAATGGGACTATTTTCGAGGATAAATCATCATGGAGGTAACTCTATCTAGAAAATTGGAGATCCCAAGATCTAGGTTCAAGGACATGGAACAAAGTCATGGATGATGGTTCAACATTGTCAAAATAATTTTTAATGGTCCATTCTCATGATGAGACAATATTCAGTAACAAGGATAAATATATTAAGCCTTTTTAACGATTTCTATGTTTGATACATTTTATATCAAATGGTGTATCTATGGGATAACACATTTAGAAATCACCTATATTAGTGTGAACTGTAAACTACTTTAAGGAGAATCCGATAGACCAGTTCTCAACACACTTATGAACCAAGAAGTGTTCATGGCTAAAACAAATAAAAAAAATATGAACCAAAAACAGTTAAAAGGTTGATTGTGTGACTTATATTGTCTAGGTATACAACAAAGTTCGATGGTTCAAAGATATCAAATTTACCGATTGACGAGTATATCTGATATATGTTGACTATGAAGAGTTCAAAGAAAAACCGTCTTATCTAGATGCAATTAATTCTTACTTATAAATCACAATTTTTTTATGCATATGTTTTAACAATAGTCATTTTCCATCAGCGTCGTCATTCGCTCGGCTTCATCTTCGGCAAATGATTAATTGATAATTTTTTAGATAAAATTTATTTATTAATTTCATTAATTTATTTCCTTTTTCTAAATATTAATTCAGTATTAATTTGGAGTTGTTTAATAATTAATTAATTAATTTACATATTAATTTGAATTAATTAAATTCATGAAACTGAATTAACTAAATTAATTCACGTAACAAAATAGTTTGAAATTCGCTCAAAAAAGGACCTATTCCTTCAGAACAGACATTTCTCTTTCTAAAAGATACCATGACTTTTTAAAAAGACAAGTCTTTCTGAACATGTATCTTCGCACTTGTAGATGGCTATAAATAAAGAGGTTTTCTCTCATTCAAAATTTCGAATCTCGAAATGGAATTCTATCGATTCCATCAGCTCCAGAATGTGGATTTTGTTCTAGGAGAGTTGGCAGAATTAGTTCAGGGTTATTTCATGGATTTGAGGTCCTAAATGGAAAATTATTGAGTTGCCAGTTTATAATTGACTTTTGTCAATGTTTGGAGATTTCGATCCTCAAATTGGATTTTGACGACTCTATTGGATTTACGAGATGATTTTAGGCCTAGAAGTGGGCTTGGCTGAATATTTAGAGGTCTTGAGCTTGATTTAGTACTATGAGGCTAAAAGTTAATTTCGTTGCTACTTATCAAATTCAGGGTCAAGGAGATCTCAAATTTGAATTCCAATGGTTCTATTGAGTCTGAAATGTCAAATTTAGTATGGTAGCATATAAGGTTTGTGTACACTAAATTCCTAAGGAATCCCGAGGGTACTTTCGGTGAATTATTTTCTATGTGAAGTTTCCTTCTATCACAGACCATCTCTCCTTCAAGTTCACACCTCCCTATTCGCGTTTTGGAGGGTTAGCTTGGTGACCTCCGTGTTTCATGGAGGGTCTCCACGTTCATGAAGAAGTGGAGTCTGACAACCTTCACGTTTGTGGAGGGTTCGAGGGTTTATCTCTACATTTGCAGAGATAAGGGACGCGTTCGAAGAGAGGAAACTAATGCCTAATCAGTAGACATCGAAGGATGGGAATTGGGCTATTTTTACTACTTTTGTGATTTGGAAATTTCAAAAAGACATTTTGTGGAAAAACTTCTAGGTAATTTATTTTAATCTATAATTTTTATTTCCTAATGATTATATCTTGATTTGAACTCCAAATCAGAGATTTTAGTTTCAAAAAATGGGGGTCTTTATTCAAGAACTTGGGTTTTAATAAAAATGATAATTATGAGTTGAGTACAACTCCATTTTCTAAATGGTTTTCGCCAATGAGTTCTAAATACTTTAAAAACATTTTCATGTAAAATTTTCTATATTTAAACCCCACTTTTTGAATCGGATTTTTGAGTTGATTTGATGTTTTTTTCATAAATTTTGTGATCTTAGTATCTCTAGTTTTAGATTTTTGATTGTAAATCAGTATTTGAATAGATTGTAGTATTTTAAACTCTAACCGGAAAGGGAAGACTCAAGTTTTTGATAGACCATGATTTGACTAAGGCAGGTGAACTTCTAAAATCCCCTAAATCTTTTAGATTACTTGAACTTTCTTTCGTAAGTGTGTTGGAAAGTAATGGAAATAAGATTTGGGATGATAATTATATGAATTGTGCTTAATAAAAGATTAGAGTTAATAGAAAGACTATGTGTGATATGATTGTGAACAAAAATATGAACCACTTGACCTGAACTTGACATGAACTTGATGAAATGCCATAACAGCCTAAATGTAATTTTGAACTTGATGAAATTGTTATTTGCTCGTTGTTGATTATGGGAATTGACTTTGAAATACTTGCTAACCGATTGATCAATAATTGTGATAAAAAGAGGTTATGAAATAGATACTTCATGACTTATAATGATGTGAATAATGTAATTATTGATGTTTATATCCTATTCATAGTGTGACATAAATTGCAATTATATTAATTGCATTGTGACTGTGGATACTACATTCTCTCATTATTTTGTGCGAACATGCTTATTTTTATTAGTTCTAAAACATTATGATAAGAATTGATTAATGACTATGCCAATGGAAAATGGTTTCGGTGATTGATACTTATACCGATGGAAAATGGTTTCGCAGATGATACTCATGTCGATGGAAAATGGTTCCAGTGATGCTGATGGAGAATAATTTTAGCAATTGATGATGATGTCAATAGGAAATGGTTCCAGTAGATACATAGTCCTTGTGCGGTCACCATGGATTCTGGTCTATCATACAACATATGTATATCATTAGGAAAGACATCCATCACTTTACGTGACATCACATTGCATTGCATTATATTTTATCTGTCATTGTGTAGTTGTGTATATGCCCCCTTGTGTCTTTGTAATTGATTTACTTGATACTTATGTGACTTATTCAGTAATGCTGATGAGATATTATTGATCTATGTGCTATATAAATTGTGTAGTATAGATTGAGCTAATTTATGTGAAAGTTGGGATTGAGGAGGTTCAGTTGGGGTGAAAGTATTTCCAGTTTCTATTAGATTTACTCCATTTTGTTAGTTGGCTTGCTGAGTACCGTGTTGTTTGGTACTTACTTATAATACCTAGAAGTCAAAAAGTTGGATCGAAGGGAAAACTCAAGAAATGTTGACTATCCTCAAGTCTAAGATTCACTTTACAACTTGTATTACTTCCTACGACTTGTAAAGTTAACCTCTAAGGATGACATGGTAAAGTCTCAGAAGTGACCCTATGGCTCAACAGGATGAGTTGTAGGCACTAGGACGAATCATAATGATGACCCATAATGAAACTTCAAAGACTTAGAAATTTGTAGGTTTTCACACCTGTGGGACGAGAGGGGTTTATGACTTATAAACCCAAGGACGAGTCGTAAACACGACTCGTGAAAGAGAACTAGAGACCCCAAATTCTCAAGGCTTAAAGGACCTGTAGGATGAGTCAATATCAACTCATCAGTACTTCTACGAGTCGTAGAGTCACCCTCGTAGGTCCAAATTTTGGATTTAATGAAGGGTATTTCCATCTTTTTCCAAGTTCAGTTCAATTAATTTAGACACTTTTATAGCCAAGTTAAAAACTAATAATTATCCTACTCTTCAAATTTCCCACCTATTCTAAATCATTCCCCACAAAATTCCCTACGGCAAGACTATGAAATCTCTCTTATGCTTCTCCCACAATTTCAAGCTAGGGTTTCAAGTTTATCAAGGTTCCTCTTTAATTTCTGAGATAATTTCACCAAGGTATGTGGAGATTGATCCATGGTTTCCTTTCACCCATGGAGTCCCATGGTTTTCCTCAAAAATCTCTTGAAATTCCATTACTTTCTAACCCTAATTTTGATGAATTGTGTTGGGCTATTTCAATTATGTTTTAAATCATTATTAATGATAATTATAAGAATGATTCTAAATTAACTGCATGATTTCAAGTTGAAATATCAATGTCCATGCATGAAGCTATTGTACTGATGATTTATATGAATTATGAGTATGAAGTTCAATGATTTCAAAGTATTCCCATGGTTTTCACTCAATTGACTATGTTTACGAGTTTCACTCTAAATTCAAGCATGACTTATGATCATGAATTACAATTATGTTCAATATATGAATTTCATGCAAGTTATGAAGAATGGTGACTTGAGATTCTTAATTGGTGACCTAGGAACCTAATTATATGAATTACGCAAGTGTGATTTGTAATGTTGAAAGGCTTTTACTCAAATTGCAATTATGACATGAAAATAAGCTACTCTATAAATGTTAAACCTCCAGTCAAGTTTATGATATATGTTAAAGTATGATTACTATGTGATGTATTCCGTGGAATTTAATTTAGCATCGAATGAGACTTGAGGTGAGGGCTCGACCTTCGGGGTCCTTATGTGAAATCTCTAGCCTCATAACTACGTGCCACCGTAGGATTTGCCTTTATAGCCTAGCTTGTGGATCTACCTGTGGCACATGTTCTTGACACTCACCTAGCGGGGTAGAGTCTACCTTGACAAGTAGATTCCACTTTTTTCCATTTTATGGAGAGAAATTGGGATCTCACGTTATTTCTCACATGGTCTTATTGTCATTATGGTTCTATCCCACATATGTATACTCTCTTTATTTTGTTTTATGATTTCAACTATATCTCTAATGCTTTGATCATTATGGTTTGCTCATTACTTTACTCATCCTCTTTATCGTTACGTTATTTGATCATTGCATCCTATGATTTATATTGCATGGTATTCCTATATACTTAGTACCTTCAAAAGTACTAACGCATATTTTTTGCCTACATTGTATCATAATGTAGGGTTTGAGGATCTCATTCCTTCCATATGTAGCTAGTTGAGTTTCCATCCGATGAAGTTTTGGTGAATCCTCATCTATCAAGTGTGAGTTATGAGTTGTTTCCTTTTCAAAGAATTTTGTTATATTCATGATTGAGGATGATCTAGGTACACGGCTTAGCCCCCGCCCATCTTGATTTAGTAGAGGCATTCGTTGGGCAAATGATGTAGAGTCTATGTATTTGAGTTTACACTCTTTTTATAATTCATGTTTTGAGACTCTTTCCTATGTTATTTTTGCTTTACTTTACCTTATGTATTCTTATGATATATCAAGAGGCTTGGTTGGAGCCCTTCGGGATTTCAATCACTGTGTTACAACTAGACCCTCGGTCGAGTCGTGACAAACTTGATATTACAGCACAATGTTTAAGATGTCCTAAGAAGTCCAATGTGTCGTGTCAAGTAGAGTCTTATTCATGGTTGTGAAGAACACCATATTTATTAATAGGAGGCTATAAGGTATTTTAGGAAATTTCATTTCTTTTATGATCTATGTCGTGCGATAGAGTATATACTCTAAGACATGCTCTCCCTAATGATTGTTCTTTGTAATTTTTTGAAATGCCTCTAAGAAGAGAACCTATGCAAAGAGGGGTCAATGTTAATGGAGATCAAGCTCCTCGGTTCCCCAAGACAATGGTCCCCTACACGGGCAAGTGTCTAATGCGGAGTTTCAAACCGCTATCAGTATGCTAGCCCAAGTTGTGGCTAACCAAGGAGTTGTTGCTCCTCTTAATGTTCCTACTCCAGATTCTAGAGAGAGGGTCTTTGCAAAGATGAATCCTCTCGAGTTCCATGGTTCAAAAATTGATGAGGATCCCTAAGAGTTCATTGATGAGGTCTATAAGATAGTGATTATTATGGGGGTGACTTTGGAAGAAAAAACGGAGTTGGCAGCCTACCAACTTAAGAGTGTTTCTCAAGTTTGGTATACTCAATGGAAGTTGGGGAGGGTGGATAAAGGCCCTATTGATTAGAAAGCCTTCAAGCTTGCTTTCCTTGATCGCTTCTTCCCTTTTGAGCTAAAGGAGGTAAAGGTATTAGATTTTATCAATATTAGATAAGGAAATATAGGTATGAGGGACTATGCCCTTAAGTTCACTAAGCTATACAAGTATGATCCTTTATTGGATGCTGATCCTTGTGCCAGAATGAGCCAATTCATATCGGGGGTGTACGACTTGATTGCAAAATAATGTCGTACTACTATGCTTGTTAAGAAAATAGACATATCTCAGCTTATGAATTTTGCTGAACAAATTAAAGAAGAGAAACTCAAGTAGATGAGGATGAGAGATTCTAAGAGGGCCCAGTATGAAGGTAGATTCTCAAATACTAGGATCGGTGGTAGTAGTCATCGTTCTCAACAAGGCCAAGGCTTGGGAAAGAAGTTCATTAAAGATAGGGTACCATACCCTAAGAGCCAAGGTAGAACTGTGAGTGCTAGTAGCCCCAGCTTTTCAAAGTGTGCTACATGTGGAAAGAATTATGGGGAAGATGCCTTATGGGAATAGGTACTTATTATGGATATGGAAAGATGGGCCATGAAATCCGAGTGCCCTAGTGTTTCTAACAAAGGAAGGGAAGGTCTTCCTCAAGGCCAAGGCCAAGTGCAACAAGTGCCGAAGTTCAACCAAAGGGTGTCCAATACAACAACCAATTCTATACTCTCCATGCTAGGCAAGATATTGATGAGTCTCGCGATGAGGTCACGAGTATATTACGGGTCTTTAACATTGATGCTTATGTGTTGTTTGATCTGAATTCCAACTTGTGTTTTCTTACTTATTACCTTGCTATGAGATTTGATGTGTGCCCTAAAGTATTGTTAGAACATGTTTTGGTATACTTTAGTTGGTGATTCGGTGTTAGATAAGAGAGTTTATAGAAATTATCCCATGTTGGTCTGGCATAAAGTTATTTCTTGTGATCTTATTGAGCTAGACATGACCAATTTTGACATTATTTTTGGTATGAGTTGGTTACATACCTCTTACGCATATATTGATTATAGAACCCATAGGGTCAAGTTTCAATTTCCTAATGAGCGTATTCTTGAATGGAAGGGTAACGATTCGGTGGTTAAGGATTTATTCATTTCATGTCTTAAGTCCTGAAAAATAATTTCCAAAGGATGCATTTATCACATAGTGCGAGTTAGGGATATTGATTCTGAAACTCCTACTCTTGAGTTGGTCCCTATAGTTAATGAGTTTCCTGATGTATTTCCTGATGACTTGCCCTGTGTTCCTCCCAAAAGGGAAATTGACTTTGGCATAAATCTCTTTCCCGATACTCAACCTATTTCTATTCCTCCTTATCATATGGCTCCGACGGAACTTAAGGAGTTGAAAGATCAATTGAAGGACTTTTTGGATAAGTGTTTCATAAGGCCAAGTATTTCACCATGGGGATCTCCCATGTTGTTTGTTAGGAAAAAGGATGGGTCACTCCAAAAGCGTATGGATTACTAGCAATTGAATAAGATCACTGTAAAGAACAAATATCCAATTCAGAGTATATATGATTTGTTTGACCAATTGCGAGGGGCAAGTTACTTCTCAAAGGTTGCCCTCCATTCAGGTTATCATCAACTAAGGGTAAGGGAGTATGACATTCCCAAAATGACATTTCAATAAGGTACAGTCATTTTGAATTTTTAGTTATGTCGTCCGGTTTGACTAATGCTCTCTCTATCTTCATGGATTTGATGAATTATATTTTTAAGACATACTTGGATATGTTTGTCGTACTGTTTATTGATGATATTTTGATTTACTCTTGAAATGAGGAGGATCATATTGGTCACTTTAGAATTGTGTTGCAAATATTGAGAGATAAGCAACTATTTGCCAAGTTTAGTAAGTGCAAATTTTGGCTAAGGAAAGTTGCATTCCTTGTCCATGCGGTATTCGGTGATGGGATTATGGTTGATCCAAAGTAAATGGAGGTGGTAAAGAATTGTCCTAGATCATTGTCTCCTTCAGATATTAGAAGCTTTTTGGGCTTGCCGGATACTATAGGATGTTTGTTGAAGGATTTTCATATATTGCTTCTTCTTTGATCAAGTTAACCAAAAAGAAAGTGAAATTTCAATGGTTAGACGAATGTGAGAAGTGTTTTTAAATATTGAAGGATCTTCTTACGTTGGCTCCTATTTTGATATTATCCAAAAGTTCAGATGGGTTTGTTGTTTATTGTGATGCCTCACATGTCGGTTCAGGTTGTATTTTGATATAATATGGCTAGATCATAGCATATGCCTCTAGGCAACTCAAAGTGCACGAATGGAATTATCCAACCCATGATCTTGAACTTGCGGCGGTTATATTTGCTTTGAAACTTTGGCATCATTATCTTTATGGAATGCATGTGGATGTGTTTATCGACCACAAAAGCTTGCAATATGTGTTTTGCTAAATGGACTTGAACCTTAGGCAAAAGAAATAACTTGAACTTTTTAAAAAATATGATATGAGTGTGTTGTATCATCTGGGTAAGGCAAATGTTGTGGCTGATACACTTAGTTGATTGTCCATGGATAGTGTTGTTCATATTGAAGAAGATAAGAAGGAGTTGGTTAAGGATGTTCATAGATTGGCATGTTTAAGTATTTGTTTGATTGAGTCTAATGCTGGAGGTATTCTGGTGTATAATGGTTCGGAATCGTCTCTTGTGGAGGATGTTAAGGCAAAGCAAGATCATGATCCAATTTTGGTTGAATTGAAGAAATCGATTGCCAAAACGGCAGTTGAGGCTTTCTCCTAATGGGGAGATAGGGTACTTCCCTACAAAGTTTGTTTGTGTTCCTAACGTGGGTGGACTAAGGGAATTAATATTGAATGAGGCCAATAGTTCTCAGTATTCGATTCTTCTAGGATCCACCAAGATGTATCATTATTTAAGAGAAGAGTATTGGTGGAATGGCATGAATAAAGACATAGCGAGTTGGTGGCTAGGTGTCCAAATTATTAGCAAGTGAAAGTTGAGCATCAAAAACTAGGAGGTTTAGCTCAACATATTGAAATTCGTACTTGAAAGTGGGAAGATGTGAATAAGGACTTTGTGACGGTTTTGCCTCGTATTAGAAGGCAATATTATTCCATTTGGGCTATTGTGGATCGAGTCACTAAGTCGGCATATTTTCTACCGGTTAAGACTTCCTATAGTGTCGAAAACTATGCTAAGTTGTATATTTGTGAATTGGTAAAGCTTCATAGTATTCCCATGTCCATTATATCGGATTGAGGTACTCAATTCATTTCACATTTTTGGAAGTCATTTTAAAAAGGTCTTGGTACAAAAACTAAGCTAAGTATGACCTTTCATCCTCAAATCAATAGAAAAGCCAAAAGAACGATTCAAACTTTGGAGGTGTTGTTGAGGGCATGTGTGATTAATTATAGAGGAAGTTGGGATGAATATTTGCCATTATTTAGTTTGCCTACAATAATAGTCATCCCTCTATCATCCAAGTGGCTCCTTTTGATGCCTTGTATAGAAGAAGATGTAGATCTTCGGTGGGATGGTTTGAAGTGGGTGAGATAGCATTGATTGGTCTTGATTTAGTAATTGATGCAATGGAGAATATAAGGCTCATGAGAGAAGGATTGAAGACGGCTCAAAGTTGCCAAAAGTCCTATTTGGACATTAAAAGAAGATAGCTTGAGTTTGATGTGGATGATTAAGTCTATTTAAAGGTTTCACCCATGAAGGGCATGATGCATTTTGGTAAGAAATAGTAATTGAGTCCTAGATACGTAGGACCTTATAGAATATTGAAGCGGTTGGCAAAGTGGCATATGAGTTGGATTTTCCATTTGAGTTGGCTATGGTACATCCGGTATTTCATGGATCTATCTTAAGGAAATTTGTGGGTGATCCAAATTCTATTGTCCCATTGGAAAATGTGAATGTTGAAGAGAACTTGACTTATCAAGAGGTTCTAATGGAAATCCTAGATTGTCAAATGAAGAGATTAAGGAACAAAGAGGTTACGTCCATCAAAGTGTTGTGGAGGAATCAACAAGTAGAGAGTGCAACATAAGAAGCAAAAGTGGACATGATAAAGTGTTATCCGTACCTCTTTCCTTTCACTCAAGCCTGAGGTACTAAGTTGTCCATGTTAAAGTCCTTTAAACTCCCATGTTTCATTTTCGTATGTTTTTCATATGCATGCATGTTCATGAAGTTGGTTTTAAGGTAATGATTTATGTGAAGGTTGAAAATCTCATGGTTTATGCTTTACTATGTGTCATTGCATTCATGTTGAGTTACTAGTCCTCTTTCCATGTCCTTTCTATGCTTGCTGAATATTATTCGAGCATGAATGTTCCCAAGAGAAAGAAATTGTAAGACCTCGAAAGTCAAAAAGTTAGATCAAAGGGAAAACTCAAGAAATATTAATTGTTCTCAAGTCTGCGATTCACTCCACGACTCGTATTACTTCTTATGACTAGTAAGAATGAGTAGTAAAGTTAACCTATGAGGCCGAAATAGTAAAGTCTCAGAAGTGATCCTATGACTCAACAGAACGAGGAGTAGGCACAAGGACGAATCATAATGATGACCCATAATAAAACTTCAGAGACTCAGGAATTTACAAGTTTTTAGACCTGTGGGACGAGGGGGGTTTACAACTCATAGACCCAAGGACGAGTCGTAGACATGACTCGTGAAACAGAATAAGCAACACCAAATTCTCTGGGTTTCAAGGACCTGCAGTACAAGTTGATCCTACGACTCGTTAGCACCTCTACGACTCGTAGAGTCAACCTTGTAGGTCTGAATTTTGGATTTAATGAAGGGTATTTCTGTCCTTTTCAAAGTTCATTTCAATGAACCTAGAAACTTTTATGAAAAATTTCAAAGCATATAATTACCCTACTCTTTAAATTCCCCTCCTATTCTAAATAATTCTCTCAAAACTCCATAAGGCAAGACTATGAAATCTCTCTCAAGCTTCTCCCATAATTTCAAGCTAGGATTTCAAGTTTATCAAGTTTCCTCTTCAATTTCTGAGATAATTTCACCAACGTATGTGGGGATTGATCCAAGGGTTCTTTTCACCCATCAAGTCCCAAGGTTTTCCTCAAATATCTCTTGAAATTCCATTACTTTCTAACCCTAGTTTGGATGAATCATGTTAGGCTGTTTTAATTATGTTTTTAACCATTATTAAGGATAATTATAAGAATGATTCTACATTAATTGCATGATTTCAATTTGAATTATGAATGTCCATGCATAAAGCTGTTTTAATGATGATTTATATAAATTATGAGTATGAAGTCCAATAATTTCAAAGTATTCCCATGGATTTCACTCAATTGACAATGTGTATGAGTTTTACTCTAAATTCAAGTGTGATTTATGATCATGAATTATAATTATGTTCAAGATACAAATTTCATACAAGTTATGAAAAAGAATGACTTGGAATCCTTAATTGGTGACCTAGGAACCTAATGATATGAATTACACAAGTATGATTTGTAATGTTGAAAGACATATACTCATATTGCAATTATGACATGAAAATGAGCTACTATATAAATGTTAAACCGCTGCACAAGTTTATGATATATGGTAAAGTATGATTACTATGTTATATGTTCTGTGGAATTTGATTTAGCACTAAATGAGACTTGAGGTGGACGATCGATCTTTGGGGTCCTTATATAAAGTCTCTAGTCTCATAACTACGTGCCATCATAGGATTTGGCCTTATGGCTTAGTTAGTGGATCCACATATAACACATGTTCATGACATCCGTATAGCAGGGTAGAGTCTACTTTGGCAAATAGATTTCCTTTTTTTCATTATATAGAGAGACATCGAGATTCCATATTGTAGCTCTCATTGTATTATTGTTGGTTATGGTTCTATCCCACATATGTATACTCTCTTTATGTTATTTTATGATTTCAACTTTATCTCTAATGCTTTGATCATTATGGTTTTCTCATGACTTTACTCATTCTCTTTATCGTATACATGATTTGATTATTGCATTCTATGAGTTATATTTCAAGGCATGACCACATACTTATACCTTTAAAAGTACTAACACATGTTTGTTGCCTATATTGTCTCATAATGTAGGTGTTGAGGATCACGTTCCTTCCATATGTCGCTAGTTGAGTTTCCATATGATGAAGTTTTGGTGAGTCCTTATCTATCGAGGGCGAGTTATGAGTTGTTTTCTTTTCAAAGACTTTTTCTATATTCATGATTGAGGGTGATCTAGGAAAATGTCTTATCTCCCGCCCATCTTGATTTAGTAGAGGCCTTCGTTGGACAAATTATGTATAGTCTATGTAGTCGAGTTTACACTCTCTTTATGATTCACATTTTGAGACTTTTTTCTATGTTATTTCTGCTTTACTTTATCTTATGTATTATTATGATATATCAAGAGGCTTGGTTGGAACCCTTTGGGATTTCGATCATCATGTTACGACTATACCTAGGTCGGGTCGTGGTATTGCTCTTGCTATCTACACTTGTATAGATTCCAAGCCTGGACAATGATTTAGTTTTCCTTCTGTTATCCAATACTTTAGAGTAGACTTGAGAGGTAGTTGTTCAAGGCCGGCAATCTCTCTTGTTCCTTTTTATTATTCTTTATTTTATTTGAGAAATAAAGACATTGAAACTTGTACTTATTTTCATTGTTTTATAGGCTAGTACATATGATAGACTATCTTTAGAGGTTATTGTAGTTGACTAAGATTTTCATTTTATATCTATATTTATTTTGTTTAAAATTTCTTCTGTATTATCCTTTCCATAATTTTTTCTTTTTAGGCTAACTTATCCGGTAGAAATGGATAAGTGCCATCACATCCAAGTTTGGGTCGTAACAAAATGGTTTCAGAGCCCTCGGTTCATAGCTTTCACATGTATAAGCCAAGTCTAAGTAGAATGGTACGGAGACATTTGTACTTATCTTCGAGAGGATATAAATATTGTTAGAAAGATCTTCACTTTTTGATTCTCTATCGTACGTCCTTGGTCTGATCTAATTTTCACCATTTCACTCCATTCTTTCAGTTATAGTGATGACTCATTCTTGATTCTTCTTGTGTGTAGTTGAGATACCATCGCATGGTTTTAGTGTTAGATCTGGAATCGAGGTGAAAGTGATGGATTTATGGAAAGGATGTATTGTCCGAATTAGGTTGTTCTGCAATTCAAAAAGAGTGAGTACGGTTGTAGTTTAATAATATATTTTGAGAATAATAGTTAAGAGAATCCATGAACATCTTATCTTGTCTGGTCAGTTATACAACAACGAAAAATGGCATGTGTGTGGATTATATGATATATGAAGTGGTTTGATAAAGGAGAATGGTATAACTAGGAGAATGACTATGTTGTGAGAACTATGAATATAGAGACTACAAACTGTGGAGTTTATCATAAAAGAATGGGTTGTGTAGTGTATGATGATGATGATGTTATGTCAACTTAGATCAGAATTTTCGACGACCATTTTATATAGTGGGTGTATATTAGGAAGGGTTATAATACATCTAATGTCGCAGTACCTATGTTTACTTGGTTAAGTTTATGGGTTGTGTTGCTTTTGTTATCTACCTGGCCTAGAAAAGGATGCATATAATTTTTAATTAG
Source organism: Solanum dulcamara (assembly GCF_947179165.1). Taxonomy (NCBI): domain Eukaryota; kingdom Viridiplantae; phylum Streptophyta; class Magnoliopsida; order Solanales; family Solanaceae; genus Solanum; species Solanum dulcamara. The sequence continues at coordinate 26,475,723 of NC_077243.1, forward strand.
AGACTAAAATGCTTTGGTAATGTATGACAGCTACTTAATGGGTAGAAAGATATAGACCATCTGGGTATGATCTTTTCGATGGTCATGATGTATTCTAGTAGTGTATCTGTCGGACTCTCACAGTATGGTACTAGTGATATATAGGATTGAAGACATCAGTTGGCAAGTGCGAGTAATATCTACTTAAGAAGTTATCATTTGTTTCACCTATTTAGACAATGAGGTTCAATGTTGCATTCATATTTGAGAAACCAACTGGGTTTTACTATGGATGTGTGAGTTAGGCATGGGTTATAAGGAAAATTATGGTGGGCGATCTTAGATGAGGTATTAAAATGATAAGCTTATAGATAAAGAAAGTTCCATCAAGTATACTTGTGTGAAGGCATGTGAGTATATCAGCAAGAAAGTATGTATGGAAAGTGGTTAATTCACGCAATTAGACTATAACGAGTTTGAAGTATCACGTCGATAATAAGGTTAACTTTGTGATGATGTCAAGGGTTGTTGAGAATGGTAATAATAGTTCGAGATGGACTCTGATTAGGATGGAACTATGTGGTGATGGCTTTTGGTTAAGGGGATCTAGTATGATAATGAAAATATGCTAGTATCTAAGATTGCGTTTTCTACCACTTGGTGAGTGGCATAGTTATATGGAAAGATATATGACGTATTGGGAACCACTCGAGTAGAATTTAAAAGAATTTCAACTTATAATGGGGGAATTAGTGAGATATAATATGGCCTTCGGAATAAGGCAAGGGCAAGAATACTTATTCTAATTGCAAAGTTCAAGGATGTAACTTTAGGGATGTTGGAGATTTGGGTTTGGAAACACGTGACTATATCTGTCTTGCTATAGATTATAATAGTGTCCGATATTCATCAGTCCCATTAAGAGAGTGGAGTCTATTGACATTTCAACTCTAGTCTTGTGAAAAATCTATAATGATTTAGAGTTTTGATGACAGACACGATTTGGATTCCTAATAAGGGACATGGTAAGATCGACGTATAAGTGTTTTGATGATAAGCTAAAGTATGTGATGGCATAAAATCTTTAAGGTATGGGCTAATGCTGATTGATAAGGGGACTGGTTTACATGGTTTGAATAAAACAATCAAGGTTTACATCATATGTTGTGACAGTTGGTTTTGTCAAGGTATGAATTGGCAAGGTAAGAAATACTTGATTGCGTCTATTTTGTTGAACATTTAGAAGGACTGGTTCGTATTCATCACTTTTGATTGTGAAAGAGATCAATGAAGTCTTCATTTGAGGAGTTTGGTTTAATGTAAAAGGTAACATGTTGTGAGTTCTTAACCAAGAAATAATGATGATAAATGAGTTAAGGAAAGGGACAAGAGTTTGGTGGTAGTGAGTTCAACCATTTAGGATTGGGTCAGGAGTGTGAGTTAAGAATTTAAATGTCCTAGCAACATTACGCGGTGGATACAAATTAGGTAATATGAACATATGAGACATCGTATGTAGATTCTTAGTTCAAGTTGAAGATTATATGGATTTTTGCCTTTTAGTTAAGATATGGCTATACAATGTGGATTGGTTCGGCTCATACTTATGAGGGATGTAACAATGACTTTTTTGAAGGTTTGGTTTTGGATTGGTGACAAACAGTGAGGTATCAAATATTCTATGTTTTATGTGAGGTTAGACTTCTCAAATTACGGTAGGTAAATTATGGATGCACTACGGGATGATATATTGTTCTACATAGTTATTAAGGATTTCGAGTTAGATTAATACTACTCTGTTGATGGGACTACACAGACTATTGTGATGCGTTACATAGGTTTTATCCTCATAGTATATAGAAGTATTGGGGTGTCCAAGAATTTCTCTAAGTTTTGGCATCAGTTATAGAATGATTTAAATGATAGTTGAAACTCGACAGGTGAAAGGTTGCGTAGAGTTATATTAGGCATGATTTTAATATCTTTATCTCAATGTGTAAGTACTATGAGATTTGTAATTTTTATTACCACCATGGATGGGACCCGTACCTATCATGGAATATATAAATGGAACAAAAAAGAGCAATTGTTTGAAATTTTAGAGACAACAAAGACCTTGATACTAGTGAGAGTTTGAGAGTAAAGTAAATGACTGATGTGGTTATGATGTTCTTTTAGAATTAAAAGTGTTGGCTTCAGTGGAGTACTGTGAAGAGTATGTGGGAGTTGATAAAACAAGTATGTTTACTATTGTCATGGAAATATTTGATAGGGGTACTATGGAAGGAGTATCTTGTGGTATTTTCCCTGGGTTTTGTACCTTCTTATGTGAACGTCTACTTCATTTGAGACATGGTTTGGAGTATGATTCATAGCATATGGTCACGCATGTTTCCACTTTTGTGGATGGATTCCTATTCACGGCATATGGTCACGCATATTTCCACTTCTATGGATGGATTCTTAGTGGTGGATTGGGTGTGCCAATCCTGTGATGTCCTCTTGATAGGGTAGGATGCTTGTGCAGACTTAGTCAGCTCAGATATGGCAAATTTGGTGTTAATTTGGGGTAGTTGAGATATTTTGGTGGTTTGATAATGTAACACCCCGTGTTATTCTAGCCTAGATTAAGTTTGCCGACTATAAGAAAGACAGAGGAAAAATATGATTGTTGCCTAAGAGTACGAGACAACCTATGAGTCATAGGAACTCCTATGGATTCGTAGTATTGGAATTGAATTTTGAAATCTGGCCAAGACTAGAAGTGAGTCTATGAGTCTATCGACGACTTTTAGAGAGGTCTACGACCTATAAGGATGAGTCATGGGATCAAGTCTAATTTGTGGGGAAAAAAGTTTAAGTCTCAGTAATTTGATTATGAGTCAATAGGACGATCTGTACAAAGAATTACGAGTCATAGAAATGACTCGTAGAGACCCTTTGCACTTAGCCAAAATTTGAGACTCCAAGTCAATTCTATGAGTGAAGTCGATGACTCAGCAAAGAGTTTACGAGTCATAGACATGACTTGTAAAAGAGATATATAGACTCAGAGATTTAGAGTCTAAAATTATTGCTAGGACGAAAAGGGTCTATGGCCCATAACACTTTCTATGAGTCATAGGATTGAATCATAAAAACATTTGTAGAATGTAACCCATCTCTAGTACTGGTCTTCTACGAGTCGTAGAACTGATCCGTAGATGGCTAGTATTAATATTTATGGAGGGCATTCGTGTATTTTACCATCCTTCCCAAACTAAAACCTTGCGTTTTAGGACTAAATTAAGTCCCTTATCAAGATCCTAAATGCCTAAACTCTCATTAACACTTAGACTAATTGAGAGTGAGGATTTAGAGAAGAGGAGAAAGGCTAGGGTTTGAGTTCTTCAAGAGAGGTCTTCAACTTTTGAATTTTCTTCAAGTTCCAGGTACATAAGGCTATCCATAACGTGGATTGAGTTCATCCATGTGCCTTACATCTTCAGTTTCTTTGTTGACATGAGTTTCAAAGTTCCATGAATCGAGTTCTTGAGTTATCTATCATTCTTATTGAATTCTTACATAAACTTCATTGTGTTATTGTATATGTAATACGATATTCTTTAATGAGTTTCTTGAATTGAGTCTTGCTGAGAGTGTGGGTTCTTGTTTGTTTTCGCATGAACTCTAATTGAGATTTTATGTAAAAAGTAACATGTTGTGAGTTCTTAACCAAGAAATAATGATGATAAATGAGCTAAGGAAAGGGACAAGAGTTTGGTGGTAGTGAGTTCAACCATTTAGGATTGGGTTAGGAGTGTGAGTTAAGAATTTAAATGTCCTAGAAACATTACGCGGTGGATACAAATTAGGTAATATGAACATATGAGACATCGTATGTAGATTCTTAGTTTAAGTTGAAGATTATATGGATTTTTGCCTTTTAGTTTAGATATGGCTATACAATGTGGATTGGTTCGGCTCATACTTATGAGGGATGTAACAATGACTTTTCTGAAGGTTTGGTTTTGGATTGGTGACAAACAGTGAGGTATCAAATATTCTATGTTTTATGTGAGGTTGACTTCTAAAATTACGATAGGTAAATTATGGATGCACTACGGGATGATATATTGTTCTACATAGTTATTAAGGATTTCGAGTTAGATTAATACTACTCTGTTGATGGGACTACACAGACTATTGTGATGCGTTACATAGGTTTTATCCTCATAGTATATAGAAGTATTGGGGTGTCCAAGAATTTCTCTAAGTTTTGGCATCAGTTATAGAATGATTTAAATGATAGTTGAAACTCGACAGGTGAAAGGTTGCGTAGAGTTATATTAGGCATGATTTTAATATCTTTATCTCAATGTGTAAGTACTATGAGATTTGTAATTTTTATTACCAGCATGGATGGGACCCGTACCTATCATGGAATATATAAATGGAACAAAAAAGAGCAATTGTTTGAAATTTTAGAGACAACAAAGACCTTGATACTAGTGAGAGTTTGAGAGTAAAGTAAATGACTGATGTGGTTATGATGTTCTTTTAGAATTAAAAGTGTTGGCTTCAGTGGAGTACTGTGAAGAGTATGTGGGAGTTGATAAAACAAGTATGTTTACTATTGTCATGGAAATATTTGATAGGGGTACTATGGAAGGAGTATCTTATGGTATTTTCCCTGGGTTTTGTACCTTCTTATGTGAACGTCTACTTCATTTGAGACATGGTTTGGAGTATGATTCATAGCATATGGTCACGCATGTTTCCACTTTTGTGGATGGATTCCTATTCACGGCATATGGTCACGCGTATTTCCACTTCTATGGATGGATTCTTAGTGGTGGATTGGGTGTGCCAATCCTGTGATGTCCTCTTGATAGGGTAGGATGCTTGTGCAGACTTAGTCAGCTCAGATATGGCAAATTTGGTGTTAATTTGGGGTAGTTGAGATATTTTAGTGGTTTGATAATGTAACACCCCGTGTTATTCTAGCCTAGATTAAGTTTGCCGACTATAAGAAAGACAGAGGAAAAATATGATTGTTGCCTAAGAGTACGAGACAACCTATGAGTCATAGGAACTCCTATGGATTCGTAGTATTGGAATTGAATTTTGAAATCTGGCCAAGACTAGAAGTGAGTCTATGAGTCTATCGACGACTTTTAGAGAGGTCTACGACCTATAAGGATGAGTCATGGGATCAAGTCTAATTTGTGGGGAAAAAAGTTTAAGTCTCAGTAATTTGATTATGAGTCAATAGGACGATCTGTACAAAGAATTACGAGTCATAGAAATGACTCGTAGAGACCCTTTGCACTTAGCCAAAATTTGAGACTCCAAGTCAATTCTATGAGTGAAGTCGATGACTCAGCAAAGAGTTTACGAGTCATAGACATGACTTGTAAAAGAGATATATAGACTCAGAGATTTAGAGTCTAAAATTATTGCTAGGACGAAAAGGGTCTATGGCCCATAACACTTTCTATGAGTCATAGGATTGAATCATAAAAACGTTTATAGAATGTAACCCATCTCTAGTACTGGTCTTCTACGAGTCGTAGAACTGATCCGTAGATGGCTAGTATTAATATTTATGAAGGGCATTCGTGTCTTTTACCATCCTTCCCAAACTAAAACCTTGCGTTTTAGGACTAAATTAAGTCCCTTATCAAGATCCTAAATGCCTAAACTCTCATTAACACTTAGACTAATTGAGAGTGAGGATTTAGAGAAGAGGAGAAAGGCTAGGGTTTGAGTTCTTCAAGAGAGGTCTTCAACTTTTGAATTTTCTTCAAGTTCCAGGTACATAAGGCTATCCATAACGTGGATTGAGTTCATCCATGTGCCTTACATCTTCAGTTTCTTTGTTGACATGAGTTTCAAAGTTCCATGAATCGAATTCTTGAGTTATCTATCATTCTTATTGAATTCTTACATAAACTTCATTGTGTTATTGTATATGTAATACGATATTCTTTAATGAGTTTCTTGAATTGAGTCTTGCTGAGAGTGTGGGTTCGTGTTTGTTTTCGCATGAACTCTAATTGAGATTTTATTATATATTACCCATTGAAGGAATTTTAAAGAACGAGTTGTGAATGTTTTGCATTAAATATTTTATGCATTTATTTTTAGTTTAAGGAATAACAAGTGTCGTCTTTGACTGAGAAAGAGTTTGAGTATGAGTTGAGAAATCTCTTGAGTAGAATCTTGAGTATGAGCATTCTACGTATAAATGAGTTGAGCAATATTTCATTAAAACATCTATTTTGAAATTAAGTTGAGAAGTCAAATTAGATTTTTATTTAAAATGCATTCTTTGAGTTGAGTTTTGAGCTAAGTCCAAAAGAGAGTAAATGAGTACTTTATGTATATGAGCATAATAAAATATTTTTGGAGTAGTATTGAGCACCGATATGAGGTGAGCCCATAAAATACGTAGCCAGCGTGTGGTAGAGGTCATGCATCTCAAGTCCCAAAATGATGGACTATGATTGATTTTGGATCCATTGAGTTGAGCGTCCTTTACACTGGCTAGGTATTGGACGGCTGCTGCAATGGCAGATCTTAAGCATTGTACCATCACTAGCCTATAAGTGATGGTTATTAATTACAGAACCTCCCATAGATTAAATTATCATACTTCCTATATGGATTTATATCTCTTATTGTATATTATTTAAAGCATTATATTATTCTACTTCATGCTATATTGAGTTGAGCTATTTTCATAATTGAGTTCTATGAGTTAATTTGAGTTGAGTATCATTGGTAAGTTTCCTTTCATCCATTTTACATACTCATACATTCCACGTAATTACACTATTTGTTTTGCAATATTTTAGGATGCAGATATAGGTGATAGAGGTAGTCAACTGGTGCATCATCGAAGACCAGATCCAACTCAGCTTTTGGTGAGACCTCCTTGCATTCGTAGGGCTTCATATATGTTTCCTTCATTTTTCATTATATTGATTGTCATTTGAGGTATCCTTGGACTTGTCTTGGGTCCTCTCTAATATTGAGTTAGAGGCTTTATAGACAGAATCAGAGTTGAGTTAGATGAGTTAATTTGAGAGTTTGATTTTTTAAAAGAGGCTTCATTTCATTATTGTGTATATGAAATTGAGTCACTTCTTGCTTGTGTATTTTTCAGCATATTAGTTCATTATTCGTGATGTTTTGAGTGCCCACTTGAGCTATCTGTCTTTTGAGTTATATTAAACCTTCCGCTAATAGTTCGGATGTGTGATTGGACCAAGTAGTATGCTTGGGGACCAACAATGGTCTTCTAGTGCTGGCCACATCTAGGGTACCCTCCCAGGGCGTGAAAAACTTGGTATTAGAGTACAGAGTTCAAGAGTCCTAGGGTGTCTATGAAGCCGTGTCTAGTAGACTCTTTCTTATTAGAGTGTCTTGCACTACACTTATAATCAGGAGGCTATAGGGCATTAGGAATTATTTCACTTCTTTTATACTATGAGTTTGTGCTAAAGATTTTAAATCTAAAAGTTCTTTCCTAATTCATTTGTTATGCATTACAGATATTACCTCCTAAATGCACCATTAGTCAGAGAAACACCACCAATATTGAGGTTCCACAGATTAAGATTCCCCTACCATATAGGTGAGGACTAGAGGCCGACCTACATGGTCTACTAAGGTAACCCAAGAGCCTACCTCTCAGTCTATACCAAGTTCAGAGGCAGAGTTTTAAGGATCGATTGATATGCTTACTCAGTTGGTAGTTGCTTGAAACCGTAGCCAGAGTTATCCATCTCCTAGATCTAGTTCTTAAGATCTGTCTTCTTCCATGAGGATTCATGATTTTTTGAGAATGAATTCGTCAGTCTTCACGGGTTCTAAGGTTGAGAAAGACCCCAGAATTTCATCAATGAGATGTGAAAGCTTCTAAAAAAGATAATGCTATGAAGATTGAGGGGGTTGAGTTGGTATCTTATCAGCTCAAGAACATGGCAAAAATATGGTACAACTAGTGGGAGAAAGGTAGAGGTAAGAATGTTGAGCCTACAGTTTGGGATGAGTTCAAGAGAACTTTCCTTGATCACTTCTTTACCAGAGAGTTGAGGGAAGCAAAGGTATAGGAGTTCGTGAATCTGGAAAAAAAAGGGCTAACAATAAAGGAGTATGGTTTGAAGTTCATCCAACTGTCCATATATGTTCCATAGATGATCCCAGATATGGGGTCTAAGATAAAGAAGTTTGTCTACGACTTGGGCAGACATGTGAAGAAAGAGTGTAAGTTATCATTACTAATTTTGGGCATGGACATTTCCAGGCTCATAGTCTATGCTCAGCAGGTTAAGAAGAATAAGTGGAATGATACAAAAGAGCACTTAAGCAAGAAAGACAAATAAGCTGGGCATGAGAATGAGATGAGACAAGGACAACAGGTCCTTCTTTCAGAAAAAATCATCTAGCTACACTACATCGACAACAAGTGTACCTACCCCTAACCACATGTATGATCATAAATCCCAGAGTCACCAAAATTCCAGAGCTCAGGGTTCCCAATCCTAAAGGAGTGTGGCCCAGGGACTGAAGGAGAAGCCACCCTACAGAAAATATGGTAGACTTCATTTTGAAGAGTGCAAAGGGGGTATCAAGGGTTGCTATAACTGTGGTAAGGAGGTTCATTTCTAGAAGGATTGCCTGATGTTGGGAGACATAACTCAATCTTCTTCTATGGCACCACCAAGCCTGGGTAACTAAAAGGGTGCTACTACAAGCATAAGCGGAGGTCCAAACTGCCTATATGCTATGGCTAATCACTAGGATCAGGAGAACTTGCCAGATGTTGTCACCGGTGTGCTACGAGTATTCTCTTTTGATTATTATATTTTTCTTGATCCAGGTGCCTCTTTGTCATTTGTGATCCCTTATGTGGAAAATAAATTTGACAGAATTCCTGAGTGTGTACTTGAGCCCTTCAGTGTGTCCACTCTTGTTGGTGAGTCTATCTTAGCGGAGAGGGTCTATAAAGATTGTATCGTGTCAATCTATCTCAAGGATACCATGGATGACTTAGTTGAGTTAGACATGGTTGATTTTAACATAATTCTTGGCATGGACTGGCTTTATACTTTTTATGCCTATGTCGATTATAGGACTTGGGGGGTTAAGTTCAGTTTCCCAAATGAGCTTGTCTTAGACTGGAAAGGTAGTCTTTCCATGCCAAAGGGTAAATTTATCTCCTACCTTAGATCCAGGAAGTTGATCTCTAAAGGGTGTATTTATCACATCTTTAGATTCAAGGATGATAGTGTTGAGTCCCCTACTCTTGAGTCAATTCCGATTATAAATGATTTCCAAGAAGTATTTCTTGAGGATCTGCTCAGAATCCCTCCTGATAGAGAGATAGATTTTAGGATTGATGTCCTTCTCGATATGCAACCTATCTCTACTCTTCCATATAGAATGGCTCCTACCGAGTTGACAGAGTTGAAAGAGAAACTTAAAGATCTCTTAGATAAGGGGTTTATTAGGCCAAGTATCTCACCTTAGAGCGCTCCTGTCCTATTTGTGTGAAAGAAAGATGGATCGTTGAGAATGTTCATTGATTATCATCAGCTGGACAAGGTTACTATAAAGAATAAGTATTACCTTCCGAGGATTGATGATCTTTTTGACCAACTTCAGGGTGCCACTTATTTCTCCAAGATAGATCTCAGATCAAGCTATCATTGGCTGAAGTAATAGAGTGTGACATCCTAAAGATAGCCTTTAGTACCAAGTATGGTCACTATGAGTTTCTAGTCATGTCTTTTGGTTTGACTAACGCTCCTGCAGCATTTATGGACCTCATGAATAGAGTGTTCAAGCAGTATCTAGATATGTTTGTGATTGTATTTATTAATGACATACTGATCTATTTGAGGAATGAAGAGGAGCATGTTAACCATCTCAAGATTGTCCTCCAAAATCTCAAGGAAAAGAAGTTACATGCTAAGTTTTCCAACTGTGAGTTCTGGCTAGCATCTGTGGCATTCTTAAGCCATATTATTTTTAGAGATAGTATCTGAGTTGACTCATAGAAGATTGAAGTTGTTATGAAATGGCCAAGGCCTACAACCCCGACTGACATAAGAAGTTTCTTGGATTTAGCCGGCTACTACCGTAGATTTGTTAAAGGGTTCTCATCCATATCTTCACCATTGACTAAGCTAACTCAAAAGAAGGTCAAGTTCTAATGGTCAAATTCTTGTGAGGAGAATTTTTAAGAGTTGAAAACAAAGGTGACTACTGCTCCAGTGCTATCCCTACCTGAGGGAACGGATGGTTTTGTTATCTATTATGAAGCATCCAGAGTTGGATTGGGTTGTGTGTTGATGTAAAAGGGAAAAGTGATAGATTATGCTTCTAGAGTAGCTTAGAATTCATGAGAGAAACTACCCGACTCACGATATTAAGTTGGCAGCCGTAGAATTCTCTCTCAAGATTTAGCGTTATTACATTTATGGCATGAATGTTTATGTGTTCATAGATTACAAGAGCCTAAAATATGTGTTTACACAAAAAGGAGATGAACCTGAGACAGAGAAGATAGCTTGAGTTGCTCAAGGACTATGATATGAGCATTCTATACCACCTAAGTAAAGCTAATGTTGTTGTTGATGCTCTTAGCAGGTTATGTATTGGGATATGGACCATGTAGAAGAGGGAAAGAAAGAATTATATAAAGAGGTGAATACGCTTGCATATTTGGGATTTCAAATTATTGACTCTAGTAACGGTGGTACTATTGTTCAGAATAGACCTGCATCATCTCTAGTTGTAGAGGTAAAGGAAAAGCAATATCAAAATCCCTTTCTCCTCCAAATGAAAGATGACTTTACAAGTAACAAGTTATCCCTATATGGAGTCCTCCCAAGGGAGAAATCCAATCCAATGGGTCACTGGGACTAGGCTTGACATCAAAGACAGAGAAAAGTGTATAAGCGCAAAAAAGGAAAATTGCCTGGGAAAATAATCCCAAGGGAAGCTTCTCGCTAGTACTTTGCCCCACCACTGAACATTGCGTTGCTATGATCAATAAACAGCCTTAAAGTGGTTCTGAATGACCTTGAGGAGGCCCCGGCGCAGCACCTTTCCCGCTAAAAGGATCTATGAAAAGAACGTCGCACTAAGAATTCCTATCCCATTAATAAAGTACAGATAAATAATCTATTCCAAGTCTGACTTTTAAAGCATACGTATTGAAAAAAACCTTTGGCTTTGGACTTTCTTCTTTGATAGATCTTTCCTCTCAAAATAGCATAAGCAGAAGGTGGTGGCTTTTGTCCAAATGGGGAGATGGAGTGTTGAGGTATTGAGAGAGATTGTGTGTTCCATGTTTTGATGGCATCCGAAAGATAATCATGGCAAAATCCCATAATTCCAGGTATTCCATCCATCGAGGTTCTACAAAGATGTACGAGAACGTGAGAGTAGTATATTGGTGGAGTGGAATGAAAAGCGATATAGCAGAGTTTGTGTTCAAATGCCCGAATTGCCAACAAGTCAATGTTGAACATCAAAGGCCTTGTAGCGTAGCTCGGAATATTGAGATTTCAAAAAGGAAATGAGAGAAGATAAATATTGGCTTTATTACAAGTCTACTGCGGTCCTACAGACAACATGACTCTGTTTGGTGATTGTGGAAATGATGACCTAACCAGCCCATTTTTTGCTAGTTAAGACTACGGACACCGAAGAGAAAAATGCTAGACTATATCTTTGAGGGATTGTTATAGTGCACAAAGTTTCTTTATCTATATCTTTCATGACCCAACCCCGTAGGCCATGATTGGTGCCTGAACTGGATACTCATATACACACCTATTATCTCTAATCGATCAACACTAACATGATATAGAATTTATACTGATGGAGCATCATCTCAAAACTTTCATATATATATATATATACCAAAACCACCTGTCTCGTGGGGAGTCATCATTGTCAAAATATAAGATAACATAGTATGTAAGAAGACAAGGCTGCCACAATACATAACATTCCTAAAATAAATATGTACATACGCAAGCCGACAAGGCTGCCATTACGAATGGGAAGGTTCCAAAATATAAGTCATACTAGCATAACTGGATAACATCTATATACAACCCACACATGTTTACAGACCTCTAAAAGTATTAACAGTAGCATATGGCAGGACAAGGCCCCGCCGTACCCCTAGATAAACAAATATATACATCAAGAGATCGATACCAAAAGTCTATGCTCCGCAACAATGGAGCACTCTAAAATAGCTGAGTGGAAATCCTAAGCTGGTGGATCCCCAAAATGAATATCTATACCTGTAAGCATGAAATGCAGCCTCCCAAAGAAAGGGGGTTAATACAAAATATGTACCGAATATATAAAGTATAAAATACCATAAAGGAAATCACATATGAAATAGAGATTCAAGAGACAAGTATAAAATCAATAAATCACGGTACTTGTATTTTATAAATGAAGTCATACATATCATGGTCATATGAGATACCCGACTCATTATGAGACTCGGTGAGTAAAGTCGTGTACACATATATCGTATCTGGCCCTTCATGGGACTCGATGCCATAATCATATCGCCATATCATCATAACATCATATTATCATATCATGTACCCGACCCTCTATTAAGGAACTCGGTGAATAATGTAGTGGAATCCATACATGATAACATACCCTGCCTATCATAGTACTCGGTGGATAATACAATAATAATATGCAAGAATAGGGTATCATTAGAAACCATGTGTAATTTGATCATCATCAGAGACTTAATGGAATAATCAAAATGAACCATCATTTGAAAACCAAGACAATAGTCATTTCAAGTACTCTTGTATTGTCAATAAGAATTTTATCAAATATGGATTATACCGAAATATGGATTATACAAAAATATGAGTTACACCAACTAGGATGGCTGGAAGCATACACAGGAGTCAAGACATAACGATATAAGTTATGAAAATCAAAAACATTAGCCATCCTAGTATATCCAAGAATAAGAGTTTCTTTTGAATTTATACATTCGTCGTCCGTTTGTTTCATATGGATCATGCCAAAAGAAAGAAAGGTTAGCTTTACATACCTTAAGCGTTTACTTGCACACAATATGTAGATGCTGCCCAATATTTTCTCAACCTATATTAAAACATTAAGCACTACGGTTAAGCTATGGAAAGGCATAAAACATACTTTATCATTAGTAGGTTATTTCTAAAAACAATTGGACAGCACCTCCCCTATACAACTCACTTTCCCCAATTCCAAACCAGACATACAATCACCAAGCAACATCAATCACACATTCAAATACCATGCCAACACAAGCCAAGACAATATTCAAAAATACCCCGAACAACCCACATAACCTTTGACTTTCATTAGTTATCTACATGACGACTATGGTGCTATCGAATTACTCATAATAGGTTGCAACAACCACATCTTATTGAAATTATTTATAACAACCCAATAATTAACCATACGATGCATAATCATAGCTAAACTTAATCTTTCAAGTCAACACAAGCAGCCACACATTACAACCAAACCTTAACTCAATTATAACTCCAACTTGACATATCGAATTCTTTCATTTTCATAATATAATCAGCCACAATAATAGCTACAACATTAGTCAAAATTAATCCACCATTCTTGGCTTAGAACAGTCCCAACACGACCTAAATGGAAATCTAACATTAACATATACAATCCCTTCACTTTTAACACATAATCCAACAACAACAATCATCCCAATCTAATTCAAGCAACTCCAATTCTATCCATTTCAACACCAACACTAATCATGGAGTTTTCTTACATCCAATTCCATTTAGTACAAGTTAACCTCTTCATCATAACATTATTTCTAGATTAGAGCAGCCCACATTCATAACATCAAACAACTATCCAAATCCACATACAACTATTACATCTTAAGTCACCTTTAATGATCCATTGTCTTAACATTTTCATTGAAACATTGCTACAACAACCCAACCAACATACAACACAACATGTAACCTTAACTATCATTAATCTTTCAAGCTCAACAAGAACAACAACAACATACCAAAACAATCCCTAATTAACCACATAAATATGCTCAAAAATATTATGAACACCTACAACACGCCAAGCAAACCACCTCCAAGTTTTATACGTTATTTCATACAATCTTCTCATCTAATTTGATGACATATAACAGCAGCCCCATGAAAACAACATCACCCATTTAATTGCAAGAAAACCATGGTAATGTTACACCAAGTTCTACAACATCCCACAAATAATTACAACTTCAACTTTAACCACTAATTACCTTCATAGAATCCATAATATTAACAATCAAAATACTAAGCAAAATTAATTCACTATTTTTCTACACCAAACATCCCCCAACGTCTCCCATATGCTTCAATCATCAACACCCATAATTTCATATATTTACCAACTCATACAAGTTCAAATTACCTCCAAAATGTGTAAAACAAAGATTAAATCTTACCTTAAGCTATAAGGACACAACTTGCTTGAAATTGAGGACTTGATTCATCAAAGTTTTTGTATCCCTAAATACTCCATTCTTACTTCCATCCACATAAAAAATAACCACACTTGACCCTATAATTTCTCCCTCAAACTTAAGCCTTGGCCTAGACCCTCTTTCTCTACAACCCTCACTTTTCTCTCTAAGTTAATTTGGTCAAGAAGAAGAATGAAATAATTTTTAGCATTGTCCTTTAAGACTTAGTCTTTTAATTCTTTCTATAGGTAGCCCCTATCCTTCCACGTGACATCATCTACATGTCTTCTATCTATTTTATTAATTAACTAGAATTTATCCATCTTATTAATTAACTAATTCAGGTGGAGACCACACAAGTACTTAGGCTAATTAATTTAATAAATCACTAACTCTTATTTAGTCATCTAATCCCAATTAAATGAACTCCAAATCTCCAAAATATTTTCTAATTAGGATTGGAAATTAAAGATTTCTACTTTGTATCCGAAAATGATCTCATCTTTAACTTAAGACAATTCTCTTCCTACTGACTCGACGTATGAAAATATGGGATATAACAACATCTCAGATAGGGGATCTTAGTTCACTGCTCAATTTTGGAAGTCATTCCATAAAGGTTTGGATTCAAGAGTGAACCTTGGTATTGTTTTTCATCTACAGACAGATGGCCAGGCAGAACGTACGATACATACTTTGGAGGATATGTTGAGAGCCTGTGTCATTAATTTCAAAATTAATTGGGATGATCATTTACCTCTTATTGAGTTTGTATACAATAATATCTTCCATTTGAGCATTCAAATGGCACCGATTGGTTGGTTTGAGGTTGATGAAGCTGAGTTGATTGGACCAGACTTGGTTCATCAAGCTATGGAGAAAGTAAATATCATCCAGGAGAGGTTAAAAACTATACAAAGTCACCAAAAATCCTACACTGATATTAGGAGGAGTGATTTAGAGTTTGAAGTGCACGATTGGGTATACTTAAAAGTTTCACCCATGAAGGGTGTGATGAGATTTGGAAAAAAAGGAAATCTTAGTCCCTACTTTATTAGTCCTTACAAGATTGTGAAGAGGGTGGGTAACATAGCCTATGAATTGGAGTTGCCCCCAGAGTTAACAACTATTCATTTTGTGTTTCACATCTCTATGCTTAAGAAGTTTTTGGGAGATCCTTCACTTGTTGTCCTGGATGATTGCATTGGGGTGAAAGAGAACCTGAGTTATGAGGATATTCCAGTTCGAATCCTTGATCGTTAGGTTCAGTAATTGAGAACCAAGGAAGGAGTGTCCGTCAAAGTTCTATTGTGAAATTAGTTTGTTGAAGAAGTTACATAGGAAGGTGAAGAAGATATAAAAGCTAGATACCCTCATCTATTCATGCCTCCTAATGATAATATTGATGGTAATGTCCCTTTTTCCTATCATTGATTTGAAGTTCCTTCTAAGTAGAGTATTCGATGTGTATTATTGAATCCAAGTAGTTATTGTTTGATCGATGGAGTATATGAGTCTTGATTGTATTCATGCCTTGAGTAAACTCGTAGATTGATCTTCATATGAGGACAAATGATCCCAAGAGGGAGATATTGTAACACCCCATATTATTCTAGCCTGGACTAAGTTTACGGACCATAAGAAAGATAGAGAAAAATTAAGTGGTGCCTAAGAGTATGAGTCAAACTATGAGTCATAGGAACTCCTACGGATCGTAGGAATGACTCTAGTGTTGGCATTTAATTTTGAAAATTTTCTAAGACTAGAAGTGAGTATACGATTCTATTGACGACTCGTAGAGAGGTCTATGACCCGTAAGAATGAGTCGTGGGAGCAAGTCTAATTTTTTTTTTAAAGAAAGCAAGCCTCAGTACTTTGGCGATGAGTCAACTGAATTATCCATAGAAAGAAGTACGTGTCATAGAAATGACTTGTAGAGACCCTTGACGAGACAAAATTCGAGAATCCAAGTCACTTCTATGAGCTAAATTGATGACTCATCAAAAAGTCTACAAGGCATAGACACGACTCGTAGAAGAGAATAAGAGACTTAGGCATTCAGAGTCTAAAAATGTATCCAAGATGAGAAGGGTCTACGACAAAAAATACTTTCTACAAGTCATAGACTTGACTCATAGAAACATTTGTAGACTAAAACCCATCTCTATGACTGGTTTTTTATGACTTGTAGAAGTTTCTACGAGTCGTAGAACTAATCCATAGACGGCTAGGGTCTATTTTTATGGAGGGTATTCATGTATTTTCACCCTTCCTAAAATAAAACTCTAAAATTTTAGGACTAATTAAGTCCCTTATAAGTATCCTAAACGCCTAAACTCTCCTTAACACTTAGAGACGAGGCGAAAGGCCATGGTTTTAGTTCTTCAAGAGAGGTCTTCAACTTTTGAATTTTCTTTAAGTTCTAGGTATGTGAGGTCACCCATAACGTATATTGAATTCATCCACCTGCCCTACATCTTCAGTTCTCTTAGTTGAGATGAGTTTCAATGTTCCATGAATCGGGTTCTTGAATTATCTATTATTCCTATTGAGTTCGTATATAAATGTCATTGTGTTATTGTATCTGTATTATGATATTCTTTGATGAGTTTATTGAATTGAGTCTTGTTGAGAGTGTCAGTTCATATTTTCATTCATATGAACCCTAATTGGAATTTCATTAGGAGTTTTAAAGAACGAGTTGAGAACATTTTGAATTAAATATTTTATGTATTTATTTTGAGTTTAAAGAATAGCAAGTGTCATCTTTGATTGAGAAAGAGTTTGAGTATGAGTTGAGAAATCTCCTGAGTAGCATCTTGAGCATGATCATTCTAAGAATAAACAAGTTGAGGAATATTTCATTAAAACGTCTATTTTGAAATTGAGTTGAGAAGTCAAATTATATTTTTATTTTAAATGCATTCGTTTAGTTGAGATGAGTTGAGTTTTGAGCTAAGTCTAAAAGAGACTAAATGAGTATTTTGAGTATTTTACTCAATTGATATATATGAGCATACTAAAGTATTTTGAAAGTAGTATTGAGCACTGATATGGGTTGAGCCCATAAACTACGTAGCCAACGTAGGGTAGAGGTCATGCATCTCAAGTCCCAAAATAATGGATTGTGATTGATTTTGGATCCATTTAGTTGAGCATCCTTTACCCTAGTATGTATTGGACGGTTGAGACAACGACAACTCTTAAGCGTTGTACCATTACTAGCTTATAAGTGATGGTTGTCGGTTAGAGAATCTCTCACGGAGTAAATTATCATAATTCCTATATGGAGTTATATCTCTTATTGCATATTATTTAAAGCATTATATTATTCTACTTCATGCTTTATTGAGTTGAGGTACTTTCAGAATTGAGTTCTATGAGTTGAGTTAAGTTGTGTATCATTGAGTATGTTTTCTTTCAGTCATTTTACATACTCGTATATTTCATGTATTGATGCCTTTTGGCCTTAGCAACCCATTCAATTCATGACATTGAGTCAATATATATTAATATAAGTAAATAAAATTTAAATATATCATGAACTATGCATTTAGAATTATCGTGTAAAAGCCCATAAGATTTCATTATTTAGAATTAAAATGCTAGTTTGAGAAATTATTTGAACTCTATGGGTGGAAGAACCCATGGATGAAAACCCACATACCTTATAGAGGAACTTGAAGAATAATTGATGAAGTCTTGATGTTAGGTCTTCAATGGGAAGCTTGACTCCTTTGAGTTTGAGAGATAAATTAGAGGTGATGATTTGAGAGAGAGGAGGATGAAGTTTAGGGTTTTGGAGAGGTAAAAGACTAAATAATGACCCCAAACAGGTCCGAGCCCATATATGTTTTTTAGGTAATTGTCCAAGATTCCCTTTATGAAACAAATATGGAAAATGGGTTTAGAACCCTGCAGGCTCTATAGTGGCATCCAGCGCCAGAGCCAAAACTACTACAGCTGATTTTGGGCACTATAGTGGCTCCCAGTGCTAGAGCCAAAACTATTGCAGCTAATTTTGGATGTTGTAGTGGTGCCCTGTGCCAGTCTGAAATCATTGTAGTGATAGTCTCTAGTAAAAATGTCATTACATTTTACTCCAATTCGGAATAAGGCAAACTTGATAGCATTAGAAAGAAGACTCAAAGACCTTTAATTTGATAGGTCATGGGACACTGAATTCATTATATACTAGGATATATGGGTGTTTGAAGTGGACCCTATTTCGAACTCATATGAAAACTTAGCCACTGAAAATTCTTTGGACTTGGATTGGTGTTAGAGATCCCTTATGACCCTAAAACATATCTAATACACTTCAAATAATTAAGAATTGATCCTAACTCATATATACAACTAGAAATCATCGAGTTCAATCCTATAAGCATATGAAGAATAGTTTGAGTCTTGGTATATAATTTTTTTGGGGTGTTACAGTAAGGTTTGAAGGTTTGTCTCCACATTCGCGAACATAAAAACCATATTTGTGGAGAGGAAATTAATGCCTGAATAGTAGAAATTTCTCAAGGACGGAAAATAGGCCATTTTCACCATTTTTATGATTTGAGAGCTCGTGGTGGCGATTTTAAAGAGATATTTTGAGGAAAAACTTTTGGGTAAGTTAGTTTGAAAATCAGTGATTTTGGTCTAGAAAGGGGTCTTTGTTCAAGAACTTGGGTTTTGATAAAATAATAATTATGAGTTGAATACAACTCTATCTTCAAAATGATTTTCCTAATGAATTTCAAATACTTCAAAGAATGTTTTCATGTAAAATTTTAAAGATTTAAACATCATTTTTTGAATCAAATTTTTGTGTCGTTTTGACCTCTTTTCCCAAATTTTGTGATTTTTGTGTCGATAGTTTCAGAATTTGATTGTGAATCATTATTTGAATAGATTGTGTTATTTTAGACTCTAATCGGAAAGGGAAGGCTCAAGTTATTGATTGACCTTGATTTGACTAAAGTAACTGAACTTCTATAACCCTGTAAATCTTGTAGTTTACTTGAACTTTTTTCGCATATGTGTTGGGGAGTAATGGAAAAAAAGTTTTGAATGATAATAATTAAATTATTCTTAATGAAATATCGGAGTTAGTAAAAAGTCTATGCGTGCTATGATTATGATTGAAAATGTAAACCTATTGACATGAACTTGAAGAAATACTATGATAGCCTAAATGTGATTGTGAGCTTGATAAAATTGCTCATTGTTGAATATGGGAAACTTGGAAATACTTATTCACCGATTGATCAATGACTGTGATGAAAAAGGGTTATAAAATAGAGACTTAATGACTTATAATGATGTGAATAATGTAATTGTTGATGTTGATATTTTATTGATAGTGTGATGTGAATTACATTAATATGAATTATGTTGTTACTGTGGACACTATCATTCTCTGATTATTTTGTGAACATGCTTATTTGCATTGATTCTAGAACACTATGATGAGACCTGATTGATGACTATGACGATGAAAAATAATTCTGGCGTTGCCGATGTGAAATGGTTTTGGTGGATACACGGTCCTTTTGCGGCCCCCATGGTTTCAGTCTATTCTACAATAGATGTGTATCAGTAGGACAGTCATCCATCACTTTATGTGACATCACATTGCATTGCATTACATCTTATCTGTCACTGTGAAGTTGTGTATGTGTCCTTTGTTTCTTTTTGATTGATTTGCTTGATAACGATGTGACTTATTTGGTGATGCGGATGAGCTATTGTTGATCTATGTGTTATACTAACTGTGTAGTATAGATTGGTCCTATTTTTGTGCAAGTAGTTGTTGAGGTGGTTCGGTTGGGGTGAAAGGAGTTCCAGTATCTATTAGATTTTTTCTTTTTTTTAGTTGGCTTGTCTACTACCGTATTATTGGGTACTCACTCCTTGCTATCTAAACTTGTGTAGGTTCCGAATCCGTATAATGGTTCAGTTTTCCTTCCATTATCCGAGGCTTTAGAGGAGACTTGAGAGGTAATTATTTTAGGCAGGCGATCTCCCTTGTCCTTTTTTTATTATGCTTTGTTCTATTTGAGAAACAAAGACATTGAAACTTGTACTTATTTTTATTTTCGTTGTATTAGAGGCTTGTACATGTGACAACTAGTCTTTGGGGTTTATTGTAGTTGACTAAGACTTCCGCTTAATATCTATATTTATATTATTTAAAATTACTTCTAAATTATATGTCCGTAATTATTGGATTTTAGGCGAACTTGTCCGGTAGGAATGGATAGTGTCATCACTCTCGGATTTGGGTCATAAATTTTTTTTTTCTTCTCTTTCATACATTTCTTACAAAAAAAATTGATCGAGTCTATATGTGATCTCATTGTTGAAGTTTGAGTTCATAGAAATTACAGAAGTTTGAGGTATTGTTATTTTTGTAATAGTTTATCTGTTTTATTTTGGAAGAAAATAATTCATACCCTCAGGTACATTGAGGGGATTAAGTTCCTTAAGAACACACAGTAGGTTCTGTGGACTCGGATAATTCTTTTTCTTTTCATCTTTATTGTTTCTGGTTTGCTAACATTAATATAGGACATAACAAAAAAACTCTGAAAAATATCCCATGATCATCAAACTAGTTCCATATTGCCATATCACATTTTCTATGTCCTCTCTTTTGATTATAACACATGATCCATTAAAAATGAAGAAAAAAAATGAGCATCCAACAACTTCTTAGATGATTGTTATTTCTATATTGGTTAAGACATAAAGTTAGGTAGACAAAATTTTAGGAGACATGTTATTTAAGTAAAAAAATATAAATACATTTTTTTTGAAACTTATGAAATATAATCAGATGTAATAAATATGATAAGATTATTAATTATCAAATAAATAGATTAATGAAAAGAATCAAATCAAAAAAATAAATATTTTTATAATAAATGGATATCTTAATAATAGTGTGACTTTTATATGACATTTTAAAAATGATTAACTACTTTTGAATACACCTAAATTTTACGCGATTTTTTACTTAGATATCTTAACTAAGACGCATTTTAAATCCCCATTCAAGTTATTCAAGAATTATTTTTTAGAGAATCCCAAATAAACATAAGGAGTGGAACGGGGTTCAAGTTTATTTTTGGCATACGGTCGAATCTTGGGTAGCATAAACAACCAAATATTTTTATGAACTCATGTTTAGGAGCTTTTTTAAATAAAATTTCATATGGACACTAGTCTTTTAAATTAGGTGTAGTTAGCCTTTTATGAGATAAAATGCTTGGTGACAAGCAAAACTCTAAAATTTGGACGGAAGTGAATCTTAGTGTAACTGAGTGTCGGCAATTTCAATAATATGTCGGTGTCTCCATTCAAAAAAAAGCTACTCTTTGTGGTGTATAAGGAGGGGATACCAAATTTTCGATACTTTGTGTTTTTAAATATGAGGATAGGCTTTCAAATTCACCACCAGTATTTGTATAGAATGAATGAATTTTTGTTTCAAATTGTCGCTCAAGCAAGGGATGTAAACTTTTGAAAACCTTAGCAACATCATACTTGGATTTTAATGTGTATAACCACATATATTTTGAAAAATGATCAACAAATAAAATATAGTAACATTTTTTATCAACAGACAACACCGCGGAAGGTCCCTATAAATCACTGTAAATTATTTATAAATGTTGTTTTCTTTGCAAGGAATTTTTAGAAAATGGTAACCTATGCATCTTATTTGAACAATGAGAATTATAGGCTGAAGTAGTTTTTGAATCTAAATATAGAAGAGAAAGATTTTACAAAAGCTTATTTAAAATGCGATTGTTGGGATGTCTCAAGCGTTGATGCCATAGGTTCAAAGGAATGGCCAAATTGCATTGAGGATGGGTGCTTTTACTTCCTAGTGGCAACTCATAAAGTCCACTTTTACTTTGCCCGCGTATCAAAGGTGCCCCATAATTAGATTCTTCACAAGATAATAAACAGGGAAAAAATCAATAGATGTTTGATTTTTGCAACAAAATTATGAGACTGAGATAAGATTTCTTTTTATGAAAGGGGCACATAAAGTATTAAGGTAAACTGATAATTAAATGCACATAAATTATCTTACCAGCCTGAGAAACTGGTATGGTATTACCATCACCCATTGAAACCATTAATCCTGTATAGTGGTTAAGTTGCGAGCATCAGATGTAATATGATGAGTGGCTCCAAAGTCGACAATCCAAGGTTTCTGTTATTGGTTTTGAAGTCCAGCATAGTTGGCACGTGCTTGGAGGTGATTATGGGAATGTGAGTGACAAACTCTTTCTGAGTGACAAGGATGATCACAGAGTTGACATCATAGTTCATTGCCTGAAGGTTGCTGCTGCCATTGTTGATTTCTCCTTAGTGGCCATTGTTCCCTGTTTTGTTGAGGGCACCACTTTTGATTGTTGTGTGAGGCATTATTTCCCCCGGTTTTTGCTGTTGTTGTGAGGAGAAGCTATGCTGGTCCATTGAGCAATTGTTGCAGTTATGAGAGGTAGTTTCTTAGATTCTTCATATTTGAGGAGAAGTTCATATCAATCAGCTTCTCATATAATTCCTCATAAGTGACAAAAGTATCACGGGATTTGATAGCAGTAAAAATATCTCGAAACTCGAGACCAAAATCGCTTAGAATCTTCACAATGAGTTTTTCATTTTTGACTGATCTCTGCCAGTTGTGATTTCATCATAGAGTGACCGAACCTCGCATAAATAATCTACTAGAGGCCGAGATTCCTTTTGGAGCCGAGCCAGCTAATCTCTGAGACTAAATATTCTAGTCTGAGACTTGTTAGCAAAAGCAGTATGGAGATGAGTCCATGCTTTATGAGCAGAAGATGATGTTGCAATAGTGGATGCAAGTGGTAGATCAACTAATGCCATGAGAGAATGTCGTATAAGTTGATCCTAGCAGAACCAGGTCTCGTAGGAGGATTTGGGGAGGTTTGGATGTTTTGAGTTATTGTCATGGGTGGTGAAGCAAAAGTTCTATCAAGATGGCCAAATAATTTGTGGCCATTCATGAGCATTGAAACCTGAGCCTTCCAGGTTGAAACATTATGACTGCCGATGAGCGGATTGGTAATTGCATGGTAAGATTGTCATGACCCAAGCCTAGGGCCTAGACGTGACATGGCAAAAGAGAAACACGAAAGTACCTCAAACAAGCCTCTTAGCATTTTTTTAACCTTTCATTGGTAATGACAATAAATAAACAAGCGGAAATTATAATAGTAAATCTTCAACTTACATATGTCCAATAATACCTCTAACTTTTATATTTAATGGGGCTAAGACAAGTCCCTAGCTCACCCTCAATCATAATAGAAATAAAAGTCATAGTAAGTGTCTAAAGATCTCAACATATCATAAGCTAGAAAGAAAAACGAGTATTATTCCCAGAATATGAAATCTCAACTAGCCACATGAAGGAGAACGAGGAGGAGCACCGGTTCCTACAGGGTGATATTATATACGCAAAAGAGTATGCGTTAGTACTTTGAATGTTCTAAAGATGTAAGCATGCATGAACATTGAGGAAATATTAAAACATTTATGTAATATGAAACATAATGCAATGCATGCATAATCAATCATATAAATATCCTTTAAAACATTTATTTTCTGGGAAAATAACCATAATCGACATTTAAGACCATGCGAGCTATTACATGGAATCCAACATAACCTCCTACGTTGGCTGGGGAGACTACTTGCGGGGTAGAGCTCCGTCAACTTCATTTATTTTTTTAACTTTAATTTTAAGGGCTATTTGTGGATCCATTAGCCTAAGCCTACAAGGTCTCCTATATTGGCACATAGTTAATGAGAGAAAGGGTTGCTACTAGGATTTCCTTACCAAATTACATCTCAACTATCCATTCGGTGCTAAGTCAATTCCACGGAATAGTTTAATACTTCAAAATAGTCACAACATATAATTGAGAATTCAAAACAACATATTCGATAGAATTGATCATTAAAACCTTTGATAATTCAAATATGCAAGAATTGTCCTTATCGCATAAAGAATCCATCATTCATATCATTTCATCATTCTTTCATTTCATAAGACTCTCTTTTGATCATAGATATTGCTTTCATAAACATTTATTTGGAGTCAAAGCATTCAAGTCAAACTTCATTAAAAACATAGTAAAACTAGGTGGGGTCAAATCACTTCAACATTAAAACATGAATGTAAATGAAATTATACATAAATACTTTGAAATCTATCAATTAAAAATCATGTTTTAAACAACCACCATGAATTTCAAGTACCTTTAAAGAGCTAAATAGAGAAAATACTTGCAAACCATCAATTCATACATATGAAATCATTTTGCATAAAAAGAGATAAATAATCATTAGTTTAACCATGATTCATGCTATTATGTAGAAATAAGAATTACCCTTAAGAAAATATTACTTGAAATCAAGAGATTTAATTGAAAGAATTTTGGACTACATGGATGGAAGAACCCATGGATAAACACCCATATAATTTAGAGTAAAGCTTAAAGAAAATAAACATAATTTATCATATAATCAAAATACTTTAGGTATGAGAGTGAAAGGAATACTTTCATTGAATCCTTACATACCTGGAATCCGAAGCCTTACTCGAAATAGAAGGACTTAATAAACACTCTTGAATCCTAGCATTTTCTCCTCACTGGAGCGTGTTGTGTACTACCCGGAGTATATTAATCACCGGAATAGTATTTCTACACTACTAAGAACTAAAACTATATTTTGAGAATGAATAAAAGAGTATATAAAGAGAAGAGTTACTTGAGAAAGCTTTATGAATAAAATGATGAAATAAGGTGGGTATTTATGGGTGTGAAGGAGGGACCCAACAATAATTGAAATAATTATAAAGAAAAATCTTAAAAATTAATAGAAGATTGTGATGTCATGGGTTATGTCAAATAGAGGACTATTGATGTCATGGTGATGTCAAATAGATCTAGATATTTCCATGGTTGGTGATATGAACTTTTTTTAACAGAATAGCGTTTGAAAAAGATAACTTCCTCATTAGGATTAGGTGTCCGTATATGAATTGTTGATCTAGAAGTCTATGTTCATGTCATTGAAGAATCAACCAATCCGGAGCATCTTACAGTGAGATATGATTTTTCTTATACAAATACTTTATTTTATCACAACATCATGTCTGCCAACAATTAATTTATTTGACCTACTTAACCTACGGAACATAAAATATGGTCTCATAAAAGTTGTAGATAATGATTTTTGGGTTATTAAAATTTTAAATCACCTAATTTGGACCATCCTATTAAAGGTTATGCCCAAAATACCGAAGCAATATCATTTTCATCGAGAATTGGAATATCATATACAATATTTTTAGGGGGTGTTACATTATCTCTCCCTTGGGAACATTCATCTTGGAATGAGGAAAGACTTATCTTGATTAGAGTTGAGTGTAAACCAACAATCCATCATTAATGCAATAGTGCAATTTAAAAAATTATTCATAACATATTTCACAATTTTGCAAGCATATGACAAGAAAAGTTGAAATGCAAGGATTTCAATTAATTGAGCAAGGACAACTTAATACCTTAGGTTTGGGTAAAGGGAAAAAGATGACGGTATCACTTCATCATATCCGCTTACACTTCCGCTTCCCTTGTAGCACTTTCAATTTGTTGATTCCTCCAAAGGACTTTAACAGATGAAACTTCTTTGTTCCTCAATCTCTTAACTTGCCCGTCCAAAATTTTGACTTCAACTTATCCATAGGTCAAATTTTCTTCAACATTCACTACTCTCAAAGGAACAATAGAACTAGAATCACCTACACATTTTCTCAACAAAGACACATGAAACATCAGATGAACCATGGCCATTTCCAATGGCAACTCCAACTCATATGCAACCTTGACAACATGACTCATGATTCTATAAGGCCATACATACCTAGGGCTCAAATTTCCTTTCTTAACAAACCAAACCACACCCTTTATGGGTGAAACCTTCAGATACACCCAATCGTCCACATTAAACTCAAGATCCCTTCTTCTAGTGTTGGAATAGGAATTTTGACGACTTTGAGCCATCTTCAACCTTTATCTAATGATATTCACCTTATCTAAAGCATCAAGCACCAAATTTGGTCTCAAAAAGGTCATCTCACCTACTTCGAACCAACCAACCGAGGATCTACATCGTCTCTCATACAAAGCCTCAAATGGGGCCAACTCAATACTTGAGTGGTGACTATTATTATAGGAAAACTCGATGAACGGTAGATGATCATACCAATTTCCTTTAAACTCCAACACATAAGCCCTTAACATATCTTCTAGTGTTTGAATTGTCCTTTCAGCTTGCCCATCCATTTGAGGATGGAATGCGGTGCTCAATTTTACCTTAGTATCGAGGCTCTTTTGAAATGATCTCCAAAAGTAAGAAATGAATTGGGCACCAAAATATGAAATAATTGATAATGGCACACCATGCTACCTTACCAAATACTGAATATACAACTTGGCATAGTCTTCGGCACTATAGGAAGTATTAACCGATAGGAAGTGAGCTGACTTAGTCATTCTATCAAAAATTACCCAAATTGAATCATGATGCTTCTGGGTATGAGGCAAACCCACTACAAAATCCATATTCACATCTTCCTACTTCTAAATAGGGATTTTAATGTCTTGGGATAGGACACTCGGCCTCTGATGTTCAGCCTTCACTTGTTGGCAATTCGGATATTCGGAAACGAACCTTGCTATGTCCTTCTTCATTCTACCCCACTAATAGAACTCTTTTAAGTCTCGGTATATTTTCGTCTAACCGGAATAAATGGAGTACGTAGAATTATGAGCCTCCATCAAGACTGAACTCCTTAGACTATCAACATCCGGAACACATAGCCGACCTTGGTAATATAGTACCCTATCTCCCCCTTGGGAAAATACCTCTATCTTTTTTTCCTTTACCAACTTATTTAACTCAATAAACGTCGGGTAAAGATCTTGCTTTGATTTAACATCCACCACCAAAGAGGATTCGAACCTATTTTGAAAAACATACCACCATCAGCGGTACCACACAACTTCACCCCTAATCTAGACAACCGGTGAACATCTTTGACCAACTCCCTCTTCCCTTCATCTACATGGGCCACACTCCTCATAGATACTCTATTAAGTTCATCGGCAACCACATTGGCTTTACCCGGATGATAGTGCACACTTATGTTATAGTCCTTAAGGAGTTCTATCCACCTCCTTTGCCTTAGATTAAGGTCCTTTTGGGTGAACACATATTAAAGACTTTTATGATCGGTATACACATACACATGCACACCATAGAAGTAATGCCTCCAAATCTTTAGAGCAAAAATAATGCCCGCTAATTCAAGATTATGGGTAGGGTAGTTACCCTCATGCACCTTTAATTTCCTAAAAGCATAGGCTATGACCTTGCCGTTTTGCATTAAGATACAACCTAAACCAATCTTTGAAGCATCACAATAAACTACAAACCCTTCTAATCCTTTTGGTAGAGTCAAAATAGGAGCAAGATAAGTCGATCTTTCAAGGTTTGGAAACTCTTCTCATACTCATCCATCCATATGAATTTGGATTTTTTGGGTCAATTTCATCATAGGAGATGAGATGGAAGAAAACCATTCGACCAACCTTCTATAGTACCCAGCTAGACCCAAGAAGCTCCTAATGTCTGAAGGAGAAAATGGTCTAGGCCAATTCTTGACTGCCTCCATTTTCTTAGGATCAACCTTGATCCCATCATTAGACATTATATGACCAAGAAATGCCACCTCCTCAACCAAAATTCACACTTACTAAATTTTGCAAAGAATTGCCTATCCCTCAAAGTTTGAAGCACAAATCTCAAGTGAATTTTATGTTATTCCTCACCCTGAGTGTAAATTAAAATATCATCAATAAAGACCCCACAAAAGTATCAAGGTAAGGTTTGAACACCCTATTCATCAAGTCCATGAACACCGTCGTCTCATTCGTTAACCAAAAATGCATCACCACAAACTCTAAGTGACCATACCTTATTTGGAAAGCTATTTTGGGAATGTTACACTCCCTCACCTGAAGTTGGTGATAGCCGAACTGAAGGTCGATCTTGGAGAAGTGACTTGCCCCTTGCAATTGATCAAATAAGTCATTTATTCTAGGGAGTGGGTACTTGTTCTTAAAGGTCATCTTATTTAATTACCGGTAGTCAATGCACATTCGAAGTGACCCATCTTTCTTTCTCAGAAATAACATTGGAGAACCCCATGGAGAAATATTTGGTCTTATTAACTTATTTTCTAACAAGTATTTTAATTGTTCCTTCAACTCTTTCAATTTTGCCAGGGCCATCCGGTAAGGAGGAATAGAGATAGGTTGGGTATCGAGAAGTACATCGATACCAAAATCAACTTCCCTTTTGGGAGAGACATCGGGAAGGTCATCAGTAGAACTCATTTACTATGGAAATCGACTCAAGAGGTGGACTTTCGGATTCGACATCCCTAACCCTCACAATGTGGTAAATACAACCCTTAGAATTTATTTTTTGGGCCTTAAGACAAGAAATAAACTTATCCTTCACCACTGAATCATGACCCTCCTATTCAATAACGGACTCATTTGGAAATTAGAACTTAAATCGACGAGTCCTACAATCTATTCAAGCATAAGATGCATGTAACTAATCCATCCCAATAATGACATCAAAATCTACCATGTAAATCTCAATGAGATCAAAAGGAATAACTTTATGCAAGATAGACACGGGATAACACCTATAGACCTTTGTAACAATAACCAACTCACCAACAGGGGTACACACCAAATAGGGCTCTAATAATATTTTGTGTGACACATCAAACCTATTAGCAAGGAATGAAGTAACAAACGATAAATTTGCACCCAGATCTAATAGTGCATATACATCAAAAGCAAAGACCTTTAACATACTAGTAATAACATTAGGTGCGTCCTCAACCTCTTTTCTCCCATTCAAGGCATAAAAGCGATTGGTGCGTTGGACACCTTCTTGGACTTGTTGACCATAAGAAATTTGTCCTTGAGTCCTACCACCACTACCCCTACAATACCTATCATGGTGGAACATCTTCCCATATATAAAGCATGCATTGGAGCCGGTTAAGCATTCTCCTTTGTGAGTCCTTCCACACTTGTTGCACGCAGGGAAAGTTTGAGCACCAATATTTTCTCTTAGAACCATTGGGTTAGCACCCTTGTTCTTGTTGAACCTTGGAGAAGGAGTATTGTTAGAACCTTGTCTCATAAACCATTTCCTACCTTGGCCTTTGTCATTGTTACCATAACCGGACCTTTGATGGTTAAACCCTCCACCATCCACTCTAGCCTTTTTGAACCCCCTTGATTTCTCTCATCTTCTCTTTTTCAATTTGTTCTGCGTAAGTCATTAACCAAGAGATATCCATCTCCTAGACAAATATGGTTATTTTGCACTCCTTGGACACCAAGCTTGAGACACCGGAAATAAACTTGTTCATCCTAGCTCTTGGGTTGGAGACTATGAAAAGAGCATACTTTGACACTTAGTGAATTTGAGAGCATACTCTCTTATGCTTATACTCCCTTGATGGAGTTTGATAAACTCTTGAATTTTGGCCTCCCTTATCTCTAATGAGAAGAAGCGGTATAGGAAGGCATCTTTGAACTCTTCCTATCCTATTGGACCCATTTATTCATCCCTCTCAACAACCCATTATTCATACCACACTCGAGCCATACCTTTGAGTTGATAGGACACTAGCTTGGCTTTCTCATTCAGTGGCACACCCATGATAGCCACAATCCAGTACACCTCATCAAGGAACTCTGTAGGGTCCTCATCTAGTTTAAAACCATTGAACTCAGGTAGATTCATTCTTTGGAAATCCCAAATCCTAAAGGCCGGATTTTGCATTTTGGGAGGAGGAACACCTTGATGCCCTTGGTTGTCTATGACTTAAGTCAACAAAGTAATGATATTGTGAAACTTGACATAGGTTACCCATTTCTCATGATATGGGGCATTGGGAACTAGAGGAGCTTAGTCCTCATCATCAACCCATACTCTTGGAGGTGCTCTTCCATGAGTCATTATCTAGAGAAAATGAAATGCATCATTAGTTAAAGGAAAGCTTAGGATACTCTAAGGCACGACATAAATTTGAAAGAAGTGAAAACTTTTCTAAATGTCTCATAGTCTCCTATTCATAGTTATGGCGCGCTTCACAACCATGAACAAGATCCTATTTGATGCGGTATGTTGGAATCCGAGGACTATTCAAAACCTCACGTTCTGATACCAAGTTTTGCACGACCCAAGCCTAGGTCCTAAATGTGACATGCCAAATGAGAAACCTAAAAGTACCTCAAACAAGCCTCTCAGTATTATTTTAGTCTTTCATAGGTAATGATAATAAATAAACAAGTAGAAATCATAATAGTAAATCTTCAACATACATATGTCCAACATACCTCTAACTTTTAGATTTAACGGGGCTAAAAAAAGTCCCTAGCTCATCCTTAATCATAATAGAAACAAATATCATAGTAAGTGTGTAAAGACTCAGCATAAGCTAGAAAGATAAAGGAGTATTGTTCCAAAACATAGGAACTCACCAAAAGTAGTCTTCAAATGAAATCTCAACTAGCTACGTGGAGGAGAACGAGGAGGATAACCGATCCCTACATGGTGATATCATGTACGCAAAAAAGTATGTGTTAGTACTTTGAATGTACTAAGTATGTAAGCATGCATGAACATTGAGGAAATATTAAAACATTTATATAATATGAAACATAATGCAATGCATTCATAATCAATCATATAGATATCCTTTAAAATATTCATTTTGTGGGAAAATGATCATAACCGGCCTTTAATACCATATGACCTATTACATGGAATCCAACATAACCTCCTACGTTGGTCGGGGAGACTATTTGCCGGGTAGTCAATTTTATTCATTTCTTTAACTTTAACTTTAAGGGCTATTTGTTGATCCATTAGCCTAAGCCTACAAAGGCTCTTATGTTGGCACATAGTTAATGAGATAAAGGGTTGCTACTAGGATTCCCTTATCGAATCCCACCTAAATGACCCATTCGGTGCTAACTTAATCCCACAGAATAGTTTAATACTTCAAAATAGTCACAGAATATAGCTTGAGAATTCAAAACATCATATTCGGTAGAATAGCTCATTAAAACCTTTGATAATTCAAATATGCAAGAGTTGTCCTTATTGCATAAAGAATCCATCATTCATATCATTTCATCATTCTTTAATTTCAAAATACACCCTTTTGATCATAGATATTGCTTTCATAAACATTCATTTAGAGTCAAAGCATTCAAGTCAAACTTCATTGAAAACATAGTAAAACTAGGTAGGTTCAAATCACTTCAAGTTTCAAACATGAATGTAAATGAAATTATACATAAATACTTTGAAATCCATCAATTAAAAATCATGTTTTAAACAACCCACCATGAATTTCAAGTACCTTTAAAGACGTAAATAGAGAAAATACTTGCAAACCATCAATTCATATATATGAAATCATTTTGCATCAAAATAGATCAATAATTTTTAGTTAACCATGATTCAAGCTATTATGTAGAAATAAGAATTACCTATAAGAAAATATTACTTGAAATCAAGAGATTTAGTTGAAAGAGTTTTGGACTATATGGGTGGAACAACTCATGGATAAATACTCACATAACTTGGAGTAAAGTTTAACAAAAATAAATATAATTTATCATATAATCAAAATACTTTAGGCATGAGAGTGGAAGGAATACTCTCATTGAATCCTTACATACCTGAAATCCGAAGTGTTACTTAGAATCAAAAGATTTAATAAACATTCTTGAATCCTAGCATTTTTTCCTCGCCAGAGCGTTTTGTGTACTACCCAAAGTATATTAATCACCGGAATAGTATTTCTACACTACTAAGAATTAAAACTATATTTTGAGAATGAGTAAATAAGTGTATAGAGAGAAAAGTTGCTTGAGAAAGCTAGATGAACAAAATGATGAAATAAGGTGGGTATTTATAGGTGTAAAGGAGAGACCTAACAATAATTGAAATAATTTTAAAGAAAAATCTAAAAGTTTAATGGAAGATTGTGATGTCATGGGTGATATCAAATGGATCTAGATCTTTCCATGGTTGGTGAGATGAACCTTCTTTTAACAAAATACCCCTTTTTGGAGCTGCATTTGAAAAAGATAAGTTTCTCATTAGGATTTGGTATCTCATATGAATTGTTGCTCTAGAAGTCTAATTTCATGTCGTTCTAGAATTAACCGATTTAGAGCATCCTACAGTGAGATATGATCTTTCTACAAACATTCATTTTGTCATAACACCATATCTTACAACAATTAATTTATTTGACATACTTAATCTCTGAAACTTAAAATATGGTCTTCACTAAAGTTGTAAGTAATGATGTTGAGTTATTCAGAAATTTAAATTACCTAATTTGGACCATCATATTAAAAGTTATGCCCAAAATACAGAAGCGATATCATTTTCATCGAGAATTGGAATATCATATATAACATTTTTAGGGGGTGTTACAAAGATTGAATTGGACTATGGGGCTATTTGCAAATGTGTTATTAGCATTAACAATGTTGGTAGGAGGCGCCATTGAGACAGAAGATCTTGTATTGTGTGATAAAAGAAATAAAGATTAGTCTATTGTGAATCTAGCTCTGATACCATAAAAGGGAATAGATAATTGAATGATACCCTAACTACAATCAGTATAAGTCTCAAGTATTCCCCTATCTGAAACAGAGTCCTAAAATTTGAAAATAAGTAAAAGATCTTTTAAAATTAAAGGATCCGTAAAAATTAGGAAACAAATAACAAAATTAGTTACAATAGGTCTTTTATGTTGTTAATATACAATCATATCAATTGGTATATATACTCGTTTAAATTTGCAACTAAAAAGTGAAGTTTCAAAAACACATCTACGAAGAAAAGGATGATGATGATATGGAATAGAGGTGAAGAAATGGAGAAAAATAGTGGAGAAATGATGAAGAACAAGATGATATGAAATAAAGGTGAATAAATGAAGAAACATGATTTATAAATGACAAACAAGAAGGGGAGACTAGATTCGGGTAGTAAAAATCAATTGAAGAATATATTTTAAAAAAATATGTCAGCTAAAAGCAGTATTGAGATGTGAAAAAATATATTTTAAAAATATGTCATCTAAAAGTCAATATTGAGGTGTGTTTCGTGCACTCCCAATAATTCATGTCATAAAACTCCGGAAAAAAAATTAAATGTATTTTTGACACTTAACTCAAACTTAAATCAAAATTATTACAACAAAATGATGCAGTGATTCTTCTTTGAGTGGGAGTCTTTTGACGAGACGACAAGGACTAAATTGTGGATGAGATATTTACATATTTTGCTAATTAAATTGATTGTTCAAAATCAGATATGGTAGAACCAGTCAAGAGACCTGAGAGGCGGTGATTTTAATTGCGGCTGATATAAGTTGTTCGAATTTACTTATCTCCAACCCATAAATTTGTCACAATCCAACTCACTTGGCCATGCGGACACCTACTCTAACACCTAAGTAGGAGAACCCTCAATCACCTAAGAGAACATAACATGCGAAAGTTAAACAAAATATCAAAAATAGCCCTAAGAGTGAAGGATACACTACAAATGAGTTATCAAAACTTTAATGTTCGTTAGAAAAAACATTCTAACACCCCCAAGAATACTAGTGTAAACAGGTACAAAAATTTCTAAAGTTACAGAGTATAAATAGAAAAATGACGCAGCTCCAGCCATAAGTAAGAAAGAGTAGAAGCTGTGGGACAATTATCTTTGTCTTTACCTAAGAGACACCACTTGACACTGCAACTAGACTACGCCAAGTAGCATAGCAAGAGTAGTATCAGTACAAATAACACGTACTGTTAGGCATTATTCTTCAACCCAATACTCACCGCATAATATAAAGAGATCAACAAGAAGAAAATATGCTTTAAGGAAATACACTCACCAAACCTTTATGCACAAACTCTTATCATTCCCATTAACCTCATTAAAGTCTTTCAAGCCTAACCCTCATCCCTTCTAGTTGGTCTGCTGAAAACTCTAATACAGATCAAAGCCTAGCCTTTCTAACACATAGTGAGGTTTCCGAACAATATACCACCATTAACTCTATCTAACCAGTCTACTAACTTTAGCCTTCACACAACCACAGGCCCTAGGATAATTAACGTCTCACTTGAAAGAGAAAAACACTAAGCTGGACTAAGACTCACCTCATAACCGTATTGGCCTGCCATGGAGGGATGTATCTCGCTCTAGTGACCTCCCTATAGATGGATTCCTCCCTCTAGGGCGACCTGCCCAGCGATAGAATCTCTGAATTCCCTCCCAATCCCCTATTTTCACATGTACCAACAGGAAACCATTAATATCTGACTCTAATTCACTGATCTCACTAACTGCATACCAAATGCTCTCCACCTATTTACCCACAACCTCATACCTATGATACGGATAGATCTAGTAAACATTGCATAATCCAAAAAGGTATATACAAAAACACATTACTAATTTACTATTTCAAGAGAAATATACCATTTCACAATGTAAATATCTAAACACAACTGCTAACATGGTAATATTTAGACCTTTGTTCCTTTCATGTCAATGATTACATAGGATGTACATGCTCAATTATAATCAGGTTAGTTTCTCTATCATCACACATATAGTCAAGATCAATTTACATATGATAGCCACATAATAGTTCATTCATGGAACCCATACCCAAACTATTAGTTTATCGGTGTGACACTAATTCAATATTTAGTATGTGTCTTACTATGACACCTGATCAAATATATATTAGACCATGATACCCGATCCAATATATGTGTCGGAACGTGATACCCAATCTAATATATGTATTTAAACATGACACCCGATCCAATATCACAATCACTAACACAGTCACAGTCTACAAGGAGTAGTTTACATACTTGTACAATCAAGTAACAAGTTCATTGCATGCAATTTCTTACAAATAGTCATTTCATTAGTTTTATTCTATTTTTCTATTCATTAACAATATTTCATCATGCCTTCTTTAATAAAGGCATCACTTTTGGAATAGTAAGTTCAAGATTATGAATTTTACGGTCTTGGGATTGTTGTCCAATCACTACAACATATCAATCACTCCACTATAATAATTAAATACATAGAAAACTTCACAACCTTACTCAATCACTATAAGAGTCCCTCTATGATATAGATTAGACCATAACCTACAGCCATAGGTAAACACATAGGTTCATGGCATGGGATATAGCAACCCTAAGTCATTCATATTCACCCTTTATCTCATAATTCACATTACTCAAGTAATTCACAGGGAATAATAAACATGAACAACCACAATTATTTATTTAAACACATCCCATCATATACATTAATGGCCCATAACCCCCAAGTGGCACAAATCCGTTATGACCCAATTACTTTCTACACTTAATCTCATAATAGTCATTGGCCTTCTACATAGTTTCACCAAGGTTAACATTCAAAGATTGTCCCTTTATCACTAGTCACATAATAATCATGACCCACAGTATATATTCCCACTCTAAACAACAATTGACCATTATTTAACCATCTAGACTTCTTCTAGAAGGCCTAAGCATGAAATCTCCCACTAACTAAAATATAGAATGCGTGGAAACAAATTTACAACTACTCAATTAGAGAAACCTAAACTACTTGGACGCCAAGCAGCTGTGGAGAGATGTGGTGGCTTTAATCCTAGCTTCCAGACAATGGAACGACAAAAGTAAACCTGAATTCCGCTGGTTGAAATCTTTCTTGCTTTAGAATCTCCTTCTCCCTCATTTTCAAACCTAAAGCAACCTTCTGAGGGTTATTTTGGGATAACCCTATCCTCTCTTTTTCACTCAGGGGAAAGAGAAGAAATAAGAATTTGCAAATTAAGTTTTGTCCCAACACTTCCTGCTCTTGCGGCAAGGATCCCACTACATCGCCATGGTGGGAATTGTCCCATTCTGGCGGGATGATGTGGTACGGACATGTTAACTCTTTTAAAAATTTACCTTCCCAAAAGAATGATTTGGGTTGTTATTATAGATACCAATTTACCCCTCGCTCATTCCTAAATGACAGCATGGAGAAGAGGGCGCGAGCCAATCTAAGAATTTTTTAAAACCCATGGTGATACACTAACTTAGGGAAAAATCACATTCTGTACTAACCCATTTTACATAAAATGCTTTACCTCGAGATACCAAATATATCTAAACCACAAGATTAATAAAGTTTATTAGAATCTATTCTAATTAAAATCTTGTCAACTCTCCTACTAGGGGGAACTTAACCCGGTCACTTACACCCTAACCAATGCTATAACGAGCATATCATCCTACTCAATGAGTAGTAACCACAAAGTATCTTATGAATCAAACACAGGAATCAATAAACCGCAATTAAGTATGCAAGGATGCTCATTCACAATTAATAATTAAGCATTAGTCACATTCACCTGCAATGACCTCGGCATCACACTCTAGACGGAATGACCTCGATAATACACTTTCATTGAAAATGACCTCAACATTACACTCTCCATCTCATCACAGTGTCCAAGAATAAAATATAATTTGGCATATTTACATAATAATAAGGAAACGACAATTTTAAGCAATTCACAATCACAATGGGACTATGAAAGCATGTCATAAGATTCACATCAATGTCAATATCAAGCATTTCACAATTTTCAATCACCATCATAGCGACATATTTCCATTTTAACCCTGTTCATTTATTAAGATCAACTCATGTGAATACACAACTATCACCTTAATCTAGCAACATTACCCACATCCAATCAATAACATTTATGCCCATTATCAACTAGGTTCTAGAAACACTAGATAACCATGATCAGTCACACATTTAACCATACACTAGACCCTCAGTCAACTGTCTAACTTGACAACCACTAGTTCTGTATTACTGTACACTGGCCTAGAAGTGAGAATTAACCATTACCCATTCCGGAATAGAGGGATGGACAGGGAAAAACAAAGGAAATAGGGCCGAGATTCAATCTCGCCCAATCTCGCTCTGGCAGGAGGATTTTCACTATAGCGGGCCTACCCTAGTAGGATGATCCCGCTCTAGCGGCGATTCCAAGGATAGATTCCCAAGAAGACTTTTCCTGGGAAGTATTCCCTGTTATAGATCCCTTTATTGATTTTCAGGGTCATGGATTAGTCCAACTTGACTTCCCTAGAGGAATTTCAACGGGTTCATACCAGAGTCAAACCCTACACTATACACTCGAAGAGATTTCACCTATTATTTTGGCGCAACAATATGCAAACTTTAGGGATTCATTCATCAGCCACCTTAAACTAAATACATCATGATATATAGAAAGACCATTTTAGAAACAACTAAAGCAATGAGTTCCCATAAACTCAATCCACTAGTCAAATTAATTATGCCAAATAGACACATAATTTAACAACAACTAAAATATTGACTTCCCATAAACTCAATCTAACAGTTAAAATAATTATGATTACAAGTACAACATAGCTCGGACTCTAGTTTTAACTCTTGACTTAATAAACAGATAACATCATATTATGGCCTTTAACATAATTTCAAGAACAAACCAAGCAATGCATATGCAAGAACTCAGCATCACATTATTTAAAACCAATTATGAAAACATTAAGGAAATATTTCATAACAACAATTCCACTATTATGCAACAATAGCCTCTTTTTACTCACATGGTTCCCAATCAATCATGACTGTCCTAAAATAAGAGTTTCTTCCACAGTCATAAATTATTCTTTTCCCTTACCATTTTCATGATCGTTAAGTCCATACAAATTAAGAGTTGTATTCCCTTACATAATTATATCATTTAACACGAGAGAAATTCATTCATTAATCACTGGGTTATCATTTGACCATTGCACATAACTAAGTTATAATTCTTTTTCTGATCACAAGATTATAGAAGCCTAAGAAATCATATCTCACATAATTTGAAGCATTCAGGGAAGTACACTTTATACACTGGCAGATATTTTAGGCAATGCTATGCACATATCTCATCATATCATTTAGGCAAGTTCACTTCACACACCATCGGTCATTCATGCAACATTATGCATATAATCACAATTTCAAGCTACATCTCACAAACAAGTTAAATTTCTTAACTTAATTCACTTCATTGACGACCATTAGTTGATCATCCATATATTTACTCAGCCTCCAAGGCAAATACCAATTGGAACCTTCTTGGTTTCATTTTTTGTTGCTTGTGTCCCTCCAGTTGTGACAACAGCATCAAGTTTACTTCATTGAGATACCAATTAAAATATGGAGATAAAAATTAGACTCAACCCATACCACAAGCGACAGATAATATGAAAGGGGTGAATAATTAGAATGACTTTCTAGAATACTTCATCATTTTCTGAAGATTAGATGTGGACGTCAACAGACCAATTCGTATAAGTCTATCCACACCTGCTCTTGCACTGGGCACCTGGACTCTAATACCAACTTATCATGACCCAACCCACCATACCGTGCAGACACTTTTCTAACACCTAAGTAGGAGAACCCACAATTCCCTAAGCAGAAATAACATGCAGAAGTTTAACAAAATACCAATAATAGCCCTAAGAGATAGGTACACACCATAAATGAGTTATCAAAACTTTAAGGTTTGTTACAAAAAACATTCTAACACCAAGAATACTAGTCTAAACAGGCATAAGAGCTTCTAAACATATAAAGTATAAATAGAAAAATGGCGTAGCTTCAGCCATAACGAAAAAAGAGTAGAAGTTGTTAGAGAATCATCTTCGTCTTCACCTAAGAAACATCACTGACCCTACAGCCAGAATATGCCAAGTGGCATAGCAAGAGAAGTATCAGTACAAAAAACACGTGCTAGTAGGCATCATCGGTCAATTCGATACCCATTGTATAATATAAAGAGATCAATAAGAAGGAAATATGCTCTTAAGAAAATACACTTGCCAAACCTTTATGCACAAACTCTTATCATTCCCATTGACCTCATTAAAGTCGTTCAAGTTTAACTCTCATCCCTTTTAGTTGGTTTGCTGCCAACTCTAATAGAGATCAAGTCCTAGCCCTTCTAACATATAGAGGAGTTTCTGAACGACGGGCTACCATTAACTCTGTCTAACTAGTCTACTACATTTAACCTTTACACCAACATATGGCCCTAAGATAATTAACATTATATTTAAAAGAGGAAAATATTTAGGTGGACTAAGACTCACCTCATAACCATACTGGCCTTCTATGGGAGGACCTATCTCACTCTAGTAGCCTCGTCATAGCAGGACTCCTCCCACCAGGGCCGCTTGCTAAAAGACAAGATCTCTAAATTCTTTCTCCCCCCATTTTTCACATGTACCAACATAATACCATTAATATCTTACTCTAAGTCATTGATCTTACTAACCACATACCAAATACTCTCCACTTATTTACCCATGATCTCATGCCTATGATACGGACACTTGCAAATATTTCATAATTCGAACAAAAATACATAGAAGCACAATATTAATTTACCATTTCAAGAGCAATATATCATTTCGCAATGTAAATCACAAAATACACCTACTAATATGGTAACACTTGGACTTTCAATCTTTTTGTATCAATGATTACACAGGATGGACATGCTCAATTATAACCAGGTCAGTTTCTCTATCATCACACATATATTCAAGATTAATTTATAGATGATATCCATACAATGGTTCTCTCATAGAATTTATATCTAAACCATTAGTGTGTCGGCATGACACCCAATCCAATATTTAATATTTGTCAGAACATGACACCTGATCTAATATATATATATATTTATCAGAACGCGATATCCGATCCAATATATATATATATATATAGAGAGAGAGAGAGATATGACACCTGATATAATATATGTGTCAGAATATAACACCTTATCCGATATCACAATCACAATCTATAATTTGTAGTTAACATACTTGTACAATCAAGTAATAGGTTCATTGCATGCAATTGTTCACAAATAGTCATTTCATTAGTTCCACTCTATCTTTCCCTTCTTTAAAAATAATTCATCAAGATTTCTTTAATCAAGGCATCACTTTTGATAGAATAAGTTCAAGATTATGGATTTCACGGTATTGAGATTGTAGATCAATCACTATAATATATCAATCACCCCAACACAATAATTAAACACATAGAAAACTTCTCAATATTACTCAGTCACTATAAGAGTCCCTCTATGATATTGACTAACCATAACCTACAGCCATAGGTAATCACATAAGTTTATGGAATGGGATTTACCAACTCTAAGTCATTAATATTCACCGTTTATCTAATGATTCATATTACTCAAGTAATTCACAAGGAATAATCAGTACAAACAATCATAATAATTTATATAAATATATCCCACCATATACATTAATAGCCCATAACCCCTACGTCTCAGGATTTATGACTCAACTATTTTTCACACTTAATTTCACAAGAGTCATTGGTCTTCTAAATAGTTTTACTAAGGTTAACACTCAAAGATTGGCCCTTTATCACTTTTCACATAATAATCATGACCCACAGCATATATTCCCACTCTAAATAATAATTGGCCATCATTTAACCATTCAGACTCTGTTCCCGAAGGCCTAAGCATGAAATCTCCCATAAACTACAATATAGAATGTGTAGGAACAGATTTATAACTAATCAATTAGAGAAACCTATCCTACCTAGGTTCCAAGCAACTGTGCAGAGGTATGGTGGCTTTAATCCTAACTTTCAGACAATGGGATGACGGAAGTAGACCTGAATTTCGTCGATTGAAATCTTTGCTCAATTGCCCCTTAGCCCAGTGCTCATAACATTCACATCTTTCAAAATGACATAGAAAGTCCAGACTGGCCTCCTAGACTGAACCCCTCATTCACATGAGTAGGCTTAGATCAAAAATTCCAACTTTCAAGTCTACGTAAACAATCCTTTTTTGCCCTTCCATTATGTTCTTATGATACTTGGGTCGAAATCCGGGTGATGGTTCAAAAGTCGCACTCGTAGTCTCTAAAGTATAAGAACAAAATATATAGCATCTATATTGAGAATACTTGATTAAATCAAGATCTTTGTTAGTTATTTTTCAGGATTTACTACACATAGGAACTTCCTTCAACTGATCAATGGTTACTTCTACTAACGTGCAGCGGCTATGCGCACGTGTCCTAAAGTGAGGTATATTGTTTGGTAATGGGGGATGAATACATATACCCACAGTGTGAAAGAGGTAAGATAGTTTTCATATATAATTAGTGAAAATTATCATGCTTTCAATCTATTAAACACATTCTCTTACCCGTTGAACTTATTACCAAGGACGCACAAAGAGCTAACAAAGAGCCATTCTATTTGATTTTCTGAAATCAAGTGGGAGATTCAATTGAAAAGGCCCCTTACTATAGATAAGGTATGATAAGGAAAAGTTTTGATTCATCTGAATAATATGACAATGCAGCAACAATAATGCTAGGGCGGTCAGTGTTGCGGTTAACGATTCAAATCTCAAGAATGTTAGTATTTTGGCATCTCTCATTTTTTTGGTGCCAGTCCAATAATCTGTTGGTCCAGCAACCTTGGCTCTCCACTCAAGACCATGTTCTTCCCTTTTGAGTTTAGTCTTAGGTGCCTAGCTCGAAGAAGGAAATACGAGGCATAGCTCCCCAGCTTCTTAAGTTTGGGAATTGTGTAATGCCTTTAGGGGCTGTGAAGAGAGCCCAGTTCCAACTACATTGGACTAGGTTAGCCTCTACAAAATGTCCCACCTATATATCTTGTAACACCCCCTAAAACATTGTATGTGTTGTTTCACTTCTCAACGAAAATGATACTGCTTCTGTATTTTGGACATAACTTTTCATAAATTAGTACAAATTAGATGATTTAAATTTCTCAATAACTCCAAAAACATTACCTAAAACTTTTATGAACACCATATCTTAAGATTCAAAGGATACATAGGTCAAATAAATTATTTTTTGCAAGATATGGTGCTGTGACGAAATAGAGTATTTGTAGAATAAAAAGCATATCTCATGGTAGGATGCCCCAAATCAGTTGATTGTTGAATGATATAAAAGTATATTTCTAGATCTACAATTCATATGAAGACACCAAATCCTAATTAGGAAGTTATCTTATTCAAACGCAACTCCGAAAAAGGGTATTCTATTAAAAAAAGGTTCATCTCACCAACCATAGAAAGATCTTGATCTATTTGACATTACCCATGACATCAATAGTCTTCCATTTGACATCATCCATGAGATCAAAATCCTCCATTGAATTTTCAAGATTATCCTTTGTAATTATTTTTATTTATTGTTTGGTCCCTCCTCCACACCTATAAATACCCACCTTATTTCCTCATTTTATTCATCAAACTTTCTCAAGAAACTCTTCTCTCTATACACTTCTTTACACATTCTCAAATATAGTTTTAGTTTTTAGTAGTGTAGAAATACTATTCCGATGATTCTTATACTCTGGATAGTACACAAAATGCTTCGGCTAGGAGAAAAGGATAGGGGTTCAAGAGTGGTCATTGAGTTCTTCAATTTGGAGTAAAGCTTCAAATTTTAGGTATGTAAGGCTATTCATAATGTTGGATTGAGTTCGTCCATGTACCCAATATTTAAATTCATCGTAATTAAATTATAGTTGAGTTTTACCCAAATCTTGAATTCTAAATAAATTAAATTTTCTTCTATTGAGTTAAATATATTTATGTATTGAGATTATTATTATTTTTATCTCTCATATTATTGGAATTATTATTCATGGCTACTTTCCCATAAATCCTAATTGATTTGATGTTTATGAATATTTTTACACATGTTTTCAGTAAAGATGTTGGCTTTTAATATTTATTGACAAAAAGAGTGATTTGAATTAATACTATATATATATATATATATTTTATTGAGTTTTGAAAGAGCAAAAGAATTGAGTTTAAATGAATTTGAGTAAATTATGTTTTGAGCAAGATATTGTGATGAGATGTAAATAATATTTTGAAGTCTAATGACTGATGAAGAGGTAATAAGATGAGTTTGATATTTTTCCAATAATACTAGATGACGATGTTAATATGAGCACATATTTTGGGAGTAGTATTGAGCCCCGAGTTGGGTAAGATTTTAATCGACTCAAATCTCAAAACTACATAGCCAGTATAAGATGGAGGATATACCTCTTAAGTCCCAAAAAGAGGACTTTGATGATTGGATCCAAGATGGTGATGTCATTTACCCTGGCAAGGTATTGGATGGATGTGGCAATGACATCGCTTCATTGTATTATCACTAGCTCATAAGTGATGGTTGTCGGTTAGAGAAACTCTCAATTGAGTAA
Organism: Solanum dulcamara; assembly: GCF_947179165.1. Classification (NCBI taxonomy): domain Eukaryota; kingdom Viridiplantae; phylum Streptophyta; class Magnoliopsida; order Solanales; family Solanaceae; genus Solanum; species Solanum dulcamara. The sequence goes on from NC_077243.1 coordinate 26,519,884, forward strand.
GCAATGCTTATTATTATTATTTTTAAACTTGCATTACATATTGATGTTGAGATGAAGTTGAGTTCCAAGCCGAGTCTTCCTGAGAGGAGTTTCTTGATATTTGTCCTTACTTTCCTGGCATTTCATATACTTGTACATTTTATGTACTGGCTTCATTCGACCTGCATCATTTTATGATGCAGATACAGGTGTTAGAGATCCTTAACAGATGCATCATTAAAGATCATTATTTTCCATCTATTTGGTGAGTCTTTATATTAGGAGGAACTCTTTATCATTTTATTATTGTTGAGTATTATATTTCTTTTGAGGTAGCCATGGACATGTCATTGGCACCGTCTGATAGTGTTAGAGGCTTCATAGACAAAGTTTGATGATGTAATTGGAGTAGTTCTCCTTTGAAACTACTTCTTCTAAGGATTATTTCTTTCATTTGATGTTGATGATGGAGAACCCACATAAGTATTCTTATTTCACTTAAGTCTTCCACTGATGAACGAATGAGTGATAAGACCAAGTGGTTCTCTCGGAGGCCCGAGATGGTTTCTGAGTGCCAGGCATGCCTAGGGTACCTTCTCAGTGCGTGAAATATTTCAATACCAATGGTCCATTAGGATTATTTTAAGGCTTCTCATGCTTTAGAATCCCCTTCTTAATCCTTCCCAAACCTAGAGCAGCCTTTTGAGGTTTTTTTAGGATAACCTCGCCTTTTTTGGAACTTAGGGGAAAGAGAAGAAAATACGAATTTGGAACTTAAGCTATGTCCCAATACTTCCCGCTCTAGCGGTAAGGATCCCGCTGGAGCGGCGCCACTATGGTGGAAGTTGTCCCACTCTGGTGGGATGGTGCGGTATAGATAGCTTAACTCTTTAAAAAATTGACCTTCCCAAATAACGATGATTCGGCTCATTACAGAAATTGGAGCATTATGATAGCATTCAATTTTTACAATTTGACAGTTTGATTTATGTTTCATTCATAGGCATTGATAAGATCCATCCATGTCAGTGCACTTATCTTCCTTTTTTGCAAGTGCCACTGCTGCAGTAAAAATCACTCTGGTAAATTCATTTCAATCATGACACACCTCGAGAGGGTACCCTAGGCATGAACGGCACTCAAAAACCATTGATGGTTTCCAAGTGTACCACTTAGTTCGATCACTCATTCAATCAAATAGCGAAAGACTCAGATAAATCAAGAAAATACTCAAGTGACAAATAATTCAACAACTCAAATAAAAGATAGTTTTAAATAGACAGTTTTTGAAATCAACCCAATCTCATAAATAAAAGTTTGAGAAAAATAGACTCAAAAGGGACATCAACTCTAATCTACCCAGTCTATGTCTACGAAGCCTCTATCAGCTATTCTAGAAGGTGCCGAGACAAGTCCACCGCTACCTCAAAAGAAACTACTCATAAGCAACGAATGAAATAATTTTGGTTCCTCAAAAAACAAGGAGGTCTCACCGCTATCAAGAAGGGAATGGATTTTCAATGGTACTCTTATCAAGGATCTCTAATATATGTGTATGTACCATAAAATAATGTAGGCCAAATAGCAGCAGTACATGGAATATACGAGTATGTAAAATAGCTGAAAGGAGAAACTTTCAACAATACTCACCTCAATCTCATCAATAAACTCAAACGACTCAACTCAAAAGGTATGCAAATTAGTATTTAACAATGTTTTCAAATCAATTCAATCATTACAATCTCCATCAAGCAATCCTATCATGCATGATCATATCCTATTTGGAAGTTTCTCTAACCAACAACCATCACCTATAAGCCGGCGATGTACAACGAAGCAGTTTCATTGCCACACCCATTTGATACTTTGCCAGGGTAAGGAATGAATCACTATCATTGGATCCATAATAAATCAAAGTTCATCATTTTAGGACTTAAGAGGTTTAACCCTCCATCCTACGCTTGCTACGTAGCTTAAGGGATTTGAGTTATAACTACACTCTTACCCAATTCGGTGCTCAATACTCCTCCCAAGACTCAATATGCTCATAAGACTCCAATTATTCTCTTTGGTTAACTCAGATTAATCAATTCAATCAAACCATTCATCTAGTCTCGTTGGATTCTATTCAAAACTCAATCTCATCTCAAATTATTAGACTCTTTCAAATCAACTTAATAAAATCAACTCATTTAGACTCCGTACATAATTCTTTAAAATCTTTTTTAAATAATCAAGGACTCAATTAAAAATCATAATTTATTTAATATATGACAATTGTAAATCTCAACTCAAAATAATGCATAGTAAAATCATGATCAAAATAATTATAATTTTAAAGACTCTTTGAACTCAACTCATGCTCGGCTCAATCCCTGTATGGACAATCACAATTCATACCTTCAAACTCAATTTATGCATATAATCAAATACAATCCTCAATTAGGGTTTATGTGAATGAAGACATGAATATGTATCTCAAATAAATTATGCAACTCATGAATATCATCAATACGTATTTAAATAGGTACTAAAACTTAACAAGATAATAGATAATTCAAGAATTCAATTCAAAAAACTTGGGATCTCAACTCAAACTCGATTTAGGTTAATAGAAGTGAAAGGGAACTTGGACGAACTCAATCCAACGTTTATGTTAGCCTTATATACCTGGGACAATGATTATTTACTCAAATATTGAAGACCTTGCCTGAAATTCAAGAACCCTAGCTCTTCTCCTCTGCTCTCAAAAGTTTCTATGGGTGAATGAAGAGGAAACCCATTTGGATACTGATAAAAGGTTAAATTTAGTCCAAAAATGACCTGGATTAAGTTTGAAAAAAATGGAAAAAAGACTGGAATGTCCCTCACTAAAACTGAAAAACTTGCAAACAAAATACACATAAAACACATTCTTGAAATACAATCTATGGCCAATTTGGTGTTTTGTCAGATTCCTAGCCAAGGAGAAAAATGCACTGTGGGGGAGTAGTTCCGTGACATGGACTGGTTGCTCACCTATCTAGAAATGCATGTTTTTCTCTAAAAAATTATCTTTTGATCCGATTGGAATAAAATTCAATCGAGACCATTTCCCCACATGATTTTCCCCTGATCGATATTCTGACCTTGGATTGACCAAAAATAATTAAGTATGATGTATTATGTGAGCGTGATATCCTCTAGGGGTATTTTGGTAATTTCTGGGATATAACAATATCTCCCCCTTGGGATCATTCGTCCTCGAATAATGAGTAAACCAAGGATGGAATTGAGGCACGAATAATAATCAAGACTCAATCATTCAACCAATCAAATTCTCTAAACAATCAACTATTCAAACTCAAGGATGGACATATTAATTCAAATCAAGAATAGGGACATCACCTTCAACATCGACTCTTAGAGGAGCGAATAGATACTGAATCTGAAATGGCTTTGCTATAATCTCAATGCTTTCATCAAGATTCTCTTTAACCTTCTGGAAAAGAATTTCGGGCATGCTTTGCCAAAGACTTCTGACTATGAAGTATGGATAGGGTCTAAGTATCTGAGTCAACTGACATGGGTTCATAAATCCTGAACAATTACAATCTGGACAAGAGTTATACTCTGTCTGTAGATATTTGACATGAAACATAGGTACCTCGAGAATGGAATAAGAAAAAGATACTATACATTAAGCGATACGACTGATAGCTTTTGAGTTTGGCGACTCTTCTCAACTACGCTCTTATTTCTACATACAACTCTCCATAAGCTGCAATTCATAACTTCCATAGGCCACAAGGACACATATGACTACTTTTATCAAGGTCTAACTCTAACTAAATGCTCTTACTATGTTCAATCCTAACTCAAAGTCGCATGGTGCTACACATAAAATAATCATGCTAATCTTCACCATAAGCTTATATTTTATACCTCTATATAGGATTCCAACCCAAGAGTACCACTCCTGACAACCACATCTAACAAATCTCGAGTCTTAATCAAGAAAGACCCAATGCACTATGCATTAATCCACATGCCATCACACCACATCCAAGCCTAGTTCTATAACCACTCTAATACACTTACTTGAAACTCTTAACAAGGAGTCATTAATAACCTACTGCAATCACTCACATAATGATAACCACACATTCAAGCCTATCATTCTAGCCATTCCATGGCTTCTTTGAAGTCAACATCACCTAAGAATTTTCATGTCCACCTTAGCATCTCTATGCCTACAATTGCATTAATATCACATCCCTAAAGGGTACCATAGGCATAGAAGGTATCGAAGACCATTGCTGGTCCCTAAAATAACCACTTGGTCCAATCAAACATTCATTCATTCAGCGAAAGAATCAATATAAATTTAAAAGACATTCATGTAAAAATATATCCCAAATCAAATAACAGTTTTGAAAACAAAAAGTTTTACTCAATATATTTGTGTCTTTATATGAAGCCTCTATCACTATTAAGAAGGTGTCAATGACAGGTCTATGGTTACCCAAAAAGAAAATACTCAAAGTAAAGATGAAAATAAATATGATCTCTTCGAAAAGAAAGAAGGTCTCACCACTATCAGGAAAGAAATAGATCTCAACAGAGCATCTGTTGATGATCTCTAGCACCTGTATCTGCATCATGAAGTGATGCAGGCCAAATAGCATCAATACATGAAATATACGAGCATGTAAAATAGAAGAAAAAGAATATGATCAATGGACTCAACATCAATTAAGTCATCTCAAGAGACTCAACTTTACAATTAACTCAAATCAATAAGGAAGGCATGTTTTAAAATAAACAATGCTTTTAAAGAGAGAGAGAGAGACTCAGTAAAATACAACTCAGCCAATTAACCATTCATTTTAAAAGTTGGGAGTTTCTCTTAATAGACAACCACAATCTATGAGCCGGTGATGTACAATGACCCAACATCATTTCCACGTCCGTCTAATACTTTTCCACCATAAGGGCCGAATCAACCAATTTTGGATCCACAATCAATCAAATCAAGTCCTCTTTTGGGACAAAGGGAAATATCTAATTTTTACGGTTCAATCCTCTTCTACGCTGGCTATATAGTTTATTGAGTTTGAGTTGTTATTTACTCTTACTCAATTAGGTGTTCAATACTAATCACAAGACTCAATATGCTCATAGGAATCAAATCAAATCAAATTATGAGAATCACCTCATCTAATCATATTGGACGTAAATCAACTCAATCTCATCTCAATCATTAATTCTTTCATTTATAACTCTTTGCAAGACTCATCACGACTCTGAATCAACAATTATTTAGACTCCAAAAAAGTTCAAGTTCAAAACAACAATAATTGTAAAGACTTCTACTCTACAATTCCAATTTAATTGATTCAACTCATGGATTATTCGACTCAAAGAAGATGTAGTGCACATGGACGAACATAGTCGAATATTTTGATAAGACTTACATACCTAGAACTTGAAGAATAATCAAAAATTGAAGACTCACTTGAAGACCTTGAACCCCAGCTCTCATTTTCCTCTCCAATCCTTTCTCTCAAATAATCTAAGTGTTAATGAGAATATAGGCATTTAGGGTACTAATAAGGGACTCAAAATAGTCCCAAAATTTTAGGTTTTTAGTTTGAGAAGAGTGGGAAAAGACAAAACTACCCTTCATTAAAAACTGGTTTTGATCATCTATGGGTCATTTCTATGACTCATAGAAACTTTTATGGGTCGTAGGAGACCAGTCATAGAGCTGGGCTAAAATCTATACACTATTCTATTACTCAAGTCTACAACTTGTAGAAAGTGTTACGAGTGGTAGACCCCTCTCGTCTTGGTAATTTCTCAAACCCTAAATCTCTGAGTGTCTGAACCTTCTTTACAAGTCATTTCTACCACTCGTAGACTCTTTGATGAGTTGTCGATTCATACTCGTAGGATTACTTCAAGTCTTGGATTTTGGCTAAGTGTCAAAGGGTTTTATGAGTTATTTCTACCACTCATAGAAATCCTTACGAACCATAAGGTCAGTCGTAGGAATGGATATCAAGTTCAAAATTTTTACTAAGTATTGGAGGAACTTACGAGTCATCCCTACAACTCATAGAATTATCTACGAATCATAGGTAATACTCGTGGTCCACTAGTCAGTTTATTTAATCAAATTTTCTCATGGTTCTCAGACTTTGTTTAGGCAAGAATAACATGAGGTGTTACAATATCTCCTCTTAGGATCATTTGCACTCGAATGAAGACCAAGCTAAGGTTTTACTCAAGGCATGAATACAATCAAAACTCAAAAACTCAATCAATCAAATAATCACTGCTCCAATTGAAGAATACACATCAAATACTCAAACTTGGAATGAACATCAACTCAAAGATAGGAAAAAGGAATATTACCATAAGCATCATTATTAAGAGGCATGAATAGATGTGGGTATCTAGCTTTCATATCCTTTTCAGCTTCCCATGTAGCCTTTTCAATGAATTAATTTTGCCATAGAACTTTGATAGATGTACCTCTTTGGTTCTCAACTTGTAATCTTGACGATCAAGAATCTGAATCTGAATCTCTTCATAACTCGAACTCTCTTTCACCCTAATGCTCTTAGTTGGAACAACAAGTGAAAGATCTCTCATACACTTCTTAAGCATAGAGATATGAAACACGGGGTGAATAGCTGCTAGTTCAGATGGCAACTCCAACTCATAGGCTATATTATCGACCCTCTTCACAATCTGATAAGGACCAATGTAGAGGGGACTAAGCATCTCTTTCTTCCCAAATCTCATCACACCCTTCATAGGTGAAACCTTGAAGTATATCCAATAATGTACTTTAAACTCAAAATCTTTCCTCCTGACATAAGTGGAGGATTTTTGGCAACTCTAAGAAGTCCGCAACCCCTCTTAGATGATCTTCACCTTCTGCATAGCTTGGTGAACTAAGTCTGGTCCAATCAACTCGGCTTCACCAACTTCAAACTATCCAATTAGTGATCTATATCTCCACCCATACAGTGCTTCAAACAAATCCTAAATATTTGAATGGAAGTTGTTATTGTATGCGAACTCAAAAAGAGGTAAGTGATCATCCCCAATTACCTTTAAAGTCAATAACGCAGGCCCTCAATGTATCCTCCAAAATTTGAATTATACGCTCTACCTGGCTGTCTATATGCGGATGGAAAGTAGTGCTAAAGTTTAATCTTGAACCCAAACTTCTCTGGAACGACTTTCAAAAATGAGTAGTGAATTTATCTCCCCTATTTGAGATGATAGATAAGGGGACTCCATATAGTCTGACAACCTCACAAAGGTACAATTTGGCATAGTTGTAAGACCCCAAAAGTTGAAAAGTTGAAATAAAAGAAAATTCTAAGAAAAGGGACTATCCTAGAGTTCATGACTTGGCCTATGACTCGTAGGGACTCCTACAAGTCATAGGAGCAGCTCATAGGAATGATATTGAGGTTGCAAAATCGACTAAGTTTGGAATTGTGTTTACGAGTAAAGTTGACAACTCATAAGAATGGTGACAACTTGTAGAGTGAGTCGTAGAGTTGATCTCTAATTTTGTGAAATTGAAAGCTTCAGTACTTTTGAAAGAACTCAACAAGATGAGTCGTAGGATGAGTTGCGAGTCATAGAATAGACTCGTAGAAGGGGGTACTGATTCTGAACTTTGGCTAAATATGGGAAAGTTTGATGAGTTATTTGTATAACTCATGTAAGTATTAATGACTCATAGACATGATTCATAAAGACCAAGTTACATTCCAGTAGCATATGATTTTGGTGCACAACTTCGATGACTCATATTACTGACCCGTAGACTAAATGACGAGTAGTAAAAGTCATCTCTAGGTTCATAAAGGGTGATTACTAATTATGAATAGGTTTTAAGGTCCATTATAAGTGTGGAAATAGATTTATAGATGTTTTAAGATCACAATAATCCTCTAGCACAAAAACGAGTTGAAAGCTTCCTTACTGATTGAGTTTCGATAAAAGATTTTATTTGGATCAACTTCAAATGATCTAATATCCTAGAATATAAAGAATTAGGTATCCCATGACCTATTATATTAAAGGACTTTCAGTATTCTTTCCAACTCCACTATTTTTTCCTCATTTGGAATTTGGAGTAAAAAGTTATGATCGTATTACTAAAGGCTGCTAGATCACATAAAGATTATGACTTAATTCTACAACCCGTAGAGGTTTCTACGAGTTGTAAAAGTCATTTTCTCATTAAAATGTTGCATGATTTATAAGGCTATTTTGGTCCTTTTCCAAGACTTTTAACCCTATCCTAAGTCATTTTTGGATGTTTTGAAGGAATATATTATTATTCCACTAACTAGTTTTGCCCTCATAAAATCCTCTCAAGGCTCTCTTCTTATCCTATAAGACTTCATTGAATGATCACCTAGGGTTTCCAATTCTTCAATCAATTTTCAAGATTCAATCAAGGAATCCACCCAAGGTATATGGGAATCTATCCATGTGTTCCTTTCACCCATGGAGTCCCAAGAGTTTCCTCAAAAATTTCCTTAGATTTCACTGGTTCCTAACCCTATTTTTGATGAATTACATTGGGTTGTTTCAATTTTATTTTTAATTATTATTAATGATAATTATAAGCATGATTCTACATTTATTATATGATTTCAAGCTTTTCTATAAGTGTCTATTTTAAATGGTGATTTTCATGAACTATGATTAGTTTCAAAGGGTTTTTCAATGAAGTCTTTTATAAATGATGTTTGAGACTTATGGAAGATTGGTGAAGATTATAAATGATTTCAATGATTTTATTACATTCAATATTGATTCAAATTAATGTCATCTTCATGAAATATATGTGGGTTGATATAAAGTATATGGTCATGCATGTTTTTCATCAAATTCCATGATGTCAAGTTAAATTGATTATGTATGCATGCTTCACCTAAGTTACAAGTATAAGTTATGATCTTGAGTTCCAAGATATATTCAATGAAAGCTTTATGAATGTCTGACAAGGTCTATGAATGAGTTTAAAGGTTCTTTTGCAAAGAAGTTTCATGAATGATAATTTTATAATGTTCAAGCAAGTTAATGACATGGTGAGTTAAGACCTTAAAGATACTTTACGAATAAAGATATGTAATGATGGAAGGTCTATACTCACATTACATGAGATAAAGTTAAGGAGTTATTCGGTGATTATATTCTTATAAAGAGTGGACGGGTATAGATATGGCCCCTCCCACATGATTTTGATTTTATGTCTTATGGTTTGTCTATTCCATTGAGAGTTTACCTAGTACCGAGTGGACCTTGGGATAGGCATTATCTCCCGTAGTAAAGGCAAGAGACCCGTAGTAAGATCCCATTATCCCATAACTATGTGCCACCATAGGATAAAGTATCGCCCGTAGTAGATGCTCAATTCCGTAAGGGTCACCCATAATTGAGGCTTGATCATTTATGTAGCCTAGTAGATCCACTTAGGCATATAGGAGTCTACTTTGGTGAGTAGTCTCCCTCTTTCCTCCGATGTATGGATAAACATTGGGACTCCATGTTACAGCTCACATGACTTATGTCGGTTAACAGTTGCTCTCATAAAGGTACAAGGTCTCTCTCTCAATGTTTAAGATATTTATTACTATAGCTAATATGTATTTCACAAAGTAAAGAATGTTTTCACACCCACGGTTTCATGACTTTCAATATGATTTAAGGTCCTTACTACTACTTATAAACTTGCAAGCTCTTTTATGATTCCTCATTATAACTCATGACTATCCATGCATTGTACAAGTTCTCTTCATAAGGTTGCATTGTGGTTTAAAATGACATTAGCCTTACTCATGATTCATTTTTACATGTAAATGGTCTAGTTATCATATGTTTTAGCCTTGATCAGATGTCATTGCTTTTATGTCATATATTGCATTTCTCACATACTTAGTACATTCAAATTACTAACGCATACTTTTATTTGCCTACATTGTGTTATAATGTAGGTCTTGGCGATCACCCTACACACTCTCGTGGCTAGATAGAAGAATTATTCACTTGATTTGGTAAGTCATCATGCTTCGGGGACTACCTATCAAGACTTTATATTCTTGTTACCTTAGACTATGTTGCTATTTTGAGACATTTTTTCTTGTTTGGGGAGCTAGTGGCTTATTCTATGCCCCATGTAAATTAGTATGATAGAGGCATGTTTAGACATTGAGTTGATGTAGTCCGTTTGGACATATGACTTGAGATTTCGTTTACATTTCTAGACTTCCATGTTTGAGATTATTCTTCCACTTGTTTTCATAATGTTTTATCTTACATTATGAATTCAATGTATGCTAAGAGGTTTGGTTGGGATCCTTCAGGGTTTCTATCACCTTCTTACGACTAGGCCCTAGGTCAGATTGTGACAATAGTTCTCTGCGGTATCAGCAGTCTTAACCGGTAAAAAGTGAGCTAATATGGTCATCCTATCCACAATTAACCATATAGAGTCATGTTATCTGCGAGACCGCGGTAAACCTGTGATGAAGCCCATGTTTATCATCTTCCACTTCTATTCTGGAATCTCAATATTCTAAGCCACTCCACAAGGCCTTTGGTACTCAACTTTGACTTGTTGGTGGTTCGGTCACTTAGACACAAACTCTACTATATCTCTCTTCATTCCACTCCACCAATATACTTCTCTCAAGTCGTGGTACATCTTTGTAGAAACTAGATAGATGGAATACCTAGAGCTATAGGCCTTTTCCATGATTCTTTCTCTAATTCTATCAATACTAGGGACACATTATCTCCCTTGATACCTCAATACTCCATCTCCACCCTTGGTAAAAGCCATTACTTTCTGCATGTGAAAACCATCTTTCAATTGGAGGAGGATGGGGTCTTGAGCTTGTTTTTCCTTCACCTTAGCAACCAGGGATGAGTCAGCCCCATTCTGCACAATACAACCACCCTCACTAGAGTAAATTAGTTGAAATCCCAATCACGCGAGCCTATGCAGTTCTTTAGTCAACTCTTTCTTTCCCTATTCCACATGGACAGTGCTCTCATAGATAACCTGCTAAAAGCATCAGAACTCATATTAGCTCTACCTAGGTGGTAGAAAATGCTCATATCATAGTCTTTGAGCAACTTAAGCCATCTCATTTCCTCAAGTTCAGCACTTTCTGAGTAAACACATATCAAAGGCTCTTGTGATCAGTGAATATATCGATGTGTATGCTGAGAGATAATGACGCCAAATATTAAGAGCGAATACTAAGGCTGCCAAACTCAAGGTCATGAGTCGGGTAGTTCCTCTCATGAATCTTAAGCTATCTGGAAATATATGCAATAATCTTATCCTTCTGTATCAACACGCAACCTAATCCAACTCTGGACACATCGTAATAGATCACAAAACCATTAGTTCTCTCGGGTATGGACAAAATTGGGGGAGTAGTCAATCTCATTTTCAGCTCTTGAAAAATCTTCTCACAAGCATCTGACGATTAGATTTTAGACTTTTTTTGAGTAAGCTTAGTCAATAGAGAGGATACATATGAAAACCCCTCAACAAATCTACGGTAGTAGCCGGCCAAACCTAAGGAGCTCCTTATGTCAGTTGGTGATGTAGGCCTTGGATAGTTCTTAACCACTTCATTCTTTTGTAAGTCAACTCAGATACCCTCACCAGATACACATGGCCTAAAAATGCCATAGAAATAAGCCAAAATTCATACTTCGATAACTTATCATACAACTCCCTAACTTTCAGAGTCTAAAGAACAATTTTGAGATGATTAGAATGCTCCTCCTCATTCCTCAAATAGATCAGTATGTCGTCTATAAATACAATCACAAACATGTCTAAATACTGTTTGAATACTCGATTCATCAATTTTATAAACACTAAAGAAGTGTTGGTCAGACCAAAGGACATACCAAGAAATTCAAAGTGATCATACCAGGTTCGAAAAGCAATCTTTGGGATATCATATTCTCTTACTTTCAACTGATGAAAGTCTGATCTGAGGTTGATCTTTGAGAAACAAATGGCACCCTGAAGTTGGTCAAACAGATTATCTATCCTAGAGAGGGGATACTTGTTCTTTATGGTGACCTTATTTAGTTGACGATAGCCAATGCACATTCTCAATGACCCATCTTTTTTTCACATGAATAGGATAGGAGCATCCCAAGGTGAGACATTTGGCTTAATGAATCCCTTATCTAGGAGATCTTTCAGTTGTACTTTCAATTCTTTCAACTCAACATGAGCCATTCTATATGGAGAAATATAGATAGGTTGCCTATTAGGAAGGACATCAATCCCAAAGTCTATCTCTCTACCAGAAGGGACTCTGGGTAGATCCGGAGGAAAGACTTCAGGAAACTCATTAATAATCGGGATAGACTCGAGGGATGGAGACTTCATACTATCATATTTCACTCGCATGATGTGATAAATACACCTTTTGAGATTAACTTTCTATCCCTAAGGTAGGAAATAAATTTAACCTTAGGCACAACAAGACTACCCTTCCATTCTAATATAGGTTTATTTATGAATTTGAACTTAACAATCTGAGTTCTACAGTAAAAAGAGGCATAACAGGCATAAAGCCAATCCATGCCAAGAATCACATTAAAATCAACCATGTCCAACTCAACTAAGTCATCCATAGTATCCCTATGATAGATTGACACTATACAATCTCTATAGACCCTCTCAACGAAGATAGACTCACTGAAAGGAGTAGACACACTAAAAGGCTCAAGAAGACACTCTAGAATTTTATCAAACTTATTATCCACATAAGGGAACAAATGACAACGTGGCACCCGGATCAAGAAAACCATAACAATAGAAAAAAAGAATCAAAGTATACCAGTGACCACATCCGGTGAGTTTTTCTAATCCTAGTAGTTTTCCATAGCATATAAACGGTTTGAACCTCCACCCATACCTGAAGTGGTACCTCTCTGATTACCTCGAGCTGGTGGTACCATAGTAGAAGACCAGGATCTATTGCCCCATATCGGAAACTCCCTCTAAAAATGGCCCACTTAACCATACATATAACATCCATTCTTTTCCTCTTTGCACTCCCCCAAATGGAGCTTACCACACTTGCATAAGGTGGCTTCCCCTTCGAACCTTGAGCCACACTAGCTTGGGATTGGGAACAATCGACTTTGGAATTTTGGTGACTCTATGCCTGTTGATCATACTTATGATGTGGTGCAGGTGCACTTGCCGATTTGGAACATAGTTGGAGGATCTCTTCTGAAAGAAGGATATGTTGCCCTTACCTTGCCTCTGCTCATTCTCATGTCTAGCTAATTTGTCTATCTTGCTTAAGTGCTCTTTTCTATCTTTCTTCTTATCATCCTTGACCTGCTGAGCATATACCATAAACCTAGAAATATCCATATTAGAAATCAATTAGGATGCCTTACACTCTTTCTTCACTTGTTTTCCCAGACCAGAGACAAACTTCCTCATCTTTGATCTCATATTCAAGATCATCTCCGGAGCATATCTGGATAGCCAGATGAACTTCAAACCATATTCCATTAATGTCAGACCCTCTTTTTTCAAGTTCACAAAAACCTTAGCTTTCCTCAATTCTCCGGAAAATAAATGATCAAGGAAAGTGCCCTCAAACTCATCCCAAGTAGCAGGCTCAGCATCTCACCTCTACCTTCCTCTTATTGATTCTACGACATATTCACCACTTCCTTGAGCTGATAGAAGACCAACTCAACTCCCTCAACCTCAATAGCATGCATTGCTTTCATTATCTTCCACATCTCATTGATGAAGTTCTGGGGGTCTTCCTCAGCCTTAGAACCCATGAAAACTGGCGGATTTATTCTAAAAAAATCTCTAATCCTTTTGGAAATAGATGGATTTTGAGAACTAGAGATAGGAGTCGGTGAACTTTGGTTGCCATTTCGGGTAGCTACTAACTAAGTGACCATAGCAATATCCCCTTTGAATTCATCCTCCAAAGTAAGAGTTGGCTAAGTAGTAGGCACCTGGGTTTCCTCCGCAGATCGAGTAGGTCGACCTTTAGTCCTCACTCTAGAATGTAGGGGAATCTCAATTGTGGAATCTCAGTGTTGGTGGCATTTCTCTGACTAGCGGTATGTTTATGAGGCATTATCTACAAACATGTAAACGCATGAACTAGGAATAATTGTTTAGAGTTAAACTCTTTCACACAAACTCGGATTAGAAAGTAGTGACACAATTTCTAATATCCTATAGCCTCCTGATTATATGTGTGGTGCTCGATACACCCATAAGCAAGACTTTACTAGACACGACTTTATAGACACCTTAGGACTCTTGAACTCTGTGCTCTGATACCAAGTTTGTCATGCCCCGAGAGGGTATCCTATGTATAGACGACACTCGAAGACCATTGCTAGTCCCCAAGTGAACCACTTGGTCCAATCACATATTCATTCATTCAGCGAAAGACTCAATATGAATTTAAAAGATATCCATGTAAACATAGATCTCAAATCAACTCCAAATCAAATAATAGTTTTTAAAACCAAAATGTTTTCTCAACACATTCACTATCTGTCTATGAAGCGTCTATCACTATCAAGAAGGTTCCAATCAAAAGTCCATGGTTACCCAAAACAAAATACTCAAAGTAAAGATGAAAATAAATATGATCTCTCTAAAAAGCAAGGAGGTCTTACCACTATTAGGAAAGAAGTAGATCTTATATGGAGCATCTGTTGATGATCTCTAGCACCTGTATCTGCATCATGAAATGATGTAGGCCAAATAGAGTTAGTACATGAAATGTACGAGGGTGTAAAATGGAAGGAAAAGAATATGATCAATGAACTCAACATCAATTAACTCATCTCAAGAGACTCAACTTCACAATCAACTCAATAAGGCAATTTTTAAAATAAACAATGCTTTTAAAGAGAAATAGACTTAGTAAAATACAACTCAATCAATCAACCATTCCTTTTAAAAGTTGGGAGTTTTTCTTAACCGACAACTACCACATATGAATTGGTGATGTACAACAGACCGACATCGTTTCTATGTCCTTCTAATAATTTTCCATGATAAGAGACGAACCAACTAATCTTGGATCAACAATCAATCAAATCAAGTCCTCTTTTGGGACAAAGGAAAATATTTGATTTTTACGATTCAATCCTCTCCTACGCTGGCTACGTAGTTTATTGAGTTTGAGTTATTAGTTACTCTTACTTAATTCGATGCTCGATACTACTCCCAAGACTCAATATGCTCATAAGGCTCAAATTAAATTAGATTATGTGAATCATCTCATCAGTCACATTGGACTCAAATCAACTTAATCTCATCTCAATCATCAATTGTTTCATTTAGACCTCTTTTTGAGACT
Organism: Solanum dulcamara; assembly: GCF_947179165.1. Taxonomy (NCBI): domain Eukaryota; kingdom Viridiplantae; phylum Streptophyta; class Magnoliopsida; order Solanales; family Solanaceae; genus Solanum; species Solanum dulcamara. Next base: position 26,535,282 of record NC_077243.1, read on the forward strand.
CATTCACAACTCATCAAGACTTAATCAACAATTATTTAGACTCCAAAAAAGTTCGAGTTCAAAACGATAATAAGTGTAACAACTTCTACTCTCTAATTCCAATTCAACTCATTCTCACTCAACATTCACCAATCAAACTTTTAGACTTAATTACTGTATAAAAATATTAAAAATATAATACTATATTAGGGTTCATGGAAATGAAAGCATGAATGATTATCTCAATTACTCAACTCATCGACATCATGAAGGCACAATCAAATATATATATATATACAAGGACTTACTAGGATCATAAATATAGCAAGAAACTCAAATCATATGAACATTCAAATTCAACTCATGGATCAATTCGACTCAAAGAAGATATAGGACACATGGACGAACATAACTCAATATTCTGATAAGCCTTGCATACCTAGAACTCAAGGGACAATCGAAAATCAAAGACCTCACTTGAATACCTTGAACCCTAGCCCTCCTTCTCTTCTCCAATCCTTGCTCTCAAATATTCTAAGTGTAAATGGGAGTATAGGAATTCAGGGTACTGATAAAGGACTCAAAATAGTCCCAAAACATTAGAGTTTTTATTTGGAAAGGATGATAAAAGACCAAACTACCCTTTATTAAAAATTGGTTCTGGTCATCTATGGGCCAGTTCTATAACTCGTAGAAACTTCTACGGGTCGTAAAAGACCAGTTGTAGAACTAGGACGAAATCTATTTACTATTCTATTACTCAAATCTACAAATCATAGAAAGTGTTACGGGTAGTAAACCCCTTTTGTTCTGGCAACTTCCCAGACCCTAAATCTATGAGTCTCTGAACCTCTTTGTGAGTCATTTCTATAACTAGTAGACTCTTTGACGAGTCATCGACTCCTACTCGTAGGAGTGACTTCAAGTCCTAGATATTGGCAATGTGTCAAGGGGTTCTACAAGTCATTTTTACAACTTATAGAAACCCTTACGAATCATAAGGTCAGTCGTAGGAATGGATCTCAATTTAAAAAATTTCACTAAGTGTTGGAGGGACCTACGATTCATCCCCACTACTTCTAGAATTATCTACGAATCGTAGGTAACACCCGTGGTCCACTGGTCGGTTTATTTCATCAACTTTTCTCATGGTTCTCGGACTTCGAATAGAATAACGTGGGATGTAACAATTAACTTCAACCAAAGGGAACACCAACATACTCTTACATGTCTATTGCATACAACAAGATTCTATCTCACTCTTCCTCCATGTCAATGACTTTAATTGTAATAAGCATAAAAACTATCACAATAAGGGACACCCACTCTCTCTCAGCTACCATAACTCATCTACTATCATCAATATCGCTATCAAGACTAAAAGGAAGGACCACTAGAAGGCTTAGAACAAAAGATCATAAGCACGATTCATGCAAGAATCTGATCTAAGAATATTCATGATGTAACATGGATTCTCTATCCCTTTAGGACCTCTCATGAGTTCATGGAACTAAGCATACCATGAAACGTGATTGAATATATCATGTCTCATATATCATAGAGCTGGAAATTCTTAGATTCATGGAATAAGATCGGGATCGCTGAAGGAAGTACCACTTCTCACTCTATAAAGTGAGCATGAACATGAATCAAAATGAAGTGCATAGGTCTGGGCCTTGGGTATGGCGCTCATACACAAGACAGGAATAGGGTATAACATCAACTGAAGTATAACAAATGTAAGTGATGGAAAATCACTAATGTCTCATCCTGGTCAACTCTTCACTTCTTAAAACTCAAGACCCACTTTGGTTCATTACCACATCATCTCTCTCTTAGCTCGAAGGTCACTATCCTTAGTTTTCAGACCAATTCTCTTTACTAAGCTATAAGAGAAACACTCCACAAGGTCGGGGTATCACTAACCAGAAGAACACTTAAACTCTCCGGTTATTCTATACTTAAAGATACAAAACTGCTACTAGGGCGGCTTCCTTCTAAGGTACTTCTCTTAACTTCCTTCTATCTTTATAGGCATCTTCTGTACTTGTTGCTCTTATCAGCGCACGTAGCCTCTTTCTCTAACTCTTATGATCTAACCTCTTCTCCGTAGTCTGTTATCACTCATCTTCTAAGTTCATATATTCCTAAGTTATTTGAAGGAAAGTTGAACTATAACCGGAGACTCATCATAATCTATATCTAACCTCTTCGACCCAATTTTATAAACACTATATAAGATATAACTCTTACCTCAACCTTCTCCATATTTGAAACTAACAGATACTAACTAGGAACCAATAAAAAATCATAAACTTAGAGCCTCATACAACTATATACTATCTCAGATACATATCTTAAGCCTCTTCTTACCTAATGACTTAGACACAATTCATAATTTTCATCTAAGAGTCACATACACCACACTCACAGCATCATATTTCTTTCAATTAAATATCTTAATTTCTTACATATGATAGGCCAAGCTTACAAGATAAAATGTCAAAACTAACACTATCACTCTCATAGTATTATCCCTTTTTCACAATGCTCTTCTAAAATTAAAGCCTAGTGACTAGTACTAAACATGCACATCCTCACATCCTCGCATACTACACTGACTTACAGATACTAAATAAAATTGAGAAACATTAGACCACTTAAAATCACATGACAAGTAATTGATCATTAGCTTACAGTCTGTCTAATTACAATCTATCTCCACATCTCCTTTCACAAACTAAGTACTATTTACCCATTACTATACCACCAATGTAGTCAAGCTCATAACTATATAAATATCATGGTACCTCCCCAACAAAATCATAAACCTACCTTAGATCTATCAACTTATGACTACTCATACCTTCCGTTCAACCTATACTTGTTCTTGACTAACATAATGACACCTCAACATAAAACTCCTCTCTAGGTTTAAATTTTTCTGTTTTATTTTTATGTTAAGGCTTGGGGGTGATGCTCAACCCCTGACTGTGCACGAGAGGTGGGAGCCTCGTGTAGGGTCTGTTCCCATAAAAAAAACTAACAACTCTTCCTCTACCTTCTATCATGGAAGCTACATGATTCTTACTACTCTTTGGTCAAAACAAAAGGAAATTGACTTATAACCCCATCTTTTACCTTATGAATACATAAAATACCTCAATCAACCACAATTCTCACTATTTGGTTTCTGCTACTCTAACTCCATCTTTCTAACTCTAGGATCATTCTACTAGTTATAGCTTATAGTGCCTCAAATCACACTCTCTTGGATGGTAACACTAAACATTTAGCGACATAATTTTCCTCTCAAGACAGGTTCGTCTCGACCATAAGGCCACTAAATCAATCGCTTGGGGCCCTAATTTTTTCGGGGCCCCCACGTTCTCCCAAAGATGTATGTATATGTATATATATTTAAAAAATATCATTTATTGATAAATTTGAAAAGAAATTTTTTGGTAGAAAATATAATAATCTTTTACCCTGGTCAATATAAGGACTGTTGTAATAATTTAGAATGGAATAGTGTTAGTTAAATTGTAGCATCGTTTCTTATATGGCTATCTATTTCGTTGTCTCATTTATATTCTGACGATTATCATGAACCAACATTATTATTCTTATATTTTACTTTTTTATTCCTCTTTTATTATTTTTATTCTCTCATTATTGAATATTTTAAAGTCTCTCAAATGGTCAGACACATTATGCAAAATCTATCACTATGTGTTTATAAAGAGATCAAATTTAATTTTTGGTATCTTCTTCGAATTTCAAGCGCTAAAACTAATCAACACTATTTTAGTATCATTATATCAACTTATCAAATTCAGCGCAATATTATTTCGATATCATTATATCAACTTTTCAAATTTTTGAGTTAGGTCTTATTTATTCTAACTTTAAATTATATATTTTTCATTGAAAATTTATATTGTTTATATTGTTACTTCAGAATGTCCACGTATATCCTACCTCTCCATACCTCATTTGTAGGATTACATTGAACATATTATAATTATTCAATTTATATATGTCAACTAAAAAAATAAGGCCTCTTTATAAAGTTTGACTTTAGGCCCCCGGACCTGTTGAGACGGCCCTGCTCAAGATTAACATCTGAAGCATGATTTTAGAGAAGAGAGTATGGAAATACATCTTACTCTAGCTCAATGCACGATTCATATGAATGAGGGTGCATTCTTTCAAATCAATATACTTATGCACACTAATCGGATCCTCTCAAGTCTGGTGTAGTCTCTTTACACTCCAAAAAACTTTATCGGAGAGTAACACACCAAAAGGGATCTGAGCTTTACTGTTCCAACCACCTTGAGTATGAGGGGTAGTTGAATGAATTTGAGAAATGTACGAATCTGAATAAGTTTTTTAGAGAACAACTCTGTTGCACGACGTAGAATTTGAAAGAAGAGAAACTTTTCTTAAATGTCAATAGTTCCTCACAACCATAAATATTTAAATTGTTAATTTTGGTATTGAATGAAACATTTTATATATCAAACTTTATTTTTGTACATCCTAATAATTTTAAAATGCTAATTATTGTGATTTATAATATTTATTATATATATTTATATAATATGCCAATATTTGAATTCACCATCAAAGTATATATATATATATATATATATATATATATATATACATACATACACACACACTATCTTAAAAGCATGAACTCCAAAATTTAAAGTTAAATTATCTAAATACCCTTTATATTATTTGTCTAAATACTTTAATTTTAAAACCTAAAAATAGATATATATACTTGCATGATACACCTATTTACCTCTTCCGAATAGTTGCTACCGTTTAGTGACCACCTTTGTTGGATTGAAGTCAACCAGTAGGAACATGAAAAACACCAAAGAAAAATAATGATCGGGATGAGTTAGACTATATTTTTTTTATTAGAGTTATTGAAAAATCGAAAGGGATATATAAAAAAAATCATAAGTTATGTAAAGAAAATGACTACAATTTGAGAGATGTAGAATGCTTGAAAAAAAAAGTACTGGGAAGAGTTTTTCAATCAACATAAGTTCTTCAAAACAATGATAAATGATTTCAGGTGTAATTGCGCAAAAATTTTATGTATTTTGCCATTTTAATTAGATTATTTTTAAATAATTTATTTGGTTGAGTGATTTTATTGATACAAAATAAAGTTCAATAACCTTGTTACATAAATTATCATGGTTGAGTGACCTTTTTAGGTATTACTCTTTAATTTGTTATTGAACTGAGATGCATTTTAAATGATTATAATTTGGAGATAATTACATTTTAAGTGAGTTCGCATTATTTTGAACTTAACTTTCTCTATTTTATTGTTATCTTTGATTTCCTAATGCAGCTTGCTGTAATTTGTGAATGTAACCTCTTGAGAATGTTTCATTATTTATGTACATGATCAATATTGACAGAGAAAAAGATTCATTTATGCAGGTGCAGTTTCTATAAATTGCAACATTTTAATGCGTAATAGTTGATTAAATTATGATGTATCTGAAAACTATTTGACTATAATTTTTTTTAAAATGGGTAATTAAAATTCTTATAGTATCATCCTTTAAACGTCCTACTGTGATCATTGTCTCATCATATTATTGATTTTGCTGCTATGAATGAAGTTTTTTGTGAAAAATACCTTAAATTCACTTAACAGAATTTGCACAATAATATCAAAGAGGAGTTTTATGTTGTTGTTATTTTTTGATTTAATATTGTACCCGAAGTAACTTTGTCTTGTACTATTTTAACATGTTACTTGGATTTCTTTCATCACATATTTGGTGATACTCTGATTTTTACTAATTAGAATTAGAGTTATTTCAACATACAAAGTAAAAAAAAAAATTATTACCAAGAATATCATATCTAAGTAAATAGTAGGTAAGATACATTTAATTATATATTTCTATGTAATAATAAAAATATAATAGGAGTAACAAAAAATCACTGAAATTTAATTAAACTTTAATTTGTGTGTTCATCTATATTGTTGGATATCTTTATTTGATTCAGTAAAAATGGGTCAGGCTATCCAATATTATTGGTTCAGACGACATTCAATCGTCTTAATTGCAATAAACAAATCACGATACAGTAATTCACGTAAATTTATAAATTACTTTTTTAGTTCTATAATTATATATTCAAAACTTTGCTTTACTTCATGCCTTGACAAACACGTATGACGCACGTGTTGAGAAACTAGTATACTAATAAGCTCAATTGAATTTTTATTTATTAACTATATTTTACTATAATTCATTAATTCGAAAATCATAACTTTAAACTAATATGATAAAAGAGAATAAAAGAAATTATAATTCTTTAATAAAAATATCTGCTTTTATATCTTAAAATCTAGGCCCGAACTTATCAAGTACGAAAGTAGTAGTTAAATAAAAATAAATAAACTAATAAACAGCCTTTCTTGAACTCGAGAATCGGCATATCCAAACCCACTTTTACTGAAAAAATGGCTGCAACAGATGTCATAAAAGAATCCAAGGCTACTATGACACCAAACAACTTACTAGAAACACCTGATTGGAAAAATACATTATCGCACTCGATTTTTATATTAATTCTTTTATTTATTTTTATTATTTAATTTGAATTTTATATGTCCTTCAAAAAAATTGATATATTTATTTTATTACGATACTCACATTTTTAAAAAATTAATTTTAAATTTTGAAAAACAAGTAACTAATATTTAAAGTAAACAGATTTTTCTCTCTTAGAATTGGAAGAAAAATATTGAAATGACTGTAAAAACTTTAACCTATACCTTTCTTTGAGATTGATACTCCAACTCCCAGGACCGGAGAAGCTCAATTTCAAAGGTTAGGAATTTAGTTCTGACTAGTACTGTCGAGAAGCGATTCCTCTGAATGACAAGTATGAGTTCAACTGTGCGAAATTTAAGATTTCTTTTGATCTTATTATTTTAAAAAAGATATATGTAATTTGTAAAATAGAAAAACATCTATAAAATTTAAATTTAAATATGTGATGTGAAACATAAAAATTAAAGAGTTAATACTGAATATAAAAAAAAATATTTTTTTCAATAGATTTTTAAATAAATACGATGTATAAATTGAAAGGAGTGCAATAATACACGTCATCACTTAATTCTAACAAGACAAATATTTATATTCATTTGTGGTACAAACACCGAAAGGGGATAAATGATTCTCAGATAGATAAGCCAACTCAAAAAAAGCTCCACGCGGTCTCTTCTGTTTTGAAACAAAGCCGTTGGTTGGGCTAATCTTGGTATTCATCCATCAATAGATCAGTTGAAAAGTTCCAAAATCTTTGAAAATTACAGCTGAACGGCACCATGATGAGTTTAGGGGTGAGCCGTGTGATATTTTATTTTTATTTTTTCGCATCTTGCTGTCTCATATTTACGTTGGAATCCATCTAAATCCGAATTCAAATCGGAAAATTCCACATTGATGAGTCGTGTGATATGATATTGAAAATTGCGATTCAATAATTTTGAAAATAGTTTACTTTTATTTATTCAGTATTTTTAAAATATATTTTTTTACTTTTACTTATCACTTTTAACATATCAAGAAGAAGTATATTTTTTACCCTTAACAATAATTATTTATTCTCCAAATCATTTCTCAAAATTTAAAACGATACATCAATTAATATAAATATTATGATAAAATATTCATAGTAATCACTCTTTCTTAAGGGGTATGTATGGTAAAGTACAAATAAACAGAGGGAGTATTATACTATTACTATACCAAATTAATTTGGAATAGTTCCGATGTCATGTTGTATGATAAGATCTATCTATGGTTTGTTCGACTTCAACATATATATATAGTCATATAATAAAAAATTATGACTTTGATTTTTCATGAAACATCTCAATTATATATATATATAGAGAGAGGAAATTTAAATTTTGTGCACCATCAATGTATAATTTTTTTTTTTACACTATCAGGTAAATTAAAGGACAATAAGGTAATTTTAAAATTAAAATTTTGGAAAAGATAATAAAAACAATCAGAGTCCTAGTCTCCTAGTTATACTCTAATCAAATTTATTATTGAGTAATATTATTTCATTTTCCGGAGTAATTCAAATATTGTCCCTTAATATTAGGGAGTTAATCAAAATTTTAAATTTTTATTTTTATTTTAAAAGATCGTTACTATCAATGAACTAATCATTAAATGCATAGATATTCTGAATAATTTTTTAACGCTGCAATCATAGTTGATCTTGAGGACTTTCTTTTGCTTGGATTTACTAGTACACATTATTTTTAATTATTTTTGTGATGACTATATAAACAAATTTCAATTTTTCTTTTCTATTTAATTGAGAAACATATGTAACTACAAATATTATATATAAAAACTTGCATTCATATTTTGAAGTGTATTAAGTGTTTGCATTAAAACTCTGTTTGGATGGACTTATTTTAACTAACTTATATATTGAAAATTGCTTATAAGTTTTAAAAAAAAGTAGGTGCAGCCCAATTTATTTTTTTGACTTATAATCTGCTTTCGATTTATAAACTGCTTAAAATAAATTCATCCAAACAACTTTTAGGGCTTATTTAAGTACAAAATGACTTTAAGTTGGTCAATTAAACACTCAAAAAAGTTAGGGTTCTAAAATGATCCTAAGGCAAACAGATTAGGAAGAAAGTTAAAGAAATAAAATATGGAAGATGAGTTTGGAGGATACAGAAAATAATTGAAGTGCTTAATTTTAGGAAGAGATTTTTTTTTTTTGGGAATTGGATAACTAATGCTTAATTTTAGGAAGAGAAAGGTATTTGGAACAATTAGATAACCTGCAATGAATTTACCTGGTGGTGTAAAAAAATATATACATTGACCGTGCATATAACTTAAACTCATATATATATATATATATATATATATATATATCACGATATCAAAAAATTCAGTTTCAACATAATATTCAGTATATAGCATATTATGTCCACCCCTAACGATAATGAGGATATCGGTACTAAAAAAACAAGGGGCTTGAAATAACAGACATTTTTGTGTTACGTAAGTCATAAAGGCAAATGTTAACTCTTATTTATAGATGATGAACATGGTCAGGAACATTGAGCCGAAACATTATTGTTATATCGTCACGCTCCTAGGGACAAAGCACTCTATGCAGTTGTTCCATGGATGGACACCCTGAATTCCTGTAGTAACAAACAGAGTCAACAATAATTGCGCAACATGTATATTTATACACATTAAATGAACCATAGTACGTATAACATTATGTTATTATCATGGTTAACGCAGATACTCAGGTTCGGGACCTATCCACACCGTTAATGCAAGAGGTGGTGGAGCTAGGGATCGAAATAGGGTTTATTTGACCAATCTCATTTGCCAGAAAATCACACTGCTTAATTGAGTGCATATTCTTTTAATGTATGTATAATAAATATTAAATTCTCTTAGTAAAAATTCTGTCTCCGTTATGGTGGAGGAGGAGTCATGATTCTTGCTTCATGCAGAGGTTTTCAAAGCCGTGGATTGGATCTGTGCACCAGTAGTATTAGGAAGGTGATGTTTCTAACTAAATAGTATATAATGGGTAAATTAATAGCATTGAGTCACTCTAGAATTGAAGCTTATCTAAAACCGTCATGACAATGAGCAAGATAGCTAGCACAAGTATAAATAGCCATGAGGCTCAAGAAAATGTTAATCATAATATATTTCCAATTTACTTCTAGTTTGAGATATGAGTGATGACAATGAAAGCTCAAGCTCATTTCCAATTGGGAAAACTGCACAAGAGATGGGGCTATCATATGTCCCAAAGTGTTACATCATGCCACCTTCCCAAAGGCCTAGTTTGAACTCCGAGTTTGCAAAGGTACCTGTGATTAATTTGGGGGATACAAATGATATTGTTAATGATCCCCTCGTGGAGAGATCAATAATCATCCATGATATTGCTAACGCTTGTCGCCGCAATGGTTTTTTTCAAGTAAGTGTTGCGATTATGACCTTCAAATATAAATGTAACATGAAGTTAAAATACTCATTTACGATTAATGTTTCTACTTGAAAGGTTATCAACCATGGAATATCCCAATCTATATTAGATGGAGCACTTTCCGCCGCGTTTGGTTTCTTCGAGCTCCCAAATGAGGATAAAGAAAAATTTATGTCGAATGATGTGTACAAGCCTGTTCGTTATGGCACGGGCTTGAAGGATGGTGAAGACAAAGTTCAGTTCTGGAGGGTCTTCCTCAAGCACTATGCAAATCCTCTCAATGATTGGATTAAACTGTGGCCTCAAAATCCACAAGACTACAGGTAAATTCATACCTCAAATTATTGTATGTTTACTACTTTTCTTTTTTAAAATAATAGCGACCGTTGGTTCAGCTTGCGTACACTTTCACTGTCCATGTTATGCCGGACTCATGTTTTTATATATTTTAAATGTCAATAAATGCTAATACTCCACTTGGGAATAAATTTGAATGTAGTCCGGTGAGTTTCCATAATTAGAAAATGAATAGTGAAGTTGTCTTCTTTGCTTGACATTGAGATTATAGGACTTGAACGTTCTATAAATCCCTTGCTTTCTTATTAATTTCCTATACATTTTTGTTTCAAAACAATTTAAAGATTAATGATTATATTCTTGTTGGGGTGGATCCAACATTCAAATCTTGTGAGTTTGAAAACGTATATTTAATTCTATCCATGCTTGTATATCGCATATATTCATATAAATGACATAAAACACTGAACTCTGTTGAACCTGCAAATCCTTGGTTAAATTTGTCACTCGTCTAGCACCAATTCCTTATGCTAACTCTAAATATCGAATGATAGGGAAAAGATGGGGAAATATGCAGAGGAAATACAAAAGCTAGCTATCAAAATCATGGGCATGATCACTGAAGGCCTAGGACTTGGTCCAACATATCAAAGCAAAAATGTGAAGGATGGAATGAATGTAATTGCTGTCAATTGTTATCCTCCATGCCCTCAACCAAGCCTTGCACTTGGGCTGCCACCACATTCAGACTACAGTATCCTTACAATCACCCTTCAAAGCTCCATTGGACTACAAATTTTGGACACACAAGATAACGAATGGAGAGGAGTCCAAAACCTTCATGGTAGCTTACAAGTTCATGTAGGTGACCATCTTGAAGTACTAAGCAATGGATTGTACGAAAGTGTGGTACACAGGGTGACATTGAACTCTCATAAAACAAGATTTTCAGTTTCTAGTTTGCATAGTTTGGGAATGGATGAGAAAATGAAGACAGCTGAAGAGTTAGTGGATGATGAACATCCAAAGAGGTATAAAGAAAGCAGCTTCTCAGATTTTCTCAAATTTCTACATGAGAATGATATTGGACAAGGCAGAAGCTTCCTCATGACACTCAAGAAAAACTAGAATGTTGTCTGTAAGTCTTAAAACTAAATATGGAATAAAAGGAAACAGAGCACTGAGTTGTATAATGACTAGTGAGTTTAGTTTTTCTTTCACTACCTACTTTAAATTAATGACTAATGAGTTTAGTTTTTCTTTTTACTAGCTATACTATAAATTTCATATCTCTATTATATCAAGATCATCTTTGCTCTTCCCCCTTTCTTTCTGTGCTATGAATATATCTATATTTATATCTATCTATTTAATTTTAAAAATGGGAACCTAAAAAATTAAAAGTTAGATTATCAAAATATTCATTAAATACTGAATGATATTTTCACCTTCAATGAAATACTATTCCTACAATTATTCTATAGAGCAATGTAAATATACATTTAATTGATTTATTAAGCTATTGAATAACTTTTTATGTATACAATGCATATGAATCTGAAAATTAAAGTCGAAGTATTGAGTCTTGCCATCTTAAATGATATATTAATTACTCATTACATTTCAATTATTTACAATGTTAAATTAAAATGAAGTAAGATAACTAGACCAATACTTGGTCGGATGCATTGAACTTACTACTTACTACATAGTATTCAATGTATTAAAATTGCTTTCATATTCTAATAGTAATACTCAACTTTTTAAATGCTTAATTAATATTTTGGAGTTCTTTTCAACTTCTAATAATAAATATAATCAATGTAGCAGAGAAATATACAATAATGGCTAAGGAGAAAGAGCAAAAGGCTCCTCATAATTAAGCACTTTAATAGCAGGATATTGTTATAATTAATATTATTTCAATTGTGGATGTACGTAAATCTTAGGTATAATTTCCCCTTAATACCCACACCTCCTTTATCTCCTCATTGATCTTTCAAAACCCCATAAATCTTTTCCAAATTCTCAAGGATTAATTTCATACTTTTGACACTGTTTGATGTTCATCAATATAATCCTATGAATAGGGGTCTTGAAAATTTTATGTACACATTTGAAAGAAAATACTTATATTATTCTTCTTGTCTTTATTTTTATATAATTCTGAGATTAATTTTATAACATGTTATTAACACGAGTCTGCTCTTTTTCAAGTTTTAATCTGTCAATTTTCATCATGTCGAATTTATCAAAATTTGTGTTTGTGGTACTTGATATTTCCATAAAGAATTACTTGTCATGGGTGCTCGATGCTGAAATTCACCTAGGATTTAACGGTCTTAGTGTCACTATTACTTAGGGTAATGCAACATCGAATCAGGATAAAGAGAAGGTTATGATTTTTCTTCGTTATCATCTGAATGAAGAATGAAGAATTAAAGAGAAGATTAGACAGGCCGATCCAGCAAGAGTTAGAGTGTTAGACAACTATATATAAAAAGTATGATATGAACCTTACTAATTCAACAACAACAGTCCAATAATTCAGAGAGACAAATATAAATAGTTGACCAAAATAATGATATGCAATGCAATACAATGGTCAATGATCCTACCAGTATACACTTGCTCCCATTTGTGATTGCATGAAGAAAAGACCTATGACAGACTCATGAAGTTCATATACCCACCTGAAATAATTTCTCTTGGCATGCAAATCAATATTTATCTTCAGTATCATCAATAATCAATCAATCAAAACCATTTTCATCGGCCACTCTGTTATATCTACAGTACCAAGTTTGTGATCCATGAGAATGAATATGTATGCATGATCACAGTAACAAATTCAAACGCAACATGAATATGAGTATCTCTTTCACAATAGTACTAATAGGCCACAAGCCTTCTTAAACAACAGATTGCTTCCAATACGAAGCTCTAAGGCCAATTATCTCATCAAGATACTGAAAGAAAGTCATAAAGGTTGCCTCCTTTCTTTGACAAAGGATGCCTCCCTTTTTGACAAATGCAGCCTCTTTTTGACAAATGCTTGACAAATGCAAACGTGTGAAGAAAAGATGGTTGGCAGAAAAGAGAAAATTGCAACGCGTAAATTTTTTTTTACGCATTTTTGGTTCCTATAAATAGAGGGAATTCTGCCCTCATTTAAATCATTCAGAAAAAGTGAGAGTAAAAATACAAAGAGAGATATACACCAAGATAAATATTGTGGTCTTGAGTGTCCTCTTTAGTAGTTGCTTCTTTTACAAGAGAGAAGTGTTAATTGTTGTTTTCTCCTTGTATTTGAGAGCAGTGTACTTCATATTTGATAGTGAGATCCTTCTACCCCATGGTTTTTCCTTTTTATCTATTAGAAGGGTGTAAAATTCTCGTGTTCAATTTATTTTCATATTAATTGTCATATCAAACTTTAGTTGTGGTGCTTCCTCCCCCAACAGTGGTATCAGAGCGCTCGGTTATTCTGTTTGTTTTATGCGAAGGTACTATTCGTGAATAGTAAACTTTCGTGAATAGTAAAATTTGGTGAATAGTACTATTCAAGTAAATAGTAAATTTCGGTGACGGTACAGTTTGTCATGATTGTTTGCAAAAATATTCAGAAACAATCTAGAAGAGTGTGAAGCAAATAGCAATGTCGAGTACAATAAAGTTTGACGTTGAAAAATTCAATGGGACTAATTTCTCATTGTGGAAAATGAAAATAAAAGCGATACTGAGAAAAGACAATTGCTTAGCTGCAATTGAAGGCAGACCCACAGACTTTGTTGATTACAGCAAGTGGAATGACATAGACAGCAACGCAGTTGCTGATCTACACTTGGCACTAGCTGATCAAATATTGTCTAGTGTGGTCGAAAAGCAGACGGCGAAGGAAATATGGGATACTCTTATGAGATTGTATGAGGCCAAGTCTTTGCATAATAAAATCTTCTTAAAAAGAAGATTGTATACTCTTCGAATGGCAGAGTCCATGTCAATAACTTAACACATCAATACTTTGAATACTCTGTTTTCACAACTTACAACAATGGGTTACAAAATAGAAGGGACTGAACGTGCGGAGCTTCTACTTCAAAGTCTGTCTGACTCGTATGATCAACTCATCATCAGCTTGATGAACAATATAGACAGTCTAATTTTCGATGAAATTGCAGTCGCTGTCTTAGAAGAAGAAAATCAGCGCAAAAATAAGGAAGACAGACAAGAAAATTCGCAGCAAGCTAAAGCTTTAATGATGGTGAGAGGAAGACCAATGGAATGTGGCCCCAGTGGGAGTCACAATCATGGCAAATCTCAATCAAGAAGTAGGAAGAATATAAAGTGCTACAACTGTGGCAAGAAAGGGCACTTCAAGAAAGATTATCGGTTCAAAAAGAAGAGTGAACACCCTGAGCCATCAAATGCTCAAGGGAATGTTTCATGTACCTCGGATGATGGCGACATTTTATGTAATAAAGCAATATCAAATAATGAAGGCAGAAAATATTTCACTGATGTCTGAATCATGGACACAGGAGCAACATGGCACATGACTTCCTAGAGAGAATGGTTCCATCAATATAATCCTATATCAGGAGGGTCTATGTTCATGGGAGATGATCATGATTTGGATGTTATTGGTATTAGGTTCATCAAAATAAAAATGTATGATGACACAATATGCACCATCCAGGAGGTACGACATGTAAAAGACTTGAGGAAGAATCTATTATCTTTAGGACAATTAGATGATAATGGATGTTCATATAAGACTCATGGTAAAGTCATGAAAATATCCAAAGGAGCGCTTGTAGTGATGAAAGCGGAAAAAATTACTGCAAATCTATATGTGCTTAAAGGTGAAACACACCAAGAAGAAGAAACATCAACCGCGTCAGCAAGTTTATTTGAAGAATCAATGATAATATGATATTGTAAACTTGGTCATATGTCAGTACGAGGTTTGAAGATTCTTGCTGAGCAAAAGCTTCTTCCAGGGCTCAAAAAGGTTTCACTACACTTTTGTGAGCATTGTGTTACCACTAAGCAAAATAGACTGAAGTTTAGTAGTTCCTCTGCTAAAACCAAGGAAATATTAGACCTGGTCCACTCTGATGTCTGGCAAGCACCGATGAAGTCCCTAGGAGCGAAATATTTTATGTCATTTATCAACAATTACTTCAGGAGAAGTTGGGTGTATCCAATCAAGAGGAAGGCAGATGTTTTTTCAGTTTTCAAACAGTTCAAAGCACGGGTGGAACTCGAATCTGAGAAAAAGATCAAGTGTTTGAGAACAGATAATGGAGGAGAATACACTGGTGATGAATTTAATAACTTCTGTAAACAAGAAGGTATTAAACGGCAGTTTACAGTGGCATATACTTTATAATAAAATGGAGTAGCTGAGCGGATGAACAGAAACTTGTTGGAACGAACAAGAGCTATGTTGGTAACTACAGGGTTGGAAAAACTATTTTGGGCAGAAGCAGTCAAAACCGCCTGTTATGTGATCAATCGGTCATCATCAACCACAATTGATCTGAAAACGCCAATGGAAATGTGGACAGAAAAACCAGCTGATTATTCTCGCTTACATATATTCGAAAGTCCTGCTTATGTTATGTATACCACCCAAGAAAAATCGAAGTTGGATCCAAAATTCAGAGAATGCATTTTCTTAGGATATGCTAATGGAGTCAAGGGGTATCGCTTGTGGGATCCCACAGCCCGCAAGGTGGTAATCAGCAGGGATGTTGTATTTGTTGAAAACAAGATAGAAGAAAAAGAAGGTAGCACTTCAAAAGAAAAATCAGAGACTACTACAGTTGAAGTTGAAGAAATAGAAGAAGTTCTAGTTTCTTCTGAAGCAGCACCAGATCACGAAGAACAAGAGCAAGCTGAGACCAAAACTCTAGAAGTTCGATGGTCAACTAGGGAGAAAAGAGAATCAGCTTGGCACTCAGATTATTCTATGGAGAGTAATATTGCATACTGTCTACTAACAAAAGATGGAGAGCCTTCAACTTTTCACGAGGCTATGAAAGGCCAAGAATCATCTCTGTGGGTGGCAGCAATGCAAGAAGAAATTGAAGCTCGTCATAAAAATAAAACATGGGATCTTGTTCAATTACCACAAGGAAGAAAGGCCATTGGAAACAAATTAGTCTACAAGATCAAACTCAATGGCAATGATCAAGTGGATAAGTATCGTGTAAGATTGGTGGTGAAAGGATTCGCTCAGAAAGAAGGTATAGACTTCAATGAGATATTTTCTCCGGTGGTTCGACTCACAATAATTCGAGTGATCTTGGCGATGTGTGCTATATTTGACTTGTACTTGGAGCAGTTAGATGTCAAAACTGCATTTCTTCATGGAGAGCTTGGAGAAGAAATTTACATGCTCCAACCAGAAGGTTTTGAAGAACAGGAAAAAGAGAACTTGGTTTGCAGGTTGAACAAATCTCTATATGGTCTCAAACAGGCGCCGAGATATTGGTATAAGAGATTTGATTTCTTTATTATAAGCCTTGGATACAACAGATATAGTTCAGATCCTTGTGTTTATTACAAGAGATTTGGTGATGACGATGTTATTATTTTGTTGTTGTATGTTGATGACATGTTGGTAGCAGGCCCCAATAAAGATCGTCTCACAAATTTAAAGGCACAGTTGGCTAGGGAGTTTGAAATGAAGGACTTGGGACCAGCAAACAAGATTCTAGGGATGCAAATTCACCGGGACAAAAATAATAGGAAGATTTGGCTTTCTCAAAAGAACTACTTGAAGAAAATCTTGAGACGCGTCAAGATGCAAGATTGTAAGTCAATTTCTACCCCACTTCCTATTAATTTCAAGTTATCCTCAAGTATGAGTTCTAGCAATGAAGCAGAGAGGATGGAGATGTCTCGAGTACCGTAAGCATCAGCAGTGGGAAGTTTAATGTTCGCCATAGTATGTACAAGACCTGACATTGCACAAGCAGTGAGAGTGGTTAGTCGATACATGACTAATCCTGGTAGAGAGCATTGGAATACTGTTAAGAGGATCCTGAGATACATCAAGGGTACCTCAGATGTTGCAATGTGTTATGGAGGATCAGACTTTACTGTTGAAGATTATGTTGATTCAGATTATGTAGGTGATCTTGATAAAATCAAGTCCACCACAGGTTATGTGTTTACTCTTGCTGGAGGAACTGTAAGCTGGGTTTCAAAACTGTAATCTATCGTGGCTACAACTATGACGGAAGCAGAATATGTAGCAGCTACACAAGCTAGCAAAGAGGCAATATGGATGCGGATGTTACTGGAGGAGTTCGGGCACAAACAAGAGAAGGTTGCTCTATTTTGTGACAGTCAGAGCGCTTTGCATCTTGCAAAAAATTTGGCATTTCATTCAAGGACAAACAACATACGAGTTCAGTATCACTTTGTCCGTGAGAAGGTGGAAGAAGGCAGTGTGGATATTTAGAAAATTCACACTGATGACAACCTAGCAGATATGTTTACGAAGCCGATCAACAGTAACAAGTTCATATGAAGTCGATCTTCTATTGGCCTAGCAGAAACGTAACATTGCATTAGTTGGTAGAAAGGATAGTGTGAAGACTTAATTGATTCTCAATTAAATCTTCAAGTGGGAGAATGAAAGAAAGTCATAAAGGTTGCCTCCTTTCTTTGACAAAGGTTGCCTCCCTTTTTGACAAATGCAGCCTCTTTTTGACAAATGCTTGACAAATGCAAACGCGTGAAGAAAAGATGGTTGGCAGAAAAGAGGAAATTGCAATGCATAATTATTTTTTTACGCGTTTTTGGTTCCTATAAATAGAGGGCATCCTGCCCTCATTTAAATCATTTAGAAAAAGTGAGAGTAAAAATACAAAGAGAGATATACACCAAGATAAATATTGTAGTCTTGAGTGTCCTCTTTAGTAGTTGTTCCTTTTATAAGAGAGAAGTGTTAATTATTGTTTTCTCCTTGTATTTGAGAGCAGTGTACTCCATATTTGAATAATGAGATCCTTCTACCCCGTAATTTTTTCCTTCTATCTGTTAGAAGGGTTTCCACGTAAAATTCTCGTGTCTAATTTATTTTCATATTAATTGTCATATCAAACTTTAGTTGTGGTGCTTCCTCCCCCAACAGATAGGATATGACGCACGAAAAAACAGAGTAATGAACAACAAATAGCATTTCAAGTCATATAGCATTTATCAGCAAAGTCCAAATCTAGATTTCACACCAACAATTTATTTCTCCAACTCTGTGATCTCATCAATACACCCAATCCATAATATGCTTTGCACGACAAACTATCCCCAAAACCAAGTCTAATAGAATAAGTCATAACCTCTCGGCCGAAAACTCTCTATAAACTCTCCCACAATTTATTTTTCCTTTTGAATCGCCTCAGAAAGATCTCAATCTTTTAAAATCATACTCAACATGAGTATACGTGTCTTACGACATTCATATTATTATATAAAAAATTGAGTAAAAAATTGAGTCAAAGAATCGACCCCGAACCCTGAAGTCAAAACTAAAATTTTAATTGAAAATCAATTTATCCATAACACGAGAGTCTAAAATTTGAATTTTTGTTGAAAATCGAGTTTGAATTGACTCTCAAATCATTAAAACACCATTTTAGAAGCTAAAGGCAAAACAAAAAAATAAAAATAAATCTCAATACCCAAACACGGATTAAAGCTCAAAATAAAAGTATAGATTAGTAGGAAAATACCAAAATAGTGGTTAGAAACTCACCCCCATCAAAAATATCTTAATCCGAGTTCTAGAGCTCCAAAACTGGTGAAATGAAGTTAAAAGCTTGAAATACATTGTTTAGAGTTCCTGGAATCTGCTTAGCGGGAACCTGGTCCAGTAGCACCAAACGCAGCGCCCGTGCCCAGCGCGAAAGCACGCCTGGTGTGCAATGCCTTATGCCGACCTGTTGCATGTGCGCAGTTGCGCCCCTCGCATGTTGTTTGTGTTGCCACTCCCCTTCATGATCATGCACTTCCTGTGCCGACTGAGCCCTCTCATCCCTTGCAAAGCGCATTAGCACCCTACCTGTGCCGATGGCGTTCGCACCAAATAGTAAAAACAAAATCGGTTATGCCTCAAACTTGATTTTAACTCCTGAAACTCATTCAAGACCTCCCGGACACAAACTAATAGTGCAAATTGATCATGTATCAAGCCTGTTCGGACCATCAAATAGTCGTTTTGAGGTCGTCTTAATCAAATGTTAACCGTGATCAACTCCAAACTTTAAGAAAATTAGAATTCCATCCAAGGGCCAAAATCAATCCCTAGTGCCTCGAGACTCTTGAAAACCAGTGATAAATCACTCTCAAGACCTGGTGGAATCATCGCAATCCAAATATGACCTCACCAACCCCAAATGTTGACTTTGGTCAAAATTCTCAAGTTTCAAACCTTCAAAATTGAAAAACCCCCTTTGAAACGTACCCAACCACCTCGCGAATCATGCCACTTATTCTCACAAGTCACGAATAGCTAATTGAAACTATGGGCAGGGTCAAACACCGAAAAAGAGGAAGAAATCACAAAAAAACCATAAGGGTCATTACATTAATTCAATGCACGTGTCCTGAAACCACGTATACAAATTTAACTCTATCAATTTATAGGTAAACAGTAAGACTTTTATCTTGTATAGTTATAACCACTTTTTGGTTTACCAGATAAGACTCTCATTTCCAAAGTGAAAAGAGAGAGAATTTGGAGTCAAGAAGCCTTAAACTGCCTTCTAAATCAGGACGTACACTTCATGTTCGACTACCCAACAAACATAACAATTTAAAATTGTTTCTCTTTGTCCATAATCTCAACAAACGTTTATGTCCTCCTCCTGTGTCTAGTTTTAGATAACTAAGAAATCTACAAATGTAGTATGATTCCCTTATGTAAGCTACTAGATTTTTTCTAATAAAGTTAGGTAATCTAATTACAGAGTTTCCCATCTTGCCTGACACAAACTTAATATATGTATTTCAAGTTTGAATTTCTTCGTTTGGAATCTGGGTTCTTCTACTTTATATTTATTTAATATGAATATCTTCCCTATCTTTTTTTTATATCATTCCTTAAGTCCCGTATCAATAATTCTGATTTTACGTATGGACAATTTCTCAATATCTTGTTCATTATATATATATATATATATATATATATATATATATATATATATATATATATATATATATATATATACATTTTTTCTTTCTTCCAAGCAATTCCAATTATGGCAAAGCTTCTACTCGTTTATGTCATTGTAATTCTTGCTCTTGCATACTCAGGTTCAGCCACTAACTACATGGTGGTTGATAACTCTGGATGGGATATTAGTACTGATCTTGATACATGGTTACTAGGCAAGCGATTTGTTGTTGGTGATGTTCTTTGTAAGTATATCATTTTATCTCGAAATACACATTTATAGATCAAGACTTAAAATTTCCTCAAATCCTTAGTTACATCGTTTGACTCGTCTTGTTTTACAGTATTCCAATTTTCGACGTATCATAGTGTGTATGAGGTAATAAAGGAGAATTTCGATAGGTGCAACATAAGTAATGCAGTAAAATGGAGCAGTAAAGGCAATACAAGTTTCCCAATAACAGAGGCAGGGGACAGTTACTTCATTTGTGGGAACAGGTTACATTGCCTTGGAGGGATGAAACTTCATGTAAATGTAGAAGATAATACCAACACGGTGGCTTCTCCAGCTGCACCGCCAGTACCTCAGGCTGGGGCATCTAATTTTCCTACACATTCTTCTAAGACCAACAACCCTTCAACTATTGTTCCTCATTCGACTAATTTGTCCAACCATGTTGGTTTAGATTCTATACTTATGGCAACACGTGGGTTTTGTTGGTTTTTTTAAAAGATGGGGCAGCAAAAAATGGATTAAAATGACTTTGAAATTGCTTTCAATTGTTTTTCAATGGTTTTATTTAAGTATTGAGGGGCTTTAACTAGCCGATATAAAACACACATAGTTTGAAATTTAAAACTAACTAATATATCTCAACAAACTAATCTATCTAATAAAAATTTAAAATTCAAATTATCCTAAACTTAAGCAACTTATTAGACTAAAAATTACTGCAATAACTAAAGTAAATTTCAAACACTCCTCCTTTGCTTTAGTTACTGCAATTTATTGCTCCTCCTCAATTTCTGCTTTAGTGGTTGGTGATTCTTTGATTTTTTTGAACTTGCAAAATTTCTTCTTCTTTCTTTTTCTTCTTTTAATTTTGTGCTTAAAAAACACCATCAATAATCTTCTCTTGTTTGAAAGTGCTTTTATTTGAAAATTGATCGGAGTTGCAGAGAGTTGTTGTGATGATTTTTCTTCTATCACAATATCACATAAAAGATATGTTTCAAAATAGATTTCACTTTCTCTAATCAATCTGATAGTTTTTGTCAATGAAGCCTTTTTGGGCATTCAAAGAAAGGCTGATGCTTGACATCTATATTTGTTAAAAATAGTCATATGCTTTGAAAATAAGCAGGGTTGAAAATGGTAGCCCGGCGGGTTAAAATGGGTAGCCCTAACGGGTTAAAAAAAATAGCCCTGACTGATTAAAAAAGGTATGGTAGTTCTTTGAAAGAACTCACAGATCCCCGTAAGATCAATAAAGCTCTTGATACCACTGTTGGTTTTTTTAAAAGATGGGGCAACAAAAATAGGTTAAAATGACTCTCTTTGGATTGAAATTGCTTTTCAATGATTTTATTAAAGCATTGAAGAGCTTTAAATAGCCAACATAAAACACATAATCTGCATAGTTTGAAATTTAAAACTAACTAAAATATCTCAACAAACTAATCTATCTAATAAAAATTTAAAATTCAAATTATCCTAAACTTAAGCAACTTATTAGACTAAAAATTACTGCAGTAACTAAAGTAAATTTCAATAGGTTTCTTGCCCTTGGTATTTTGGTTGATGTGAATTTGAGGTTCCTCACATTTTAAATAAGGGTGTGTTTTGGACTGTTCATTTTGTTAGAAGTTGGAATTGATCTCATCAGTTATCAATTGTACTTGTCTTCTTCAATGCAGTACCTCTGTTCCCCCTCCCCCTAGAATTTGTGTCATATGAGAAAGATAAATATTATATAATGTTAAATGAACTTTTGGTCCAATTCAACTCCAAAAGCTAGCTTAAAGGATGAGAACTGTTCAAACCATACAAAGAGTCCAAGGAACCCATCCATTTTTGATGAGGGATTCTATCACCACCCCCACCACCCCTCCCGCACGCCAAGACATCCCAATCGGAGCATGAACAATCTATCTTAGGGGTCCAACATGAGGGGTATGACTGTGATACCATGTTTAATGGATCTTGAGTCTAAGAGTCCGTTTGGATTGACTTATAAGTTGCTTATAAGCGTTTTCAGCTTTTTTGAGTGTTTGGCTGGCCAACTTAAAATCATTTTATGCGTAAAGTAAGCCCAAAAAAATAATTTAGTCTGTTTGACTTAGCTTATCTAAAATAACTTATAACCTAAAAACATCTTATAAGCTAAAAAAATAAGTTGGGGTAACTCAAATAGTGAGGATTGTTCAAGCCATACAAAGTATAGAAGCAACTCATCCATCTACGATGTGAGATTTCATCATATATCTTTTTGCCAAGGGCGGAGCTAGCTTGAGCTCCCCTTTGGCGGAAAATGACACTATTAGATATGCTTTTTACGTATATATAGTAGATGTTAAACCCTCTTTGACTAGTTCGTGTGTTTAGTTATTCATATTTTGAACCCCTTTAGTAAAAGTCCTCGCTCCGCAACTACTTTATGCTTCTTTGTTTGAGCCACACATACTTTGAGGTGCTCGTTTCTAATTATGATGTGTATGTGGTCCAACTTACATTGCTCATGTTGGAATTAAAAACACAAAGTGTAATGCGAAAGCAATTAAAGAAAACTTTGTAAAACTTAATATGACCATTGGGACTTGTTTGAGGAATTCGAGTTAGAACCCCTAGGGGTTCGGGGGATTTTGGAATTACAAAATGGCTATGATGGTCGGGTTTGATTATGGTTGATGCGGTAGAGCTGTTATGGCGAGATGAATTAGGTGTTGGAAAATATATATCAAGGACACAAATTTATATGAAGAACACTAAGATGAAGGTTTGATAATATGAACAAAAGACACATAATTGAAGGCTTGAAACACATGCAAAACACTTTCCTAAAAACGATATTTGCTCCCTCTCCTCTACGAGATTGCTATGGAATTGTATGGAAATAGTTTTAGTGGATATGATAAGCTTGAGAATTTCTATACAAAGCAAATAGTGAAGAAATGCTATTGGAAAGCAAGAACTTGAAGACTTGATCTTCTGGAGAAGAAAATATTTCTTTTGAGAATGTTGTAAAGAAATGTGCTCTATATACAGTTATTTGTAAATCTGCAGTAGTTGGATTTAAATAGAATTGGTGGTAACCAAACAATGAAAAGACACAACCTTTCATTTAAAAGACACCAACTGAAGAATGAAAAGATACACTTTTTTATTTAAAAGACACCAACTAAAGAATGAAAAGATACACTCTTTCATTTAAGAAAACTTAGATTAATAATTTAATTTAAATAAAATTCCAACAATCCCCCACTTGTTTAAATATAAATTAGAATACAAATATCAAATTATGTCCATGCATAGAGTAATGTATCTTTTGATTTGATTACCTTAGTATAATGTCACAAGATAAAATCGAAATCTCATGTAGCATTATAGCTTTGAACATGTTATTCCTTGTGATAACATTGGTGACATTATACACATAAATATTTTATTTCTGCTTTCTACTCAAACACGCTTAACACTTTTATGGCCATGTGTTATCAAAACTTCATGAACATTTATGAAAGTAACTCCAACTCTCAATCGAAGTGGCACCACTTCTATGTTCATATAGGTGAAGTTTTTTTTAGTGTTTTTTTCATATTTGAGATACTTTTCCAAGAACTGAACCTCGTTAAGAGTATTAGAACTCAACCCTCTAATCCATGGTACTAGTATATCTCTTAATTTAGTACTGAAATATCCACGTAACAATAACTCGTTGTTATCCTTTGAACCCATAACTATTTATTTCATAGTGTCGGGTAGGGTTGCTATTATTGGTGGACCTAAAAAAGGAGTTTTAATATATTCAAACTTGAAGTTGTATTCAATAATTTCCTTTTAATAAATTTAGTAATTAAATAGATTAGTCAAATTCTTTGACTACACTTATTTGATAGAAGTTATCCCATCTTGAATTAAATTTTCTCACAAAATCATGTCAATGACTTATGCATTTTGACTTTTTAATATATAATATTAATATGCTCGAGTGAGAGCGGCTTGACTATCACAAAATTGAGTTGATATTTTGCAAAGTCAATGTATTTTCTAAAATAATAGAAATCTCTCAACCACTCGACTCCTTTCCTTGCTTCTACTAATGCAAGTTTATTTCTTTATTTCAAAAAATTATACCTCCTCTCAAGGTAAATACCCATCATATGGTAAAGTTATTTTTCTCACATATTCGATGTCTGATTGTCACCAAAATGTAACCTTATAAAATAGTATGAAACATGAGTTTCTCAAATCTTTAATTTTCTAAAGAAAATCAAGAACTCGAATATTGGCTCTTCCAATAGAACTTGCTTAACAAGTTAAGCCATAACTATTTCATCATTATTATTTAACTCGATCATGTATCAAATAGGGTATTGTCCTCTTTAGGTTAAAGTGACAAATTTATTTAGTACTACCTCAATCTAATGAGATTAACTCAATACAATACCCCCACTATTTTATTCAATCTTGATACCCAGCATAGTACCAATTTCTCCATGATCCTTCATTATAAATGTGAAAATTTAAAAACTTCTCATTTCCATTATGATTTTTGAATTGCTTTCTTATGATCAACATATCGACAAACTATCACATAGTATCACAACATTCATTAAAATTGTAAAGTTAAGACATACTAACTATCTTAAATTGTTTATGTTCTTCAAATATATATATTAGATATTTCTAAGTCTAATATTGACTTCTAATCATAATCAATAAGCCTCCACAATTTGAATATTTCAAAAGTCTTTTCCATCACATATGAAAACTCAAATCACAATTAGATAAAATACACAAAATTACTAGGCTATTTCAAATCATCAAACTCATAGAATATCTTTAACCTTTAAATGGTATCAAATAATACATTTCATTCATTCTCACGATCTTAAAATAATAAAAATAATTTTCAAGTATTGATATGATTCTTATAAATGAAATACTTCATATCATCTCACAACTTGAAAATAAATTTGACATATGATCTTTATATAGGAATAATAAATCACAATTATCACATAAGAACATGCTATTCCTAAAGTTAGCAAGCATTTAAAGATCATCACAAATATGTCATCTACCCTAATATTTATGAAAATAAATTTCACAAAGGTCATTGTTATAATGTACACGTCCACTAAACTTTTGAAACCAGATCCCTTATCAGAAAATAGTGCAGAAAACTAAAGAATTGAAACGTAAAATCAAACACAAGATTTTACGTGGAAACTCCTTGATCAAGGGAGAAAAACCACGACATATCACACAAGATTTCACCTCCAATATTTACAAAACAACTGAGCCTAATATTCAGATTACAACCTCTTGCAATATAGGAATTGCACTCACAATCCCTTTCCTCTCTATGTAACAACTCTGTCGTACTCTTTTCTGAAGAAATAACTCTATTGCTTGCTAAATCACTAGACTTCTAGCTGACTTAGACTCAAGTAGTCTCCATAACTAACTTTAGTTATTTCGACAAAAAAAACACCAAACACGAGTTGATCTAGTTCTTTTATAAATTAGAAATAGACCTTATAAGATTAAGACCACAAAATCAAGACTCTAAAACAAGACCAAATGACTGATAACTCTACCAGATCCTTCGTCTTCTTCAAAAGAAGATTTCAGAGAGCATGAGCTTCAATGGTTTTCTTTTTCAGTGATTCCAAAAACCCAAGTAGTAAATGTTGTAAAATATATATATATATTAATGATATACATTGCGTTGGATGTTTTTTATTAGATAGACAATTGTCCTCCTGCATGGGAACTCGGTCGTGCACACAACAGACCTACAGATTTGGCAGGATCTGTTTTGTACTATTATCTGCTGTCATGATAAACTTAGAGTCCTCAAAGGGATCAAGTCCCTTACTTGTTCCTTTAGTTTGTTAAATCATCAAAACCAATCAACATTAAGCATTATCAATTCCTCTATTTTTAATGATGACAAACCCTTTACAACATTATCAACATGAAGCATTCAATTCCACGACCTACATAACAGAACCAGAAGCAATTCCCCCAATCACTAATATTCCCACTTTCACAAATACTAGTTAGGCCAGTCGTTTCCTTCTCAACAATAATAATGATTCTAGAATCATCATTCAGCTTACAATATATTCCCCCTTTTGACATCATAAAAAATGAAATGCAGTAAACTAAAATCAAAGCATGCATATTTTCAAAAATGTCATAGCTACTAGGAGAAACACAAGCACAAGGCAATCAGTAATGAATCAAGAAGTTGACAAGAGAAATAGAGTAATTCATTCACAACAAGTTAAGGATAATATTCAGTACATTACAAACCAATTGAAAAAGCAAACCATTTTGATTAGTTCAAGGAAATTAGGGAATAAAATAACACTAGGAGGATGGGGTTTTTTGAGTGAGGGACTTAAGAATGGGGGACAGTTGATTAGCAAAACTTTCATGGTGTTGAAGCAGTGTGTCCTTGAGAATGGTGACCTGTGCAGGAAGACTAGCATTCTCTTCTTTAAGTGCATAAAATTAGAAGAACATGGTCCCTCTTATTGTACTTTAGCTAGCTGTGCCTTAATCCTTGCAATCTTAGCATCTTTAGCACTTACCAGTGTTGTCATACCTTCTAATTCATGCTTCAACTAGGTTTGGTCGATCAACAGTTCTGATATCTTGCTTACTTGCCCAGTTTTTCCCTCAACACACTCACACTCAACTAAAGTGTTCATAAAAAATGACTGCTTAATAGTCCCTGTTACACTTGTACTTAGAGGAACCTTAAAATGATTGAATACTCTAGTGAGTAAATACCCATACCCCATACCATTATTACAATCCTTAGCATTGATTATCTTGTGTATGTGTTCCAACATAAGGGCTGATAATTTAATAACATCAAACTTACTCAAAGTTTCCATCATGATTAAATTAGTAGCAGATGCCACTATCCTCAAACCAACAACAGATACTATTGTCCTCTTCTCAGACCTGGGAAACATTACCTTGTTCACAAACTCAAAATACAATCGGTGTACCTCCTTTAAAAATTTTTTGGAAATGCCTGATGTATTCATGTTTTGGAGTTTCCTACACTCCTGAACAAATTTCTTTGAACAACCCATTCAAGTGTCAGATTTGATCTGTTTTATTTCACATTCAGAATTTCACTAAGAACATTTTCACTCAAATAGATATCTACGCCTTTAACTGTAGTGTAAATATAGTAAAAATGTCAAACATGTACTTATGCAACCGTCTTCAAATAAAGTCTTTTCTAAGGTAGCACCATGAATGGCGCATAGCAAAGCAGCGCCCAATACACCGGCAACTACTAGAACATGATCTATGAACAGGTGAGTCCACCCTTGAATCTCCACTGCATCAGCCAACTCACTCATTCCTGGATTTTCCATAATGTCAATGTCAAACACCCTACCATTCAATACTTTTTGAGTCTTCAAAATGTTGACTCTTTCTTCGTGGGATAATTCCTTCTCAATATTCAACTTTTTATTGCTTGAACCTAGTCCCTTATCAGGTTCAGGTTCAGATGCCGCAAACAACTCATCTATGTCCAGTTCATCAGTATTAGGGGAAGATACTCTCCTTTCTAGGGATTGTTCTAGGGACGACTTCTTTTTCCATTTAGTTTGCTTCTTTTCTTTCTTTTCTTCTTCTTCCTTTTCTTTCCTCTTCTTGCTTACTGGCTTCTTCACAGAGCCCTTTCTAGTCCTTGATTTTGTAACTCTTTTCCCTCTAAAATGAGCCTTCCTTGATATTCTCATAGCATTTTCTTCAATTTTCTCTGCTTCAGTCTTACTATGATTTTCTCCTTTAGACACCTCAATGATATCCCCTTCATCAGGCATGACAATTTCATCGATTCTTGACAACCTTTGTCTCCTTCTCTCAGTGGTTTTTTCCTTGATTACTTTCGTCGCATTACTCATTAGTTTCTTATAAGAGCTCTTTGTCATAAGGAGGGGTTTTGGCTTCGAGCATGGAGTCTCAACCACTTTCTCCTTCCCTTTGCTTGATACAAACACGATTTTTCTTTTAATTAACCAAGACAGGGGCATATTGTACCTATTATTTTCATTATCAATGACACTCATAGAGGGTGGGGAAAATTTAGGAGATTTATCCAAGTTGGAAGGAAGTTCTTCAGAAGAAAGGTTAAGATTACCTGGTTCTTCTTCTGAGAATGAAGGAACCACTTTGTCTTTCATGGTTGCAACACTCTCTGCAGCCAAGTTTATGATAACCAGTTCTTCAAGTGTTGCTCTGTAACATCGTTTGAGTACAGACCTAGTAGAGACAGGGATAAATCTGGTTCAAAAGGGAGTTTAGAGTGAATAGAATCATCAGGAGACATATTTTGAGGCTCGTTCAAGTCCAGAGCATGAGAGACAATAATAGGGTTTTCAGAAACTTCACCCCCAAGAAGGGTTGAAGTAGGAGTAGAAGAAGATAGAATGTCAGAACTACTAGGAAATGCAGTAGATCAATATCTTGAATGGATTTGAGCATATCATAAGTATTTTAACATGGGTTAGACATCTTAGGATCTGGATACAAAGAGTGAAAGATGAAATTTTGGAGAGAGATAAATTTGCTTAGAATAGAATAGGGTTGGAACTTATGAAAGTATATAAAAGAAAAGAAAGAGGTGTGTTAGATCTCTTCAAAAAGGCTATGAAAATTGAGTTTTAACTGATGGGACAACGGTCAGAAGACAAAGGAATGATACGTGAAAATCAGAATGGTTAACACAAACAATTAACAATGCAATGTATGGAATACTAACCTTGAGACAGGACCATGTCCCTCTCCACATTTCTAGGAGTGAATTTTCCTACTCCTCCAATTCTCTTTTTATTCAAGCTTATATCTTATGAGTGTATACCTACACAGGTACAAGACTGATGTTTCATGAAATAAAGCAATGCAAAGACCGAAGATACCTGCATTCTGATCATAGTCAATATGGGTTGCAAGCTTTAAATAATGCTCAGATTAGTTCAGCTTCAGCAGCTCTAATTTCAGTTTGTTCTTATCGAATTGATCTCTACTCAGAGCCTTTATGAAGATATTAGCAATTTGATCCGTAGTTTTGCAAACCTTCATAGAAATATTTCCCTTTTCAACATTGTCTCTCAGAAAGTGATGTCTGACATCTATGTGTTTGGTTCTTTTATACTGCACTGAGTTCTTTGCCATGTTTAAAGCACTGTTGTTATCACACAGAAGAGGAATTATCTGAGTAAAAACCCTAAAATATTCTAGTTATTGCTTAATCCACAAAAGTTGTGCATAACATAAGGCAACTGCTACATATTCAGCATCATCTATTGAAAGAGCCACAAAGTTCTGCTTCTTACTACCTCAAGAAATAAGACATGAACCCAAGATATGAGCCATTTCTGATGTGCTTTTCCTGTCAACCTAGTACCTAGCATAGTCTGCATCTGCATACCCAACTAAATCAAAAAAGTCTCCTGATGGATAAAATAGAACCAGTCCCTAATTTTCTTCAGATATCTCATAATCCTTTTAGTAGCCTTCAAATGTGATTCCTTTGGACACTCCTAGAACCTTACACACACACCAACACTAAACACAATATCAGGCCTGCTAGCAGTTATATATAGCAGAGACCCAATTATACCTTTATACATAGTCTCATTGACTGCAGGATCAGTTCCATCAACATCCAACTTTAGATTAGTTCCCATGGGAGTATCAATAGGCTTTGCATCTATCATATGGAACTTTTTGAGTAGCTCCTTGATATACTTTTCTTAACAAATAGAGATTCTATTTGGTGTTTGATTGATCTGTAGTGCTAAAAAGAAACTCAACTCTCCCATTATGCTCATTTCAAACTCACTTCCCAAGAGATTTGCAAGCTCTTCACATAGGGATTCAGAAGTGGCTCCAAAGATAATACCATCAACATACACCTGAACAATAAGCAGTTCCTTGACTCTAGATTTCAAGAATAGAGTGTTGTCAATCCTTCCTCTTCTGAAGCCATTTTCAAGAAGAAACTATGATAGTCTTTCATACCATGCCCTAAGAGCCTATTTCAGTCCATACAAGGCCTTGTCCAACTTGATAACATGATTTGGATAATCAAAATCCTCAAATCTAGGGGGCTGTTTCACATACACTTCTTCCTTCGGACAGTCATTAAGGAATACACTTTTTACAACCATTTGGAACAGCTAGACCTTCATAAAAGCAGTGAATGCAATAAGAATTTTGATGGTTTCCATCCTTTCTACAGAAGCAAAGTTCTCATCATAATTTATTGTTTCCTTTTGATTATAACCCTACACAACCAATCTTGACTTATTTCTTGTAATGACTCTATTTTCATCTAGTATGTCCTAAACACCCACCTAGTCACAATTATAGTTCTGTCAGAGGGTTTGGGAACCAGATTCCATGCTTTACTTCTCTCAAACTGATGCAATTCTTCTTGTATAGAATTCAACTAGTCAGCATCCTTTAAAGCTTCCTTGATGTTTTTTGGCTCAATATTTGAAATAAATGCTGAGAATGCTACTAGATTTCTGGTCTTAGACCTATTTTGCATTCTAGAATTCAATGGAGAGATCATATTATTGAGTGGATGAGACTTCTTGTGTTTCCACCCTATTCTGTATGTTGAGGGTTGAGGAGATTGCTCAACTTTCTCATTCTTATTCCCTAAGTTTTTATCTTCAATTTGAACAGTATCTTCTGCTGGAGAATTTTCAAACAGACCAGGTCCCTCTTCAAGTTTAGCATCTTCATATGTTCCTTCATCTTATTCAGGTTTAGCCACATCAGTAACAGGATGCATATTATCTGCAATGATTTCATTAAGAGTATCTCTTTGGATTTGCAATAGTTCTTCCAATTCATCATCATCTTTGTTTTTCAGATCTTTAATTTTATCATTTTCATCAAAAATCACATGAACACTCTCTTCAATACACAGATGTCACGACCCGTGAGGGTACCCTAGGCATAGCCGGTATTTGAAGACCATCGCTGGTCCCCAAGCGAGCCACTTGATCTAATCACACAATCATTCATCAACATTTTAACAGTGGAAGACTTAACTCATTAACAAAACTAACTCATAAGTTAAGGCCAAAGGCCAATAATATATCAAATCAATTAAATTAATAAGACTAGTATGAATGAAACTAGCCAATAATAAAACCAATCGACAACATCAATGATCTAGTCTATGAAGCCTCTATCAATTG
Source organism: Solanum dulcamara (assembly GCF_947179165.1). Lineage (NCBI taxonomy): Eukaryota > Viridiplantae > Streptophyta > Magnoliopsida > Solanales > Solanaceae > Solanum > Solanum dulcamara. The sequence continues at coordinate 26,567,293 of NC_077243.1, forward strand.
TCTAAGTGATGCCAATGATAGTTTTATAGCTACCTCAAATCAAATGAAAAAAACTAAACTCAGAGCTAGAATCATAGATATGGTATCCTCCGAAAGCAAGGAAGACTCACCAACTAGCTTAATGCGAATAGATCCTCAATGATGCGCCTATTGATAATCTCTAGTACTTATCTCGGCATCATAAAATGATGGAGGCCCAAATAGTCATCAGTACATGGAATATACGAGTAGGTAAAATAGTAGAATGACACATGCATCAAGGTAGAATCAAATAAACTTACAGATCTCGCATAAAAAAGTGAACAACTCAATCAAGATGTCCTAAGTCTAAACAAGGATACGATTTAGACAAAGACCAATCATATACCATCCAATCTAATCCATTTCAATCCAATCCAATCCAATCAGAATACTATTAAGACATATATGAGTTTATCTTATCCAATAACCATTACTTATGAGCCAGTGATAACACAATAAGACCACATTATTGCCACATCCGTTCAATATCTTTCCTCGGTAAGAATGAATTAATAATCATGGATCCAAAACCAATCAAGTTCTATCATATCAGGACAATAATTTAGGAAACATCAAACTTAACAGTTCAGTCCTCTCCTACGTTTGGTGATATAGTTATTGGGTTCGAGTTATTACTTAATCTTACCTAATTTGATGTTCAATACTTCTTCCAAGACTCAGAGCTCATAAGATAATCAATTCAAATCAAACTAAATCAATAAGTCTCTATCGAACTCTTTCAATTCATCAGTTCTATCAATCAATCCTCTCAACTAATCAATTTCCCAATCATACCCAATTATTTAATTAAGAGATGTTTTAGAAAATTATTTAGAAAACAATCAGTTAAGATCATTCACTTGGGTTCAATTATGAGAATATACAAGACTATCAGTTATCACCACTATCATAAGGCTCAAATCACGGTCACAATCATACATTCATAAGTTCAAGGCTCTAGACTCAATCTTTCGATATATACAATTCAATATCAATCAACATGCTCTTAGGGTTTATGAAACAAGTAGTTCAAATCATTTATTCAAGGAATTAATTCATGGAAAAACATAAATTTATTTATAATCAGTAAGGTATGTAGATTAATAAGAAAAGAATTCGTAAAAACACAATCGTGGGGCCTAAATCTATTCACAGTTAATATATCACAATCATGCACATGGAGGAACAAAGTCCATGTTTTAGTTCAGACTTACATACCTGGACTCGAAGAAAAATCAAAGATTCGAAGACCTTACTCGAAGAGCTTGAACCTTAGCCTTTCTCCTCTTCTCCAATCCTTGCCCCCAAATAATCTAAGTGTTAATGAAAGTATTATGCATTCAAGGTATTAATAAGGGACTTAAATTAGTCCTAAAACATCAAGGTTTTACTTAGAAAATGGTGGGAAAAGACCAATATACCCTTCATTAAAAATTGAAATTGATCATCTACGAGTCGTCATTATGACACATAGAAACTTTGACGGGTCGTCAATTCCATTAATGGAACTGGGCTAGAAAAGATAAGGGGTCTACATCTTTTATGTACAAGTCATAAACTTATCGATAAGTTATACACACGACTCGTCTTGTAGGTTTCTCAGAAGTTTGAAATAATGAGTCTCTAAAGTTTCTCTGAGGGTCATTTCTACGACTCGTAGAAACTTCGACGACTCATCAATTCAACTCGTAGGAGTGACATTCGACTTAAGAATTTTGTTTAAGTGTCAGGTGTTTCTATGAGTCATTTCTACAACTCGTAGAAATCATTACCACTCATAAAGGCAGTCGTAGGTGGCTTCTTAGAATCCCATATTTTACTAAGTACGGTCTATGAGTCATCCCTATGACTCGTAGAACCTTCTAAGAATCATAGAGGACACTCATTCTCCTTAGGGTCAGTTTTTTTCCAAAGTTTTCTCATTGTCATCGAGCTTAGTTTAGGTTAGGATGACATGGGGTGTTATAATAGAGTTCTTTTATTTTAAACTCTGTAAGCCTTGCTTGAGTAGGAATATCCTACAAAAATTCCTTCATCACTTCTAGGATCAAACTTTCCAAGGTCATATTTTCCATTATTCAACACAAAGCATTTGCCGCCAAATGCTCTTAAGTAACTCAACTTAGGCTTCCTATTGTTGAGAAGCTCATAGGGGTTTTTGTTTAGAATTGACCTTATTAAGCATCTGTTTGTCACATAAAAGTTGTGTTAACAGCGTCTATCCAAAAGTTCTTTGGAAGATTTGAGTCCATAAGCATAGTTCTGGCAATGTCAGCCAGAGTTTTATTCTTTCTTTCTACAATACCACTTTGCTGAGGAGTCCTTGGCGCTGAGAAATTATGATGTATCCCATTTTCAGCACAGAACCTATCAACTCTTACATTTTCAAATTTTGTGCCATGATCAGACCTGATTCCAACAATCTTACAATTCAACTTTATCTGAATCATTTTGGAAAATATCATCAATGCATCATATGTCTTATCCTTAGACCTCAAAAACATAGTCCAGGTGTATCAAGAGTAGTCATCTACTATCACCAAAATATACATTTCCCTCCTATGGTTTGAATCTTCACAATACTACACAGGTCAATATGAATCAACTCAAGAGGTCTTGTAGTACTGACTTGCTTCTTAGACTTGAAAGAGGATTTGATTTGCTATCCTTTGACACAAGCATCACATACTTTGTCATCAGAAAACTTTACTCTGGGTAGTCCACAGACCAGGTCCTTTGATACAAGTTTTCTTAATAGCAAAGAACTTAAATGACCCAAGCTTCTGTGCCACAAGTCAACATTCTCGCTTTGAGCACTCATGCAAGTAAGATCATCCCCTTGATAAGTATCCAGGTCAGCAACATACATGTTTTTGCATCTTCGAGCAGTCAAAATCACTTCTCCTGACTTTAGATTTGTCACAGTACATAATTCTGACATAAATCTAACTTCATTCCCTTTATCACATATTTGAGAGACACTTAGAAGACTGTATTTCAAATCGTTCACATAATATACATTCTCAATGGAGTGTTTGAGAGATTTATCAATTCTTCCTACTCCTAGAATGTATCCTTTCTTACCATTTCCAAAAGAAACACCTCCACCTTGAAGTGCCTTGATTGAGAGAAAGTTTTCTATCTTTCCAGTCATGTGGTTTGAGTAACCGCTACCTATGAACCAAAACTGATTGCTACTTCCCTCACTTTCTTGCAATACAGATCATTTGATAGATTTGGGAACCCATTTCATTCTCAGTTCCCAATAATCAGACAAAGGCATAATAAAAACTTTTTTGGTCCAGTAAGGTAAAGTATCTTTTCTCATTTTATGTTTATGTCTAGAGTTAGGATTAGGTCCCTTGCTCTGCTTCACTTTCTATTCAACATAATTTGAGAACTTCTCTAGAGAACTTTTCAATTTGGACAGTCCTTCTTCAAATAACGATCTCAACCACAGTGAAGATACAAAAAAAATTCAGATCCTGAACCATACTTGCTGCAAGAATTACAAGGAGGACTGATATTTAGACTTTCTAGACCCCTTCCACCATTGTTACTCTAACCAGTCATATTTTCAAGAATCTTTGGAGAGGTAGTCCATTATAGTGATTTGTAGAGCTCTTCTTTAGCCTGAGCTAGATCCTTTTCAAGTTGTACATTTCTATCAAGAGCCATAACCAATTTTACTTCAGCATCACTAAGCTTTCCTTCTAGCTCAAGCTATAAACTACTGATTTTACCTTTGCCACTAGTACAATTTTGGTTCAACTTCTTAACATCAAGATTAAATTTTACATTTTCTGCTAAGAAAACCATTATTTGCTCTTCTACATCAGATATTTGTAAAGCTAGAGATAGATTTTCATCTTGAAAGGTATCTGAGCAGTTAATAATTTGATCATTATCATGTGATAACTCAGTGATTGAATCAATCAATACAGTTGCAAGACTTCTAAATTTTTTCACAAAATAAGTATGTAAGTTCTGTTTAAGGTCAAGGAGGGTTACCTCTGCTTTAGCTTCTTCCTGAACATCAGATTATGCCATGAGAGAGACCATTGAATCAAAATCATCATTGTCGTTCCTTCAATTTTCCTTTTCTTTCACTTCATGTGCTTCTATAAGAGCATCCCAGACTTGCTTTGCAGTGTTACAGCTTGATATTCGAAGATACTCATCTGGTCCAAGACCACAAATAAGTTCAATCTTAGCTTTTATATTATTTTCAAGTATTTTGAAGTCATCCTCCTCATATTCACTCATTTCCTTTCTCACATCATTATTTTCACCATATTTTTTCGTGGGACACTCTAGACCATCAGTAACTCTTGTCCAAAGTTCATAGTCTTCAGCCTGAAAGCTTTCATTCCTGCTTTCCACTATGGAAAGCGTTGTCCATTGAACAATGGAGGTCTGTTGATATTTTGTCCTTCAGTGTATCTAAGTGGAGCATCCATTCTTAAAGGAACTTCTCTTGCTGTTAACCAAATAGAAAAAACCTGCTCTGATACTAATTATTAGAATGTACGCGTCCACTAAACTTCTGGTACCAGATCCCTTATTAGAAAATAGTGTAGAAAACTAAAGAACTGAAACGTAAAATCAAACATAAGATTTATGTTGAAACTCCTTTCTCAAGAGAGAAAAAACCACGACCTGTCATACAGAATTTCACGACTAATCTTTACTAAACAACTGAGCCAAAGATTCAGATTACAACCTCTAGCAATCTAGGAATTGCACTCACAATCCCTTTCATCTCTATGCAAGAACTCTTCACACTCTTCTCTGAAGTAATAACTCTATTACTTGCTAAATCACTAAACTTCTAGCTGACTTAGACTTCAAGTAGTCTCCATAACTAACTCTAGTTATTTCGATAAGAAGAACACCAAACATGAGATGATCTAATTCCATTATAAATTAGGAATTGAACTTACAAGATTAAGACAACAAAATCAAGACTCTAAAACAAGACCAAACTACTGATAACTCTACCAAATCCTTCGTCTTCTTCCAGAGCATATTTTAGAGAGCATGAGCTTCAATGGTTTTCTTTTTCAGTGATTCCAAAAAGCCAAGAAGTAAATGTTGTAAAGAATGTATATATTAATGATATACATTATGTTGGACGTTTTCTATTGGATAGAAAACTTTCCTCATGCACAGGGACTCGGCCCCGCACACAACAGACCTGCATATTTGGCAGGATCTATTTTGTAATATTGCCTACTGTCGTTATCAACTTAGAGTCGTCAAATGAATCAGGTCCCTTACCTGTTCCCTTAGTTTGCTAAATCATCAAAACCAATCAACATTAAGCATTATCAGTCACAAAGGATAGACATTTATAAATGATTAGCTAATAAATAACGTTAAGAAAGATGAAACTCGATTATTAATTATGGCATTTGTCTTGTGTGATCACTGTGAATTTCATATTGATTTCCTCATTGGTTCAACACTCAAAAATAGAGAGGAAATATTCTTTCTTTTCTTTTATCATAATCTTCACCTTAGATTTGTTTGCTTTTGGCCAGGGTTGAAAACCCAATCCAAATCAATGCAAATCACCACAACTTTATAAATATTGATCCTTCAGGGAGGTTAATTATTTTTCCTTCATATTTGCTTCTTCTGCCACGACACTACACGAACTACTGGTAGATCATTCTTCTGCCACGACACTGCACGAACTATTGGTAGATCATTCCTCTTTAAATCTCCATAATCATCCGCGTATGATATTCATAACAAATATCATTTTTAAATTGTTGAAAAATATATATCAAGGACACAAATTTATATGAAGAAGAACACTAAAATGAAGGTTTGATAATGAGCCCGTTTGGATGGGCTTTAAGTTGGTCAAAACCAACTTAAAGCCCCTTTTTAGCTTTTGGACGTGTTTGGCTAATGCTAACTTTAAGCCATAAAGTTCTTAAAGTCAGTCAAAAATGAAAAGTTAGGATTTCTAACTTTTTTTTTCCAAGTGCTTAAAGCTATTTTGTTTGACCATGGAAATTACTTTTATATCCCTTATATTTTAACTAAATTTCCAAACTACCCTTTTTATTCTTTTAACCCTAAAATTCAAACACTTATTTTCAATATAAGCACTTTTATCCAAACACTCAACTGCTTATTTATAAAAATAACTTTCAGCACTTCAAAGTTCTAAAAGCACTTCATACATAAAAGTTACTTTTTTTAAGCTCATCCAAACAGACTCAATATGAACAAAGAACACAGAATTAAAGTCTTGAAGCATATGAAAAAGGCTTTCCTAAAAATGATATTTTTTCCCTCTCCTCTACGAGATTGCTATGGAATTATATGCAAATAGTTTTAGTAGATATAACAAGCTTATGAATTTCTGCACTAAGCAAATAGTGAAGAAATGTTATTGGAAAGAAAGAACTTGAAGACTTGATCTTCTGGAGAAGAAAATATTTCTTTTGAGAATGTTGTAAAGAAATGCACTCTGTATAAAGTTATTTGTAAATTTGCATTAGTTGAATTTAAATAGAATTGGTGGTAACCAAAGAATGAAAAGACACAACCTTTCATTTAAAAGACACCAATTAAAAAATAAAATGATACACTTTCATTTAAAAAACACCAATTAAACAGTAAAAAGATACACTCTTTCATTTAAGAAAACTTATATTAATAATTTGATTTGAACAAAATTCCAACATTAGGCACCAAATGGGGTGTGTGATTGATAAATATTGAAACTTTAATGTGCCTAATGACTGATAGTATCTACTTTGTGATGATTTACCTGAGTTGTTAATGCATATATCTTTGATATCATACTTGTGAAAAATGACTTGCTAAGTAGATTACCTTGTCAATGTATCATATTCCTCTTTGTTTCTTTTTTGAGATAAGTGTTAAAAACACACTTAAACTATCCCTCTTTTTTGAGTTTTATACCTAGAGGCCGTTTGGATTGGCTTATAAGCTGCTTATAAGCTATTTTCAGCTTTTTTTGAGTGTTTGGCTGGCCAACTTAAAGTTATTTTTTGCTTAAAATAAGCCCCAATAAATAGTTGAGTTTATTTGGATGAACTTATTTTAAACAGTTTATAAGTTGAAAACAACTTATAAGTCAAAAACAAAGTTGGCCTGCACCTACTTTTTTAAAACTTATAAGCAGTTTTCAACTTATAAGCTGCTTAAAAATAAGTCAATCTAAACAGGCTACTAAACTATTGGATTTGTGAGTTTCATACCTAAACTATCACTTATTAGTTTGAGAAACACGTCTCTCTCTTTTATTCCACTCTCATCATGCTGTGTTTACTATACTCTCTTTTTTATGTAAAAGCATTTGCGACATCACTCTCCACTTGGACAAAAAAAAAATTAAATAAATTATTAAAATTAAACATTAAAGTATTATTATCCCCCCCCTCCCCCCCCCCCCAAAAAAAAATAATTATAAAATAAATCTAAAATATTTTTCTTCTCCACTCCACCACTTTCTCTGACCATACCCTCCACCCCCTCCAATTTTTTTAGTTTTATTTTTATTTTATAAATTTCTTTTGTAAATTTTTTTTTAAAAAAATCTTACTTAATTCTACCCCGCCAACCTAACCCTCTGCTTCTAAAATTTTTTCTCGTTTTGTATTGATATATACATATTGTTTTAAGAAAGTATTTTTTACTTGGTGTAAGACTTTTATTGCTGTTATATTTGGTACGCAAGTAGAAAAAAATAATTTTCTAAAAATATATGTATATATCTAACACAAAATGAGAAAAATGTAAAAAAATAAAATAAAAAAAGAGCGGAAGGTTTAGATGGGGTGAGTATAATTTATTTTTAAAAAGATAACATTTTTTAAAAAAACAAAATTGAAAAAATTTTTTATTTCATTTTTTAAAATAAATAATTTCTTTTTGGGGGGATAAAAATACTTTAGTTTTTTACTTTATTAATGTTAATAGTTTAGTTAGCTTTTGTCAAGGTGAAATATTGTATTCATGTGGAATGTCATGTATCAAGGTTTTTCCAAAAAATAAAGAAAGTAGATAGAGTGCATTACACACACCATTGAGGTGTGTTTCTCAAACTAATATATGATAATTTAGATATGAAACTCACACTTCCAATAGTTCAGGTATGAAACTCAAAAAATGGATAGTTTAGGTATTTTTTTAACACTTATCTCGTTCTTTTTTTACTTAAACTGCATTGGGTTTCTGAGAATCAATTGTTTTTTACGTATGTAGGGCTTGTCACTACTCTATTTGAGAGCATTCTATGATACTTGTGAAGAGTAAACATTAGTGAACAAGTTTTAATATTATGTCAAAAACCTATTTTTGATAAAAAAAAAATATTTCATAAAGATTCAAAGAAAACAAGGAGTCAAAGTTGTACTAGGAAAGAACAAGGGAAAAGTTGTACATGTCAAATTAGAGGAGAACAAGGAAACAATGTCCAACAAGGAGAAGGACACGGTTTATTTATTATAAAAGCATGAAGACACAGGTAGTTTCAACTTATCCTTTGCACACATAAATTATCATTGTGTTTAAAGAAAAAGAGGAGAATACGGGCAAGGATTAGGTCTAGGAGTTATTTAGTAATTTGTTTTCCATTGTTGTTTGTGTTATTGTGAGGTCTTGTAACATAAAGTGGGTTTGGCTTCTTCAAGAGAGATTAGTGTTAGAAACAATTCGAGTGAATTGTTTGAGTTAGGTATCAGAGTTAGTTTCTTTGATTATTGAGTTATAATCATAAAACTTGAAGAGAAATATTGAAGTTGAGATTGTTGTTTTTACTCTTTGAGAAATGAGGTTTTCCAAGCAAACATTGTGTGTTTTGTATCTTTCTGAGAACCTGGTTTTTAACATAAGTTGGAGGCATTAAATCTCTTCAATTGATATCAGAGCGAGGTCTTTTCACTAAAGGATAAACACCTGAAAATAATTCAATGGCAGCTTTTCCAACCGCACAGGAAGGTTCTTCTCAAACCAAACCACCATTGTCCAATGGGAAGTACTACGGATGGTGGAAAAATAGAATGATGGATCATATCATAAGATAAAGTGTTGATCTATGGAATGTTATTTTAGATGGACCTACAATTCCCATGAAGTCATCTGCAGATGGAAATGACCAAGTACCCAAAGAGAGAAAATAAGAGGATGTTGTTGACAAGATAGTTATTCAGAACAATGCCAAGGCCAGAAAAATTCTAATCTGTGGCATTGGACCTGATGAGTACAACAGAATCTCCTCCTGTAAGGATGTGAAACAAATTTGGGACACTCTACAAACAACTCATGAAGGGACAAGAACTATGAAGAAGCTAAAATTGATAATCTTAACAGGCAATATGGGCTTTTTAGAATGAAAGAAGGAGAAACTATTCAAGACATGCACATTAGTCGTAATCCTCAATGAAATTTACTCCCTGGGAGAGCACACTCCCATAGGAAAGGCTATTAGAAAACTTCTTAGTGTCCTGCCTTAATCATAGGAAAGAAAGGTAGAGGCAATTACAAAAGCAAGAGCCCTAGACACTATGGTTATGGATGAACTCATTGAAAACTTAACAACCTATGAGTTAAAGAAGAGCCAAGAAAAGTACATTGGAACTACAAGGAAAGACAAGACTACATATCTCAAGGAAACTGATATTATTGATTATGAGGAAGAAAATCTAGCACTAGTCACCAGGAAGTTTTAAAAAAATGTTCAAAAGAGGTCAAAAATTTCAAAGGAAACCTTCCAAGAATGTTGAGAAAGAAGTTCAAGATTGTCATAAGTGGCAGTCCTGATCATTTCATCAAATTTTGTCCATTATGGGCTATAGAATACAAGAAGCTTGCTGCAGAGAAAACTGGACATCAGAGTAAAGAGCTTACTGATAATGTCCAAATATACTTCTCAAAAAGAAATATAAATGATCGTTTGTAATATATTTACCCAACTAATGAGTCGGGGTTGATCCCATATGAATGAGGAAGAAATACGTCAACTAGCACTTATACAGTTGTAGTTAATATTTTTCGAAAGTAAAAATGCATAAAGTAAATGGGGAGGGGTTTGGTTTTAACTTAGTAATTAGTAATTGTAGTCAAGTAGCAAAGTAAGACAGACTTAATATTGTGATCAATAGATAGAAGATGTTAGGATTGTATTCTCCATGACATCGTAACTCAGTAGGATATCTATTAGTAATCATTTATCAATGCGTAACATGCAAAATCCAACAAGTTAAGGACACCTAAACGTCTTCTGACCTTTTAGATGAATTTGACTCATCACCTCCCGATCTCAGAGTGTATTACCAACTAACCCTTATTTTTGGCCTCAGAAGACTATCCCCTCTCGGGCTCAAGTCCTTAGATGAAGGTTTATAGCTTCGAATCTCTGTTGTTGTTATCTTTTCCTAATCGCTACCCCACTCCCGAGCAAGTATTGAATTAAGGCGAGTTCTAATGCATACACTCATTGGAAAACAATCAAAACGAAAATAACAACAATACATGCATATACATTGGTCGAAAATTACTTTGTACTTAACGTACTTTGTTATCCAATCATGGTTCCCACAACCCTAATTATGAATATAGCTACTCATAATTTGAATATCACAATTTAGAAATTATAGACAAAATCTTAATTATGAACTTGTAAATTGAATAGAATAAATTCAAAATCTTAAATTCTTGAAGAAAATATAATAAAAAAAAAGAAGAAAAGAATTAACCAATTTTTTCCGGCCTTCACGATGGCTCTTCCAAAGTTCCCAAGCCATATAAGTCTAAGTCCTAGGTTCAAAGTTGTGTGAAACTAATTTTATGGAATATTTATAGGTGTAAGAAAAAACTCCCAATAAAATAATTGAGTCCAAAACTAATTGGAAAACCCAAAACCCAGAGGAATTGGGTTCCACGTGAACTGTGCTACAACACTTTCATAATTTCCTGTAGCCTAGTCAAAAACTGTCATGTGGCAGTCGGTATATTTACATTCAAATTCACATTCTTGCGCTTTGCCATATAAGAGAATAATATATTATTATAATGAATTTAATCCAGATGTCTGCTTGATTTTCTTCTTTGATCTTCCATCTTTAATTCGTTTTGGGTTTAATTTTTTTTATTTTCACGTCAGATTAATCCTACAAATAAAATATAAAATTTAGCACAATTCATAAAACTTATGTTAAAAAAGATGAATAGAAAAATAAATGTGAGGCAAATAATGAGTAAAAATATGTAATTTGGTCTCACATCACTTACTCTTCCCTTTCTTAAGAAGATGACTTCACAAGAAGCTGACATTGTTGTTCAGAGAGCTCTGATTGCTACAGGAGAACACAACTATGAGTCAGAAGATGAGGATTCACAAAACCAATCACTACTTGCTATGGTTGAAGCAATAGAAGAAGACACTATATCCCTTCTAGCTATGAGTGACACTGAAAGTGAATTGGAAGAAGAAAAAGTTATTCAAGCTACACTTGCTACCATGGAAGGAGCAAAGTCTAGAGATAGCACTGCTAAAGAAATAGAAGAAAAAACTCTTGCTCTCATGGAAGGCTCTGACTCTGAATAAGACGATTCCAAGGTATGTTTCTCTGATCTCAGATCTAAATTGCACAATTTTTCAAAAAGGAAATTGGAAACCCTTTCGGCCATACTTATAGATGTATATTACTCAGTATGTTCTAAAAATAAATATTTATTGAATGATTATGCATCTCTAAGAATGGAGTGTGAAGGACTTGAGGCAAGACAAGACAATTTAAACAACTCCTTAAAAGAACTTTCTGACAAAAGAAAAAGTTTGACTACCATTTTTTAACAAAACCTGGAAAAGGACATTGAAAACCTAAACAAAAGGCTCTCTCAGTTGACTGAAGAGAATAGTAAGCTAACCTTAAAACTTAATTTGGCAAGGTTTGAGTTAGAGCATAATCAAAAGTTAAAAAAGTCCTCAAATCTTCTCACTCACATACACAACAGTCAATCCTCCTCCAAACATGGACTAGGCTTCAGATCAGAGTCATACAAAACCAACTATACCATGAGCCTAGTATGCACTTTCTGTGGCAAAGAGGGACACCTCAAAAATAAATGTCCAAATCACTAGAGATCTACTCTAAAAACAGGAACTTTGTGAATAAGCAAAAAAAAACTAAAGAGTTAAAAATGATTTTTTCTATTAAAATAGATCTTCCTTATTGGACTAAAAGGAACCTAATTCACCTTTTCACTCATAAAAAGGGACCCAAATTAATCTGGTACCTAAAACTAACAAATGATTCTATTTGAAAGAAGAGAGAAAAGAGCAAGCCTTGGTACCTTGACAGTGCCTGCTCAAGACATGACAGGATACAAAGAAAATTTTCTCTCTCTGACAGACTTTCAAGGTGGAAGTGTGGCATTTGAAAATGGAAAAATTTGTGAGATTATTGATATAGGAAAGGTGGGAAGAACAAGCTCTCATGCAATAGAGAGTGTATACTATGTGCAGGGTTTAAAATATAACTTGTTGAGCATATCTCAAATGTATGACAAAGAAAATAATGTATTGTTCACTGCTGCTGACTGTACTGTGAAGAATGAAAAAAGTGGTAACCTGGTTTTGAAAGGAAGAAGACACAAGAATGTATAGCAAGCTGACATCATGGATTCCCTGGAATCAAATCTGACATGCCTAAGTGCATTATCTAACAGCTCACTTCTATAAAATAAAAGAATGGGACACATAAGCTTTTCAACAATCAACAAACTACTGTCAAAAGAACTGGTGCTAGGACTTTCAAAGAATAAATTTGATGAAAACATAATATGTGATGCATGTGCAAGAGGGAAACAAGTAAAGTCTTTCTTCAAACCCAAGTAGATGGTTATCACACAAAACCATACAACTACTGCATATGGACTTGTGTGGGCTCATGAAAGTTCTCAGAATAGATGGAAAGAGATATGTGCTTATGATTGTAGATGCCTACTCAAGATTTACATGGACTCTCTTCCTCAGTTCTAAGGATGAAACCTTTGAAGTATTTAAAATTTTCATCAAAATGGTGTAGAAAAAGCTTAGTACTGAAGTGAGTGCAATAATATCAAATCATGGAACTGAGTTTGAAAACACAAATTTTCTAACCTTCCGTGCTGAAAATGAAATTGATCATAATTTCTCAGCTTCAAGAACTCCTCAGCAAAATGGTGTAGTAGAAAGAAAGAACAGATCACTAAAGGACATGGCCAGAACTATGCTAATTGCTAGTGGACTTCACAAAAGTTTTCAGGCAGAGGCAGTAAACACAACATGCTATTTGTTTAATAGATGTATGATCAGGCCAATTCTAGACAAAACTCCCTATGCACTCCTCAAAGGTAGAAAACCAACTCTGACCTACCTAAGACCTTTTGGATGCAAGTGTTATATTCACAATAATGGAAATGATTTACTAGGAAAATTTGATGCTAGAAGTGATGAAGAAATACTCCTAGGATATTCTTCTCAGAGCAAGGCCTATAGAGTATTCAAAAAAAGAAAAAATTGCGTGGAAGAGAGCATACATATCTTCTTTGATGAAGAAAATTATGAAAGTCATTCTACTAGTGATGATGATGATGATGATCCAAGGATTGGAATAGTCCATGTCCCAGAAGATGAACAGAACCAAGAGACTATCACTGAAAACTCACCAACAGAGGAAAGACAAGAGACACATGAAGATGTAGGAATCACACATGTGCAAAATTATGAGAAAGAGCAGACAACATACCCAACGTCCAACTGGAAGAAACTAGAAACACAGAAGTTCACATCCTCTTGAAAATATTATATCCCTCTTGGATTCAGGCATGTAAACCAGAAACAAAGAAACATGTGTGCATATTCAGCCTATCTATCATTGATTGATCCAAAGAACATCAAGGAAGCCCTATAATATGCTTATTAGATTGTGGCCATGCAAGAAGAGCTAAATCAGTTTGAAAGAAGCAATGTATGTCATCTGGTTCCTAAACCTGCTGATAGAACTATTATTGGTACCATATAGGTGTTTAGAAATAAACTAGATGATCAAAGAGTGGTCACAAGGAACAAATCTAGACTAATGTTATAGGGGAATAACTAAGAAGAATGAATTGACTATGATGAAACTTTTGCACTTGTAGCCAGAATGGAAGCAATAAGGATGTTAATTACCTTTGCTGCTCATATGGAATTCAAGCTATTTCATATGGATGTCAAAAGTGCCTTCTTAAATGGGTACCTATTGGAGAAAGTGTATGTAAAACAACCACCAAGTTTTGAAAGTTTTGAATTAGCTAATCATGTGTATAAACTTGATAAAGCTTTGTATGGTTTAAAGAAAGCACCAAGAGCATGGTATGACAAATTACCATCTTTTCTTCTGGAGCATGGATATGTAAGAGGAAAATAGATAACATACTATTTATCAAAAAAGAAGGAAGCAGACTTCTCATTATACAAATATATATTGATGACAAAATTTTTGGAGTCACTGATGATGTGATGAGCCAAGAGTTTGCATCCTTGATGAGTAGTGAGTGTGAAATGAGTATGACGGGAGAGTTAAATTTCTTCTTAGGATTGCAGATACATCAAAGCAAGGAAGGGACATTAATATATCAACAAAAATATGTGAAAGAACTTCTAAAAAAATATGAGATGGATGGTGCCGAAACCAATGATAGGGTCCTTACCGTACCTTACTGCTAGCAGACTTGACATTATATTCAGAGTAGGATTATGTGAAAGGTTTCAATCATCTCCAAAGGAATCCCTTTTGAAGACTGTTAAAAGAATCTTCAGATATCTCAAAGGGACTCATGGTTGGTTCTTTGGTATCCTGTTGGTGACTCATTTGAATTAATTGGTTATTCTGATTTAGATTATGCTGGCTACTTAGTGGATAGGAAATACACTTCTGGAATGACACACTTCTTAGGAACATGTCTTGTATCTTGGGCCACAAAGAAACAGAATTATGTAGCATTGTCTACTGCAAAATCTGAATATGTAGCTGATGTTTCTTTTTGTTCTCAACTTCTCTAGATCAAGCAACAACTCAGTGACTTTGACATCAATCTAGGTTGTATGCCCATCTTTTGTGACATCACTAGTGTAGTCAACATGGCCAAAAAACCTATTCAACATAAAAGGACTAAGCACATTGATGTGAGACATCACTTTCTCAAAGACTGTGTTGAAAAGGAATTGATAAAGATGATGCATTGTTGAATGATGAACAAATTTCCATCTTCACCAAATCTCTTGGAAGAGAAGCATTCGATAAACACAGACTAGTATTGGGATGATCAACCACAAATAACAAAAGGACTGACTTAAAGAAAAGGGTAAGATAATATGTGCCTACTCTTGAACTGTGTAACTCACGAATTGGACGATCTATCTTTCCTTGTGCATGCGCGGTCTTTCTAATGATAAATAAGTATGGCCCCATTAACTAAGTCATGTATCTTTCATGGATACACTCATCATGAGGAGATTGTATCTTCAGGACTAGGGAGAATCATTCTTCATGTAAATAAAAAGACACAAGCTCTCAAGGCTCTAATATTCAAGGTATGCACATCCTTCTCAAAATAGTCATAAATAAGCACAAAATTTTAATATTACTTTGCAAAGTTAAGAACCTAATCCCAAATACCCTACCTTCCATCTAAACAAACCAAAGGTGGGAAAATTAAATACTACATCCTAATCATTACTCTCCCTCTCTCCATAACTGACAGTCGTCATTTCAAAACCTCCAATACACAGCCTTCCACAAAAGAAAAGATCCTTCCAATTCCTCCTCTTCTTCTTCTCTAACAAGAAAACCCTTTACCCCCACACCTCCATTACGGGAAAAAAAATTATTGTTGCGAATTTTCCAAAAGATCAAAAGTTTCACTACAAAGATGACTCCTCAGTCTCCTAACCAAGTTACTCCCCTTGTCAATTACTCCGACGACAGTGAGTTTCCCCATGCATCCACTCAAGAGAATACCTCTCACGCACTACCTCACCTATCCTTCCTTACTCTCCTCCCAGATCGCCCATCACACAACCATCATCACATCCACCTTAAAACCCTCAAAAATCAGACTTCTTTGACTATTCTTGGACTTCAGATGAAACATAATCCATCACTCCTCCTTCTACCATTTCCAAACCACCCTTCTCTAATGATAAAGAGATTGACAGTGATGGAGACATCGTTCTTAACCCTAACTATACCAAGGAAGAATCCATAGTCATTCATGGAACCAAAAAGAGGGCGGCCATTAGACAGCCTCGAAAACCAAAGTTAAAACCTATTGTGACTCTTGACCCATCCTCTTCCCTTTCTCCACGAAACCCGTTCACCCAAAAAGAGCTACTGAGGCTCAAAAGGAAGCAGAGCAGTGGAGAGTGCACATTGTCGGGGGAAGAAAAATATAGGTAATGATGATGAACCTATCAACGTTGACGAGTTAGAAGACGAAGTGAAGGAAGATAATGTTGTCCCATAGACTAGTCGAAACAAAAATCTGGAGAAATACTTACGTCTAGGAACCATGGGATACTATGCTACTCAAACTCTCTTGAAAGAGAGAGTACTTGATGAAGAGGTAATTTCTAATCCCTTTATTCAGCGTTTACTAGGTAGACTTAGTTTTCAGGATTTGAATCATTTGTTCATAACCATGAAATGAGTGCTACATAAGGAGGAGGCTATTGAATTCTATGCTAATTTTAAGTGTTTTGATGGGTTGGTTATTAGTAGTAGGGTGAATGGAGTGTGTATAGGTTTTGATTATGAAAAATTAGGAGAAATTCTGATTGTTCCTTCAGAAGGCTTGGAGGAATATGTGTGGAGAAGTGATGAGGACTGCCTACTAACAAGAAAGTTCTCTCAAGGGAAGGAAACCAGGGTAGCTAGGAAGGTGTTAAAAGAGGAAATATATCCTGATCACAATCTCCTCTTTGAGATTATGAATAAGGAGATACTTCCTAGGGGAGAAGAAAGACATGAGGTAAGCTTTAGAGATATGGGTATTATGAATGTCGTTGACCTTAATGAGAAAATTATTTTGCCTGCACTCATGCTAAAGCATATGGAGAGAGTAACTGCACCCAAGATTGGTCCTCATGGATTAGCATATGGATTTATGTTGATTGAAGTGTTTAGGACCCTTGGGGTGTCCTTGAGAAAAGGGGTAGCTAGTACAAGAATTAAAAAGATCACTCTCTCTACCTCAGAAGAGTGAGTGTGTGACTGCCTCTGTCCCCAAGAAGAAGAGCTCTAGTCCAACTACACAATCTCTACTAGATCTGGAGGCTGAATTAAAGGAGATTGATGAGCTAAAGCAAGAAAATGCTAGCTTAAAGGACGAATTAGCTACATCCTGGGCGTACACTCTTTGAAGACTGATGAGCAAACACCTCCAGCACATTCAATCACTGGTGGAACTCCTCCCCAAACATCAGCCCTCCTCTTAATACTCCCATGACTGCCTAATCATATCCTCTCCTTTTTCCCAAATGACTTTTACTGATTCCTGGTTCCTCTTTGCAAACAATATTATTGCTTTCGTAATTATATTTTGACTGGTTTTGTTTTGGGCCACTGGGTGGCTTAAATTGTGCTAACACCTGTAGCATTGGATTCCTGTTCTTGGTTACTTTGTTTTGCCTGGTTGAATGGTTATCTGTGGTTCTTGGATATGTCTCTCTTACTGATGGCTTGGTTTATTGCATATGTCCATATTAACATTTGTCCTCTTGCCTTGTTTTTTTTTATGTCAAAAGGGGGAAGTGGTGTGGTGGTTGACTTGTATTTAGTGATTATATGTTGATTGATACCTGGGCATGGTTATGTTCTACATGTTGTGTGATTATATATGTTTAGGTGATGAAGATGCAAAGCCACAGGAGCAAGGGTACTATTTTGATTAGTTATCAATCACTAATTGCTGATGCTGCCTTATTTTGATACAAGTATACACTGAAAATGACTGATGCTAAAAAAGAGTCTTTTACAAAATTTGGATATGGTTGTCATCATCAAAAAATGGAGAAATTGAAGATTAAACCTTGGTGAAAAAGTTTTTATATTATGGAAAAAACCTATTTTGGGTAAAAGAATATTTCATGAAGATTAAAAGAAAAGAAAGAGTCAAAGTTGTATTAGAAAAGAAGAAGGGAAAAGTCGTCCAAGACAAATTAGAGGAGAACAAGGAAATAATGTCCAACAAGGAGAAGGACACAATTTTGTTTACTATAAAAGCATGAAGACACGGGTAGTTTCAACTCACCCTTTGCACGCATAAAGTATCATTGTGTTTAAAGGCAAAGAGCAGAATACGAGCAAGGATTAGGTCTAGGAGTTATTTAGTACTTTGTTTTCCATTATTGTTTGAGTTAGTGTGAGAGTTTTTGTGAGGTCTTGTAACAAGAAGTGAGTTTGGCTTCTTGAAGAGAGTTTAGTGTTAGAAACAATTCGAGTGAATTGTTTGAGTTAGGTACCAGAGTTAATTCCTTTGATTATTGAGTTGTAATCATAAAACTTGAAGATAAATACTGAAGTTGAGATTGTGGTTTTTACTTCTTGAGAAAGTAGATTTTCCAAAAAAACACTGTGTGTTGTGTATCTTTCTGAGAACCTGGTTCTTAGCATAAGTTGGAGGCATTAACTTTCTTCAACTTGATGAATACTTTCCATAGTCATCCCACTTCTTTTCTGCATTGGGTGTGCAAGTTCTCAACCGAGCACGGGTAAGCTTTGGAGGTTGTTTGCGTACCTGTGGTGAGCTATCATCGTTGTTTGTAGTAGCCAACACTTTTATCTTATTGTTGATTCATATTTAATCAAACTCTGTATTTCATTTGAGACAATTACATTTGTTTCTACTTTTAAATGCTTATGACTAGTATGTCAGTCGTCTTTTGGAATTTTGTTGAGATGCTTCTGGGATGTAACGGCTAAATATCTATGTTGTGACATATTTTACTTTTAGGTGGTTTGGTACCAAGGAAAATGTTTTTCACGGAAAACGTTCTCTTGAAAAATAAGTTGGTTTCTAACTTATTTTCTCATATTCGGTTGGTGAGTGGAAAATATTTTCCAAAAAATATACTCGACCCGAGAATCAATCCCAATCGGAACGTCGTTGACCCCGAACCCGACCCTGACCCGACCTCGACCCCAACTCAAGACTCCAACCCGAGACCCTGAACCGGGACCTGACCCCGACCCGAACCCCACCTGAGACCTGACTCCCGACACCTAATCCAAGACCCGACCCTAACCTGATACTTGAGACACTGACTCAAGATCTAAACCCGACCCAAGGCACAATGCTGACTTCCATCTCCCACCCGAGATTCAAGATTAGTAACGAGAATCGATACCCAATACTTAAGTTAAGATGGAAAGTTGAGGTGTGAGGTTCAAAATAATTTTGAAAAATGTTTTCCTTACTTTTTTTAAGGAAGTCATTTTCCTTAAATTTGAGGAAAATAAGTTGTTTTGAAAAATATTTTCCAAAACATTTGTCAACCAAATATGAGAAAATTAAAAAACATTTTTTGGAAATTATTTTTCTTCATACCAAACACACCCTTAGACTCTATTTATGAGTTGTTTGAAATTCATTGGATTTACTATAATGGTTAGGTGTTATCACGACTTAGAGACTTGAGCCAAGACATTCACAATAAGAGATTGGGTAATGGAAGCTGGATCACATTTCCTTTTTCCCCATTGATTATCATTATGTCCAACATTTGGAACTTATACACAGGACGTGGCCATATTTACTCTCTACACTGAGGCAATTTAACTACACTTAAAATTATTTATTATGTGGATTGAAGATTAACAAGATTGAAAAACGCTCCTCGTTTATCCTTAAGGTGAGAATAGGTTCCTTTCTCCAAAACTTTCCCCTCTGAAATAAAAGCAATGGAGTCTAAATTCCTGATAGTGTTAAGGCGATGCGCCACAACCACTGTTGTTCTTCCAACCATTAGTTGATCCAATGCTTCCTGCACAAGTTGCTCCGACTGAACATCCAGAGCACTCGTTGCTTCGTCTAAAAGTAGTATACTTGGGTTCCGTATTATTGCCCGTGCAATTGCAATTCTTTGCTTTTGCCCTCCTGAAATTGTCACACCTCTATCACCACATTCTGTCTCGTATCCATTTTTAAGTGATCTACATATACACAACATGTGTCTTATTAATCTTTTTGTTCAAACTTCTAAAATTAACTACTTACTAAAAAAGCATATATACTTACGAAATAAATTCATGTGCATTGGCAGCTCTTGCAGCTTCCACCACCTCATTTTCAGATGCATTAAGTTTGCCAAACAGAATGTTTTCACGGATAGTGCCTGAATATATCACTGGTTCTTGACTCACAAGGGCCATGTGCTTTCTATACCATCCTAAATCGAGTAATCGAATGTCCATCCCATCGATTTTCAGTGATCCCTTATCTGCATCATAAAATCTTTGAATCAGGGCGATTACTGTTGATTTTCCACATCCACTTTTCCCGACCAGTCCAATGCTAGTGCCTGCTTTCACCTCCAGGCTGAATTCGTGCAACACTAGCCTTTCAGGCCGACTTGGATATGCAAAATCAACCCTTTTCATCTCTATTCGACCAGTCATTTTGGTCCCCATGCTGTTATTCTTTGCCTAATTTGTAAAATATACTACAATATTAGCTAATATAATGTGAATTGAAGTAAACATGAAAAGGGGATTTAGAGAAGGCCATTTGTCTTATTACCTCATACGATCCTTGAATCAGTGATTTTCGATCAAGAATGGAAAAGATAGAAGCAACTACTGTTGATCCCTTGGCGAGATCAGAAGTCATGCTTCCAGCGTCAGCTATTACCTTTCCAGTACTGACTAATATAAAAAAAGTCTTGAAGACATCAGCAGCTGATATTTCTCCAGCATTAACTAACTTTCCACCATACCAAAAATCCAGGGCCCAACAAATGAAAGTTAGGCCTTGTGCTGATCCTATACCTATACCAGCTAACCAAGATTTCTTCCTAGCCTCTTTCCTTGGCTCATCTTGTGCCTCATCAAATATGTCAAGAACCTTATGTATGCTCCCAAACGACGTCACTATCCTATGATTATAAACAGCCTCTACAGCAATTTGAGTGCTACGACATTGTGCCTTAACAAATTTAGCTGTCATAGTGGATAGCAAAACTTTTCGTGTGTAAAAGCAGAGAATCGTGAGTGGTTGGACAACGATCATAACTACTGCAAGTTTCCAAGCCACAATTAGCCCCATTACCATAGCAACAGTGACAGCTGAAGTGCTTTGGACCAAGAGTGAAACTCTATCAGCAACAAGGGACTTCACCATGGCTGCTTCATTGCTCAATCTACAACATAATGCTCCACTTGAGTTCTGTTCCTCATCAAACCAGGCTGCTTCAAAGCTCAAAATTTTCTCAAGCATTTGCACTCTTATTCTTCTGGTCATGCGTTCGCCCATGTAAGAAAAATTGTAATGTTGGCATAGATTGAGAACAACTGAGACAAGGCAAAGGATGATGAAAATCATACAATATTTCTGAATTCTAGATTGCATTTCCTCGTGACTTGGCGAGTAAAAAGCTGAAATCATGCCACCTATGGTTAGTGCATAGACGGGTTGCACTGAGCCAAATGCAATGGCTGATAAGATTCCGATAATTCCTTGCTTCCATTCAGGTAAGTTTAATAAAAGCAGCCGAGAGAAGGAAGGAGGAGGATGTGGTGAAGCTTGTCTGGGGCTGTCCTCAATGAGCAAAGGTGAGGCGATTACAGCCGGACTTGATCTCATTCCTGCACTGCTCCTTGCTACTGAAGAAATACGAGGTTCAGCACTTTGTTCTTGATCGATAGAGCTGAATTGTCTTTGAAGTTTTGCTAGTCTTGAATACTGCCCATCTTTCTCCATAAGCTCATTGTGTGCCCCTAATTCACTGATGCAACCATTACTTACTACTGCAATGAGGTCTGCATTTCTTACTGTTGATAGCTTGTGGGCGACAACCTGATCATTAAATTTGTTAAAAGGGACCTCATTATATCTATTTCTACAATTTTTTTCACTTTAAACAGCTAATCAATGTGTTGAAGACAAACTTATTATTGAAAGTAAGAGAAGAACGGGGTTAATTTTCTCAGATGGTCACGCAATTAATAGTTATTATCTCAGAAAGTCACCTTTCTTCTTGATTTCAATTTTCTTCAACAAAGAAAATGACTTTCTAAGATGATACAATTATTAGTCAAGTGACCATCTGAGAAATCAAACTCGAGAAGAAAGATTACCAATGTAGTTCTTCCAACAATTGCTTGATCCAAGGCATTTTGAACAATTGTTTCTGATTCAGAATCAAGTGCACTTGTGGCTTCATCAAGCAGAAGAATCACAGGATTCTTTATGATGGCTCGAGCAATTGCAATTCTCTGCTTTTGACCACCTGATAGAAGTGCTCCTCTTTCACCAATCTGTCACAATAAATCATGTTAGAACCGCGTATATATGATCACATCACAAATGTACATACCTAGTACTATAATATAATGTCACAAGATCATGAACTGACCTTGGTCTCATATCCTTCTGGAAGTTGTGTGATGAAATTATGAGCATTCGCGGTCATTGCTGCAGCCACAACTTCATCCATGGTTGCATCAACTTTCCCAAACATTATATTCTCCTTAATAGATGTCCCAAATAATGCATTTTCTTGACTTACTAACCCCATTTTCCCTCTCAACCATTTCAACTGCAACGACTTTATTTCTACACTATCAATACATATTGCTCCTGCATCGGAATCATAAAACCTTTGAATCAGGGCAATGACAGTGGATTTTCCACTTCCACTTGATCCAACCAGGGCCACTGTTTTGCCTGCTTCAATTTTAAGATTGAAGTCCTTGAGGACAACGGTATCTGGGCGAGAAGGATATGTAAACTTGACATTCCTGAATTCAACCTCCCCTCTAATGTTTTCTAGCATGAGTCCCCTTGTATCTTCACTATCAATTTCTGGAACGCGATCTATCCTATCAAATATTCTTGAGGCAGCAACAGAAGCTTCTGTGAAGTATTTCACCTCAGGCAGAGCCATCCCAAGTGATCTACATAACATTTACCAGTTATTTTTCTATTGTGAAACATTTGCATCTTAGAAACCAAAGTTAAAATTGTCATCTCTATTGAATGAGTAATTCATATA
The DNA here is from genome assembly GCF_947179165.1 of Solanum dulcamara. Lineage (NCBI taxonomy): Eukaryota > Viridiplantae > Streptophyta > Magnoliopsida > Solanales > Solanaceae > Solanum > Solanum dulcamara. The sequence goes on from NC_077243.1 coordinate 26,590,598, forward strand.
AGTCTCTGAATAGTGAAATGATGCCATATAGCTTTTAAACAAATAAAAGCAATAGGTAAGACATATTTATATAGTCAAATTTGTGAGTGAGATCAAAATTATGCTGATCCAATCATTCATGACATTTTACTTAGATTATTTAATGGGAAAAACAAATAGTGTTAGTATGGCTAGTACAATTTTCTAATTTCAATGAAATACTCAAATGGCCACTACTGAAAAAATAGGAATTAGCGACGAGCAAATTTTACAGTTAAACAGCAAAATCTTGGCTAATCCTATTCGTAGTTAATTTAAGTTTTTTCTTGTAGTGTTGAGCTTGTCTGAAATTTGATCTTCACAAAATGAGTTAGAAGAACTCGACAAGGTTTAATACAGTATTAGCAATACCAAGATTTTATAATATTATATTGTACGTGGGATGGGCACCAATATGCTTGGTACCTATAATTAGCAATACCAAGATTTTATGTGATGAACCAGACTTCTTATAATGTCTCAGCAGAAAAAGAAAGATCCAGTACAGGCTTGTGTAAAACTGTAGGGTACCAAATGACACTCCAAGTTTATGATCTATAGGTAAAATACATTTAAATTTGACAATATATTTTATTTAGACACTCGGATAACAGTTTATTCTAATTGTGCATCTAAACATAATAATAAAGTGTTCCTATTAGACATTTCTGACTTAAATTCTAGAAAAAACATTTGTGTATGTTTTCAAAAGCTCATTACGTAGATAAGTTAATCACATAAAATATGTCATCTTCTTTAATTATATATAAACATTTGTCTCAATTGGAACAAGTCTGTGATTTTACGGCTTATTGAGGCTGATTCATATAATAAAAACGAAGTGACATATGTCAAGTAGTTAACTTATCTACATAATAGACGTTTTAGAACATGCGCAAAAACTTGTTTTCAAAATTTAACCGAAAAATGTCTAATAGGAACACTTTATCACACACACATTCAATTGGATTATCATAGTTCAAATTTCTAAAAGAAATATTTTGACAAATTCAAGGGGCTGTCAGTGGATTCTATCTTATCTATAAGTCAATTCACTACAAGAAAACATGAAATTAACTACGGAATTTGTTGGCATTCCCTTGTTGATCCATCGATAAAAGCACTCCTAATTAAATGAATTTTATTATAATTTGTCATTATTCCATAGTTAAATGGGGTTAGTATGAAATTTTTATTATTTACCTAATGAAATATTATCCGTCACTAATTCCTAGTTTTCTAGTGGTGATATTGTTAGTTGAAAGGCATCAAAATTAGTGATGATTAATGTAAGAAAGTGTTGACTTAGAAGGATTAAAAAGCCACTTACAGTCCACCCAAGACAAAAGAAACTCCAGCTGCATAAATTCTTCCACCACTTTCTCCATTATGCATTATCAAATGGCTTCCATACCAAGCCAGTAAAGCCCATATTGCAAAAGATAGCCCTGTGCTTCCAACAGCAAGACCTTTTGCAATTCCTTGTTTCATTCCCAATTTTATTGTTCCATCAAGAATCAATGAATACCTTTCAATCACACTCTTCTCAGCAGTAAATGAATATATTGTTTTAATAGAGCTAAGTGCTTGCTCTACAATAGCATTTGCTTTGCTATATTCCTTGAAGGATTTCCCAGACAAATAGAGTAAATATTTCCCATAGATTAAACCAGGGATTATGAGAAGAAATATTGTTGGTAAGGCAACTATAGCCAATCTCCATGAGAAATAGGCTGAAAATACAATTCCTGAGATGAAAACTGTTGTGTGCATAACAAATATTGGTACCTGCATATATATGACTATAAATTAATTACCAAAACAGTTTTTTCTAGCCTGACCAAAAGTCACTGTTTATTTCTTCAACACAAAAGTTTTTAGAGTTGATTTATCACACGGTTACTCAATGAATATATTATTTGTTTCAATTTGTTTGTTAGATTTTGACTCGCACTTAATTAGTTTATGAAACTAAAGAAGATCATTGGTCTTAAAGACATGTAGAGTGTACCAAAACATCCATTAATTTTGTGATTTAAACATGTCATGCATATGAAAAGTTGAAATTGAAAATTTTCCAAAAAAAGAAAGAGATATTTTTTTTAAAATAGAGTAAAAATGAAAAGGAAAGTAAGATACAAACAAATTGAAAGAGATGGAGTAATTATTACTCTATCTGTCTAATTTTGTATGATGTATGAGGCCGTTTGGATTGCCTTATAAGTTGCTTATAAGCCGTTTTCAGCTTTTTTTAGTGTTTGACTGACCAACTTAAAGTCATTTTGTGCTTAAAATAAACCTCAATAAATAGTTTAGTTTATTTGGATGAACTTATTTTAAGCAGTTTATAAGTTGAAAACAGCTTATAAGTCAAAAAAAAAAAAGTTGGCCTGCACCTACTTTTTTTTTAACTTACAGTTTTCAACTTATAAGCTGCTTAAAAATAAGTCAATCCAAACAGGCTAGTAGTTTGATTTGGTACAGAATTTAAGAAAGAAAGATAGACTTTTGAAACTCGTGGTCTAAACTAAGTGATAGATATTTGTGTGGCTATAAATTATTTTATCAAGGATAAATTGTGCATTTTAAAGTTAAATTGTTAAACTAATTAAATATAAAAATGTGTCCTTTTTTGGAATTGACTAAAAAGAAAAGTAAGTTATATAAATTGGGACAAGGGTAGTACTATCTTAGAAAATCACTTTCGTTGTTGAATAAATTTTTTTTGGAAGCAACAAGAAATTAAAAATGACTTTCTCAGATAATATAATAACTATTAATTGAGTAAGATGAACTTGAAAATTTTAGGTACATATGAGGGTAGGAAGGAAGATGAATAAAATGTTTACCTTTTCACTAAGAACTTCTTGGATAAGAGAAGTATCTTTTGAAATGCTGTTAGTGATTTCAGAAGTGGTAGCTTCTTGTGAATCAAAGAAACCAACTTCTTGCCTAAGAATGGCTTCCAAATACTTGTACCTTATTTTTAGCACTTGCCTCTCACTAGTTTTGCTCCAGCAGTAACCTTCTGCAAAAATTCATTAATTTATTATGTTGTATTCAATTTTCATGGGGATTTTAGGGTTTGATAAATGTGTTAGGATTTGACCTAATTTTCTGATCATATTTAAATTTTATTTCCTTTTTTTTAAGCAATGGCAAAAAGTTTACCCGAATAATTTTTCATATTATTTGAGTAAACCCTTTTAGAAAAGAAAAAATTGAGCTTCTATATATTGAATATCCTTCCTTCTCAGACAATAGCATCTAGGGGGGAGATTAATCTCTCCATATATTTATATTTTCTTTTATATTAACTTTATCATATGTAGGTCCAGATTATGATTCTCTTTGTTTTTCTGATTTATGGTTACCTTCTGCATGACGTCCTATTATTTGGATCTATGAACTTCACTACCAAAAAAGTGGAGTAGACATATATAGAAACTTACCCATAAAAGCCACAACCATGACTGCCAATCCCAAGAGTACAAAATACAAGCTGCACTGTAAAGAAAATTGGCAGAAAGCAAAGATATTAGAAAGACAATACAAGAAGTCAAGAAAATTGGGTGTACTGATTAAAGGGTTCAAATTTGAAATGCTAACCTTTTCAATTTGTTCCATGAAATTGTGATTGTTTTGTTGAGTCTTACCATAACCCAAGCTATTAAAAAGCTGGCTAACATATACCAACAAACAATTTGTTGATACCCCATCTCCAATGGCTCCAATTGTCCCCAAACACATCAATAAAATATCTTTTCCATCAGCATATCTAAAAATAATACCTATTGAATTCTTGTTTTTATTTTCAAACGCCTTTGCAGATGAAGAACTCATTCTTTTTTCTCAGCAAAATTTAATGCTAGCTAATTCCTGCAAGCAAAAACGACAAAGAAAAAAGACCTTTGATTTCCTTTCTAGCAAGAATACTGAAATACTAGCTTACAATATTTATAATAAGATTGATTTCCTAATTCATAATAACTACTTAAAATAATATAAATAGTTTTTTTTTTGTTGCATGCAAATCTTTAATTAATTGAAAATGACCCAATCCACCAACACACTTTATAGAGTGTCCCAACAAAGATGATTATGACTAATAATGTTCTTAATTATTAATTGCTTTTTTTATATGGTACATGATGTTTCTTGATCATATCTTTATTATTATTTTCTTTTGATTTGATTTGGCAATAGTTATGATAGCGCTAGCTAGGCTGGTCACTTTTCTTTTCCGACCCTATTGTTGATGTAGTACAATTAAAAAAGAAGGGACATGAATAATTAACTTTGCAAAAGGGGAGTGGAAGAAGAAAATATTAACAAACAAATCATATTGAGGAAGCATGCAAAAAAAATGGATCTATTATTTAGGTTTCGCTTTTATGGTCATCTTTGAGTAAGTTGCTCCTTTGTTTTTGTCACTTTAGTGTCCAATTTGCAGTAATAAGTGATCCGTCGATCCACTTTTACTTGCTAACTATATTAAAAATATATGTTTGAAAAATAGTTTATCACTGTTGTTTGATATGACCAATTAAAGGATAATAATTTTAGAATAAAATGTAGAGATATTTTATCCTGCACTTGATTAAGGATATTAATTAATTTTGGAATTGTTTATCCCACCATTTGCACTATAATTCACTATAATAAAAAAATATTTTTTTAGTAACAATAAATATGTACATTAATAAAGAGTGCTAAAGTCATTATCGACATTAGTTAATTGTTATTGGATCCAATGTCACTATACACTTTAGCGGCATTTACAAGTATGCTAAAATGTACTTTTCACTAGTATTGCCTCTAAAAATATATTCTATATATATTGACAATTAAACTATTATTGTTAATTAATTGCTGCTAAAGATCATTTTTGATATAGATCCTCCATATCAAACAACTTCATTAGTTCCTAATTTGCTCTAATTATTAACTATACTCATTTCCCAAATAATTGATTTATATATGATGGGATAATTTTGTCTATTCCATTGATCCCCCATATCAAACATTGATCTTTTAGGGGTGTCTCTGTAGACATTAAAATTTTGTTCAATTAGAATTTTTTGGAGGCTACTCTAGCATAAACTCTAATTCATGCCTATATAAAGGGTATTATATTCTCTTGAAAATGCATCTCGAAAATTTCACAAATTCATGGAATATTTATAAAGAGATGAAAATATGTCAAACTCTTCTTGATAATCAAATACTTCAAGAAGATCTACAAATTTTTCATGGAGATTAAGTTCAAATCATCCTAGCTAGTTCGAGAAATACGCCATTAACGGCCTTCGAATCACGATGGAGATCAAATTTAAATCATCCTAATTCAAGAAATACGAATCAAGGGAACAAACAGATTTGTACCCACACTATTTATCAACAAAATTATGTTTCTTCATATTTAATTTGTGATTGAATTTATTTTTCATCACTTTAAAATTTATTGCAAACAAATTGGCATGTCCAGTGGGACCAAATCTTCCCTTCATATCTTTTCTCATAAATCAAATATGCAAATCTGAAACCACAAAATCGTAAAGGTGGAAGAATGACTACTTCAAGCCTCGTTTTTGAGCTTCATCAAGCCTACACACCAACAAGCCATGAAGTAGGAGGGAATTGTAGACATCAAAATTTTGTAGGACTCTACCAGACGAGTCCTATTTCAATTAGGGTTTCTTGGAGGCTAGTCTACTCTAAACCATAATTCATGCATATATAAAGAGTTTTATATTTTCTTGAAAAGACATTTCAAAATTTCCATAAATTCATGGAATATACATAAAGAGATCAAAATATGCCAAACTCTTCTTGATAATCAAATACTTCAAGAAGATTCACAAATTCTTTCATGAAGATCAAGTTCAAATGATAGTTCGAGAAATACGCCACTAACGGCCCTCAAATAACGATGGAGATCAAATTCAAATCATCCTAATTCGAGAAATACGCTACTAATAGTCCTCGAATCAAGGAAAAATCCCGAGAGAAGAATCAAGGAAACAAATAGATTTGCACCTGTACTATTTATCAATAAAATTATATTTTTTCATATTTTATTTGTAATTTTAATTTATTTTTCATCACTTTAAAATTTGTTGCAACAGTGCTAATAATTAGTCAATATTGGAAGTAAGAAAGGACGAAGGAAGTACATGATAAATTTCATTTTACTTATCTCTTATATTAAAAATTAATTTTCCTTTTTTCCTCTCCGTTTTAACAAATCAAGGTAAAAAAAAATTTCTTTCAATATTACCCTTATTTTTAAGTACCACAATAAAACATTAATTATCAAACTTAGATTTTTAAAGTATAATTACGAAAGGTTAACTCGATAAAATAGACCCCTAAATATCAAGTCAAACATGACTCAAAGTTTTTTAAAAAAATAAAAAAATTAACTAGGAGTACATAATACCAACTCTGATAACATAGACAAATACATGAAGCCAAAATGCAAAAGAAGTGAAGACGTGAATTGGATTGAATGAGAGTTTTCAATTCACTCAATCGTCAGAGTTGGTATGGGATAGTTGCTAAGCCTTTTTCTTAAATTGGGTAAGTTTTTCTTTTTCTATCATGTACTTTGAATTATAACTCCTAGGTTCATATAATTTAAAGTGAGCACAAAATAAATTTTACCATCTTCTAGATTGTTGGGAAATATTTCCCCATATAGAAATATATATATAATATCATATAACTCCAATTTCATATAATTCAAAGTGAGCGAGGAGATGATAAATTTTACCATCTTATGTATTGTTTGGAAATAATAACCCACACAAAAAATAATATCCATCGAAAATAACAAGAACAAGAAAGTAATTACAAGGCACTAAGTCGTTCTAGCGTGAAAAAAAAAAGAAAAAAGAAGAAGAAGAAGATAATATTCAAGCTGAGCGTTAGTATAATATTATTATAGTGAAAAATTAATACTTAAATCATCTCAAAATATTATTACAAACTTTTTAAAAAAAACTCTTTTTTATTTCACACACCTCACTAAAATACTACTATTATCACTTTCTCTTCTTCTTCACATATTATTCTTTTTACTCTCTCTCTCTCCCCCTATTATTTGGTGTGCTTTAAAAGACTGGGCCGGGGGAGGGTCGATAGGGTTAGAAAAAATGCAAGTGTCTTAGGCCCCTAAATTTGAAGGGCCTCATTTTTTTTCGCAATAATAAATTATATATTTTTTTTAAGAAAAAAAAATTAAGTACTACTTGTAAGAAAGATTAATATTTTCATATAAAAAGAGCAAATTAACACATTTGAAATAAAGATTAAATTGATTGATTATATTATCAATTAAAAAAAATTATTATAAGAGAAACTAACAACTTTACATCTTAAATAGCTAGAAGAATAAACTTCGTAAGAAAATATATTAATTTATTTTTTAAAATTTAAAACCTCTTTTTTATTTTCTTTTAAGCCCCTAATGTGCTTGAGCCGCTCCTGTTAAAGACTGAAGTGAAGGAACTCCTCCCTCAATAGGACAAAGTTGGAGCACATAAAAGGAAAAGGGAAATATGTATAATTAAATTCTTCACCACATGTCGATCCTAGAATAAATTTGATAAATGATCATGTAATTATGCCTATAAATGAGTATGCACCCCAAATATATATATGGTCACAGAAAATTACTGCTAACAATAAATTTGTATACTTGCTATTATATATACAAGACAGACAATTGGTAAAGATAAATCACAAGTCAAATCATAATTAAAATGAAGTGCAAGAAGGTAAAGTTTCTAAGAAAATCTGACCTCGACGACTTTCTTTCATCAACAATATAATCAAGATGCTAAATAAAACTTGTTTTTTTAGCCTTACTTGAATCTCCTCTAAACTATATGTAGTAGCTAATCTATTAAGTGTAGTTATATAGAAAGAGAATTGGAAGTGTGTTTATTCATCACATGGCTATAAAATACTAAAGTTGAAAAATACTATTATTAAGAATCTTCTCGATACAGCACGAGCAAATTTCGTAAAATCTAAGCTTAATTAACTAAAGAATTCTTAATTTTAGATCATGGTATCATTTATTTGATGGCATTCTTTTTTTCTTTTTTTTTTGGGTTTTTCACGTTGGAGTCCGACTATATTCGGATTTATATTGGGGATAAAACGCTCTCTAACAAAGATGATTCTGTATTTAAGGAGATTCAATCTCGAGATATTTAATTAATGATGAAGAAATGCTTACCACTCCACAACAATTCGTGCTCGTATTTGATCGGGTTCGAAACATAACGCGTTTTTATCCTTTAGAATCATTAGATTTCCCATTCTATTAATATAAACGTGATCTCTTGAATTTTTGTATTCTATACTTTCAACAGGCTTTTGAAAACGTAGAATGGACCGTCCCCATTTGAAAACAATTGACTTGACTCATATTGACTTGGTAAAATCTTTAAGAAAGCTTTTATCAGAAATTATGTACTTTACTAAATTAATTTTATTAATAATATTTCAAAAATTCTAAGTTTGACTATTACTTCCTTTGTTTCATACTATTACTTGGCCTTGTTGACTTTCACTATACCATAAATGATGTTTAGCGGTAATTAATTATGATAATAATTTAATTGCTACTAAATATATTTTTTACACTAAATTATTATTTACTAGTGAAAATTATATTTTAGCACTCGAAAACCTATTATTTATAATAACATTGAATCTAATGACAATTGACTAATGCAGGTAAAAACTTTAACACTCTTTGTTAATGTACATATTTATTGCTGCTAAAAATTATTTTTGTTGTAGTGCTCACACACTCTTTAAGAAATCTTTAATTAGAGGTGTATTTTATTAATTAAATTTATCTTATTAATGATGATTTGGAACACTAAATTTGACCATTACTTTATGTAGTTATTTAATACTAAGGATAATATAAAAAATAAGTAATAAAAAAATTTGATTTGCTAAAATAGATAAATATATGATATATCTATTATTGACATATAAAAGCCAAATAAAATAAAATAGAAAGAGTAGTACTTTATATAATTATTTAATAAAAAATAGTATTGAAAAAAAAAATCTATTATTTTTCTTGTTGTTTCGAAACTGAATTACTTTGTCCGTTTTAAAACCAAAAAAAGGCGCATTAACTCTCAAAAAGGCCAAAAAAAAAAAACACACTCAAATTTGAGAGCGTAATTGTAAACGTACTTTAACATTGCATACGTGCACAAAAAACCATACTCTAATCATATCAAATTTAGACAATTAAGTATATATCGTTTCAAATTGAGTGATATTTTTAGTTTGAACCCATCTCTTATATTCATTTCTAAAAAATAGTAATAAGTATTTTGCTGTCTTATTTTTAATTAACCGCTTTAAAAAAGAGACGAATTTTTAATGATGTAAATTTTCATGTATTAAAACAAGGATAATTTTGAAAGAAGAAAACATTTCTTCTTAATTACGTAAAATATCACTTATCTTGAAATAAAATTAAAAAATAAAAATATCACTTATTTTAATACGGAATGTGACAATATTCATTAATGTATAAAGTGAGGGTTTAAACTTTAAATATTTGCAGTTGAGAATGTCCCTTCTCATTGAGTTTTTTTCTTGAAAAAATATATCTCGTAAAACGTAATTAGGAAAAAAAATAATAATCAAGATTTCATCATAAATGTGTTTTTTTTTCTTTTTTCGTTTTTTACAGAAAAATGTTTTTAATCATCCCAAACACTGCAGCAAATTGGCACCGTTTAATTTTACTCCACTTAAAATATTTTTTGTGCAACTTATTTTCATCTTTATAACTATAGTCATATTTTTGGGGGCAAAGTTAGATCAGTGTTTTTTTTTTTGTTTGGTTTTCTAGTGAAAATTGAACATTCACAACTACGAAACAAAGTAATATCCCCTCTATCCCTCCTCAAAATAAATGTTATTATAATTAAAGAAAATATTTCCAAATAAGTGTTATTTAAAAATTTATATGTTTATCCGACTATACATCTATACTCTATTTTTTTTTATAATATTCAAATTTTAAAAGATATTTATTAAATAGGAATAATTTGATAAACTACACATTATATTTATTAATTTCTTAATGAACGTGGTTTTTGCTAAGATAACACTTATTTTAAAATTGAGAAAGTAAATAATTTACCAATGTTGAAGTAATAAATTAAAAATATTTTTTTACTATTATCCTTTTGATTATGCATATCACTCTTCTAAAAAATATAAACTAATTAAGAATCTCATTAAATTAAAAATAAATATGAAGAAAAGAAATCTCAATAATCTATCTATCTATACTATCTTAAAAGCATGAACTACTAAATTTAAAAATTAAATTACCAAAATACCCTTTTAAAACCTAAAAATATCCTACTAAAAGAAATAATACCCTTGCTTATCAAAAATTCAAAATGAAAAGCCACAACCTTTTCAACACTGCCAAACACCGATAACTTCTTACATGAAGGGTTGCGTCGACCCCATAAAAGTGGAACATATTCATTGACACACCAATATAGATTTCATGTCATGTCTTTTGGTTAAGGCGCTGTCAAGAAATTCAAAAACATTAAAGTAAGTGAAAAGAGATTATCTGATATCACGGCATAAGTTCATTCTAATATTCATGAAAGGTTCATACACCAACCATTACCATAGTTAAGTTTTTATCTTTTCGTGTCTCTCTAAACATAACTAAAAAATTTAATCTGCTATTTGTTGGACTATCGATTAAACTATTGGTTATATAGAACGGGTACATGTTATTTTTACAAAATTCAATTATTTTTTTGGGGATAGCATATATTTATTAGTTTGTTGGTATTCAACACGAAAGAGAATACCCATTTTTGGTTTACTTTATTCTTTTTTGACTTTTTATGGTGGTTGATGAGTGAAAATATTATTATAGAATATTGATATTTGTATGTTTCTCATATAGATAAATTTTTTGGGTTACAAAGGTTGATTTTTTTATATTTGATTTCAGTTAAATCAGTGCACAAATTAAAATTGTACTCAACGAATTAAAAAATATTTGCAATGTAAGAAAGTGACTAATTTTTACCTATTTAACTGTGATTGTTTTGCACCGCATTTGCTCTAATCCAATTTGATTTTACTTTTTCTTTTTTTATATTTTTCTTTTCAAATAATATGTTACTTCCTCTGTAAAATGTGAGCAGGTGAGTGATTTATACCTATTTAAATGTGATTTTTTTGTGCTGCATCTGCTCTAATTCAGCTTGATTTTATGCTCTTTTTTTTCCATAAAAACTTCCCTTTTTGCTTTTCAAATAAAAAATCTTATGCCTTCTGTCTCAATTTACGTGATACTGAATAGAATTTTGAAAGTTAGTCAAATATTTTATATGTTTTTTTAAAAAATATTTTGAAGTTGTTAATTATTGTAATTTATCGAACTTTCTTATGTAATTTTCATCTATATAACAAACTAAAAAGGAAAGTAAGACAAGTAAATTAAAATGTTGAATTTTTCAATTACCCTCGCCTAGAGATAGGCATGTCGATGAACAACTATCTACTTATAGCCGCTTATTAATGTAATGTTTGAAACTCGTAAAAATAAAATATGTATCTATAAATTAAATTTTGATTCTTTATATTATATATTCTCAGACAATATTCAGTCTTTTTGACGTTGACAAACAAGTCATCACACAACATCCATAATGATTATTTAGAGAAATTGTACTTGTACTTTTTCCATTCAAGTTCATTGTTTACTCAAAATATTATTTAACAATAGTGTACATTAATATCTCGACATACACATGTAATACACGTGTCAAGAAACTAGAATTTAAATCTTTTTGAATCGTGTGGTCTTAAATTTAAAATATAAAATGTACCAAAATGTTATTTAGTATTATTGTCTTAAACATGTCATGTGAAAAGTTAAAATTGAAAAATTCTAAAAATAAGAAAGGAACATCCTTTTTAAAAGAGACTAAAAAGAAAATTAAAAAAAATAAATTAAAACGGAGGAAGCATCTACAATCGATTGACGATAGTTGGATAGATACTACATTTTGTTAGCCGACTTACTTGGCCCATCGACATGAAGTAAAAAACTTCAATATATTTTGACTTCTATGTTTAGGACTCTATGCTGGAGTAGATGGTGAGGATATAGAGACTTGAAAAAAATGAACATTAATATTAAGATAAAGTAATCAAAATTTTCAACGTCTAAATAATTATTTATTATATTCTATATGTCAGATTCACACGTGCAATACGTGCCGAAAAACTAGTTAAACTTAATATGGACGATAGGAAATACTAAGTTCAGGTTAAGCACAAGATAAAAGAGAAAAGGAGGAGAATTAATTATGTCACTTAGTGGAGTCCACTATTAGGGCAGACTGATTTAGGTATATACACACAAAGCTAGAATAATTTATAATGGAGTTGTGTCTTTTTGCGTGTTTTCAGCAATAATAAAATGTATATTTTCCAAAACTTTTTATTATTATTATTTTATTATTTTTTAAATATATTCTCCAAAGCTCCTTTTCTTAAAAGTGGTCAAAAGTAGTCCACCATCCAAAATAGAATAATGTAGCACCATAGCTGTGCTGCCTTTTTGGTTGTTAAACTAATCTATGTGCTAAACCATAAATTATCATCTTAAAAACCATCTTTAACATGTGATATATAGCTATTAAATTACTAGCTAGTGTATAAAATTTATCACTAATCATTTGTTTTTTCATGATAAAAATTACACTTCGTATTTAAATATATACATGTGATCATAGTTTTAATTACAAAACACAAAATTTCATAAAATTTTGTCCATTAAAGTTTCTCACTAAAAAATGAGTTAGCAAAAGCTATTGAATAACATTAGCAATGATTTAAAGTTATCGACGATAAATTATTTTGTCATTAATGACATATCCAATTAGCGACTAGCTATTTTTTTATCCTAAATTTAATTCAATTTGAATAGGAAAAAACTTATGTCACAAAAAGTATGATGATACTATGCGACAAATTATAATTTGTAGCTATATATTATTGTAAACTTTAGCCAGTAAATTTGCATTTAATTGTGACTTTATGTTTTGTCACTAATAATTCAATTAATTTGTGATAATTATGTTATTATCTTTATTTAAACTATAATTTAATCACAACAGAACTTTATGACAATGAAATATATTTTTTAAATGGCTACAATTTAATTTTGTTGTTGAATAATATAATTATTTGCTACAAAAGCATTCATATATAGTTATAAACTAAAAAATTATCAATGATGGGCACATTATAATCTAAACACTAAGGATCAGAGCTTTATCTTTCACTAAACATGCACCATGCATGCAAGCATAATTGTTATCATACAATAAATTGATAAGCGACACAAAGCATAAATGTATAGATAATAAAAAAAATTGAATAAAAGTTGCAAACGAAATTCTCAAAACTATTAAAAGTCTCAACAATTTGTGAATACTTTATGGGAAAATTACACAAAATAGACATAATCGTGAAATTATTTACTCAAATTGGACTTAACTCAAACTATTTATCCTTAATAGACTGATGAACCGAACTATTTACCCTCTTACCCCACTTTCTTCCTTTTAGTTTCGTGTAAGACGTGATGCTGATATCAGCATCACTGCTATGAAATAATCCTCTATGACACTCCATCGGTATATTGATACCATATTAGTATCATAGGATTGAGCTTAATTCTCCGTGATACTCCATTGGTATATTGATACCCTATCAGTATTATATAGAACTGGGATTTTCTTTTACGAAATAAAAATAAAATAATTAAGAGAATTATTAAAATCACAATCTTATTTATTAAACTCTAAATTAGTAAATATATTCTTTGTGATACTCCGTCAATATATTGATACCATATAGGACTGAGCTTAATCCTCTATGATACTCCATCAATATATTGATATCCTATCGGTATCATGTAGGGTGGGCGCTAACGTCATGCTATTTTAAAATAAATTTAAGTAATTTTAAAATAAAAAGGAGTATGAAAGTAATGAACCATTTTAGGGTAAATACTTTCCCTTTTTGGGGTATAAGTGTTATTTTTCCTACATATAACTAGGGGTGTCAAACGGGTGGATTTGATTGAAATTGAAGATATTACAATGAGTTGAAATAGAAATTGGGTTGGATCAGGACCCGCTCAAATTTACTTTGAGCTCAAATGGATTGGGCTTAAATGGGCTAAAGATTGGGTTGAGTCATGACCCTCCCAATTTGATCTGCTTAATCTCAATAATTTTAAGGGATAATTTCAAATATATACAATAAAGTAATTAGTTTAAAATAACTATAGTCATGTTTCTATTTACAAAAAAAATAACGAAAAAAGGTCATGGGCCCAAATCATGTAACGACCTTCTTCCGTCGTTATAGACAAGCTAATAGGGAAGGAATCCACGCCAGAATACCTTGGATAGTGACTTCGGAAAATTTGAACCTAGGCCAAGCATTGACAAATTCTGAGTTATGTGAGGTCTATGGTGACCTGGTAATGGGTGGAAGATCAAATCTTTAATTTGATCATTTGAATTGATAGCCGAGACTTTAAGGATCTGTATGGCTTTACAGAATCGCAATTGGGTGAGTAAAACTTTCGGAATTAATCTTAGCTCAAAGAGTATAATTTAGAACGCCATAGGGAGAGGGTGTATTGTGAAATGGGAGTTTGGAGCTAAAGTTCTAAGCTATTTGTTTTCGTGCATCCCACCTTGGCAGAATTTCTCTCATTGGCGCGGGGCTATTATGGCGGAATAGTTCTGCTGGCATGGGACAGAACGTGACTTAAGTCGAAAAAAACAAAAATAGTTTTAGTCATTTCCACTTCGTTCTTAAAAGTCCAGAAGCGACTTAGGGCGATTTTCTACTGGGTTCTACCACAACTTGTGCCAAAGATAAGTAATTACTCCCTAAATTTGTAATTAAATTACTAGAACTCATAATTGTTGGTGGATAATCATTGGAGGAGGGTTTTTGCCTAAAATCGATGGTAGGAAGTATCCCTAGAATGGGAGTTAAGATTATGGATTTGTCCTAGCAAGGGAATTATGTTATAATTCATGTTAATTAAGCCATTTTGTTGATCCTTTAAATGCATTTATTGTTTAGACCAAGAATATGGATTTATCCCTAGAATGGGAGTTAAGATTATGGATTTGTCCTAGCAAGGGAATTATGTTATAATTCATGTTAATTAAGCCATTTTGTTGATCCTTTAAATGCATTTATTGTTTAGACCAAGAATAAGCTGAACAAAATTGGAAAGGGAAAGCTCTTGCATATTAGAGTTGTTAAAAACTTGATTTGAGGTAGGTGATGATTTGTTCCCTGTATGTGATTCATGTACCTGCTAAATTATTCCATTGTATGCATATGTGTATATGAATATGTAAGAATGCTATGAACTATGTGAAATGATTGCTTACGGGATATGACTTGAAATAATCCTGTTCTTGGGTGCTATGACAGTTTGACTATTCATTGTGATTGTGGCTGAGTTGTATCTTTAGATCGGGTGTCATATTTTGACACACTATTGGATCGGGTATCACATTTTGATACACATTTGGATCGAGTGTCACATTCTGACACATAAATAAGTGTTTGTAGGTCCAATGAGAGAACCCTTATGTGAAATTACATAATATTGAGTACTGGTTATGAGCTGATATTTGTTAAGTCTATTATGTATGGATATAGTTATGTATATGCTTATTGTGCTATGTTTAGTTATCCGTGACTCGCTTACTGGCTAGCCACTTGATCCTACTAGTACACGATAGATTTTTTGTATTGATACTACACTTGCTCTGTCTTTATTGAGTACAAAGCATATTAAGCTGGCTGCAGAGAGACCTTCAATAGAAGACCGCAAGTTGATCAGAATTTAACGGTGAGGCAGTTCTTTCAGGCTACCATGGGCTCTTCTTTATCTTAGTCCTTCACTCAAGGCTTGACTCTCAAAACACTTGTTTATTTTATGACTTTGGGGTTGCATCCCCTTTCCCTTAGACTGGTTGTTTCAATAGAGTTTTGGTACATTGACTTTCAGATTTTAGGAGTATTTTTCCGCATTTTTAATTGAACTAGATGGGTTTATGGGAACACAACACCTTTTTTTCTTATATTTAATTTATTTATTACCTTAAATTGCTTATCTCTTGCAAATGTTGTTAGTTTGGGCTATAAAAATAATTCTCCTACTAAAGGGTTAGTATGGGTGCCAGTCACGGCAGTCGGGGTCGTGACAAAGTTGATATCAGAGCCCTAGATTCGTTGATCTCGTTGTACCAAAATGAGACTAGTTGTATCTTTCAGAACGGTACAGAGCCGTCTGTACTTTTCTTCGAGTGGCTACATGATTTTGGAAAAGTTTCTCTATCTTCCTTTTCCTCGTGCTATAACTTGATTCCAATTGATATTTGGTGATCCAAATTCTTATCTAACCTCTTTCACTCTCTCATGATATAACAGTGTCCGACTCGTGGCTCCCATTGAATCAAAAGAGGAACCAGCTGTGAGAGAACGCGGTCGGGGCAGGGGCAGAAGAGAGAGACGCTGCAGAGGCTGGGGAAGAGCAGCGTCCATCAGGGGTGAGACTACGATTGAGGAAGTAGCAAGAGAGGAGGGCCCTTCCGCACCCTAGAATGAGGTAGAAAAAAATATAGTGGTTGAGGAAGAGGAGACTATTGAACAAGTAGAGGACTCCCTAGCTGGGGCTGCCGGTCTTCCCCCTCTGGACTCCATACTAACGTAGCAAATCATGTCTTTCTTAAATGAGTTGGCTGGTACTAAAGTCATTCTCTCTATGCCGGCAACACCAGTTCTTGTGGCTCACCCATTTTCTTCCGTAGATCTTCTAGTAGATGAGGTGGTAGACATTGATGCCTTCTTCAGACCACTTATGGGCCAGTAATGACCGATATTGAGTATGACATGCTTAGAAAGTTTCTGAAACTTAAGCCTCTAGTCTTCCATAGTTCTGAGAGTGAAGATGACTATGAGTTCATCCTTGATTGTTATGAGAGGTTGCACAAATTGGGGATAGTGCACCAATACTGAGTGGAGTTTGTGACTTTCCAGCTACAGGGTGAGTGTAACATCTCAAAAATTTCTATGCCAAGATTCGAACTATTCTTTTTAGGCATATAGGATCGAACTCGGTGAATTTTAGTTGTATATATGAGTTAGGATCAATTTCTAAGTATTTTAAGAGTATTAGATGTATTTTAGGGTCATAAGGGATCTCTAACACCAAGCCGATTCCAAAAGAATTTTATCGGCTAAGTTTCCGAATGAGTTCGTATAAGGGTCAACTTCAAACGACTATATCTCCTAGAATATAATGAATTGGGTATCCTATAACTATCAAATTAAATATATTTGAGTCTTCTTTCCAACGCCACTAAGATTGCATTTTTCCGAGTTTGGAGTTAAAAGTTATGCTTGGTTGAATAGAGAGGTCCATGACAAGTCCGCTTCGCGGACTTGCAGTGAACTTTAACAATTTTTTCGGATTTCACTTTTTGTCGAATAGAAAGGTGCGCGACACGTCTACATCGCGGACCTATCGCGGACTTGTCCAGTTTTCCAGATTTTGTAGGGACATTTTGGGAAAATTACCTAATATCCATATATACAAACTTGGACGCGTTTTGGGTCATTTATTTTCAGTCTTTCACCTCCAAAGAACCCTAATCTTCATCCTCCTCTTTCTCAAATCATCCCCTCCAATTTTTCTATCAAACTCAAAGGATTCAAGTCTCCTCATTGAAGACCAAGAATCAAGTTTTCTTAAAGTTTCACTCCTAAGATATGTGCGTTTTTATTCATGGGTTCTTCCACCCATAGAGCCCAAATATTTTCTCAACTTAGTATATCAATTTTAAATGATGAAATCTTATGGGATTTCACATGATGGTTCCAAATGCATATATTATGGTATATTTTAAGTTTATTTACTCCTATTGATTTATATGTATATTGACTCTTAATTTCAAGTGATGAGTTTTTATGGATTTTCATACTACGATTCCAAATGCATAGATTCTTGAATATTTGAAGTTTAGTTACTTATATTGACTTATGTTGATTCTTATTTACATGAAATGGATGGATTATAAATGTTCTTATATAAAGGTTGAAAGGTAGTTTCAAAGTGCATATGGTGGGTTGTTTTTAAGATGTTTGATTGGATGCATTCATATCACTCTCATGCATACAAGTATCCTTTAAATGTATTTGAAAGTCTTTTTGAAATGAACTCACCTAGTTTCCTATGATAAAGTAAAGTTAAAATGAAGTTTGACTCCAATGAATGTTATGAAGTAAATTCTTATGAAGGGGAGTCTTTATAAAATGATTGATTGATGAAAGGGCTTCTTAGCCAAAGTAAGGTTTCAATGTGAAAGGACAATTCTCACATTGAATCAAATGAAATGTTTAACATTATGATATGACATATTTGACCTCCCTATAGGCCGTCAATTCTTTTGAACATTTTTTCAAAATAAAAGGTCCAATTAGCATGGTACCCGAAATGCCATCACTGATTGTAAACCTAATTTTCTTATAAATCTAGGTTCTTTAGTAGAACGGTAAATAGGGCATGGTAATCATGATGATATTATAAACCAAAGATTTTAATGAGCTATTCCATCGATGTTGATTTGATATCTAAAGTTATACAATACTTATGTCATTATGATATATAAATGTTATTCCGTGAGATTTGACCTATCACCAAATGTAGCATGTATATGGGGACTCGACCTAAGGGGTTCTTAAGTAAAGTCTCATATTGCATTAATTATGTGCCACCATAGGATTCCTTGTAGGCTATTTAGGCTAGTGGATCCACAATTAGTCAATAAAGTTAAAGTTAAAGAATATTAAAGTTGATGGAGTTCTACCCGGCAAGTAGTCTCCCCGTGCCAACGTAGGGGCTTATGTTGGATTCCATATAATAGATCGCATGGTCTTAAATGTCGGTTATGGTCACTTTCCCACAAAATGAATATTTTAGAGTTTCATATGATGATTTCTAATTCATGCATTCACTTATGCATATTGCTTACTCATGTCTCCCTTATGTTCTTTATTTCATAGCATACTCACATACTTAGTACATTCAAAGTACTAACGCATACTTTTTCCTACATGATATCACCAAGTAGGAACCAATGTCTCCCCGACCTCCTCCACATGGCTAGCTCGAATTGTTTGAAGATTGCTTGTGGTGAGTTCCCATGATTCGGGAACAATATCCTTTTTATTCTAAGCTTACGTTATGTAGAACATTAAGACTTTTATTAAGACATTTTTTGACACTTATTTTGAGGGAGAGCTAGGGACATGTCTTAGCCCCTGCCAAGTCTTTAATGTAGAAGATATAGTTGGACATAGAAAAAGATGTTATGTTGTATTTGACTCTTATTAAATGTGAAGCCCCTTAGTTCCTACATCCCTTTTTTTGCGCTTGATTTGTTTATCATTACCAATGAAATATTTAATGAATGCTAAGAGGCTTGGGTGAGGTACCTCCGGATGTCTCATTTGCCATATCACGTCTAGGCCCTAGGCTTGGATTGTAATAGTGAGGCCAAACAGTGGTGGAGGGATTATGTGGAGTGTCTCTTTCCTGTGTTGCACCACTTACTTGGTTCTAGTTTCATGCCCTATTTCTGGAGAAATATGTGCCTCATACCTTGAGAGATCACAAAAAAGATGAGTTCATGGCATTAGAGCAGGGAGATATGTCAATGACCACTTGTGAGGCCAAATTTCATGCATTTTCCATGTATGCTACTTAGCTGGTAACTATAGAGGAGGAGAGAATCCAGTTATTTGTGATGGGGTTGAACCCCAAGTTGTAGGTTTTGTCAGTTCACATGACTTTGTCGGGCAAAGGTTTCAATGAAGTCACTGATTTTGTGAAGAAGGTAGAGTGTGTGAGGCGAGGTGGGAAGGCCAAGGCTTGACTAAGAAGCCCAAGAGCATAGGTAGATTCTAGGGATCCTATTCAAGAAGGTCAAACATGCCGATAATTGTAGCCCAGTCGATTCAGTCAGCACTGTCAGCTTTTACTGGTAATTTTTCAGATACTCCACAATAGCATCCGGCCTAGGAAGGCCAATGAGCTTCTTTTATGGTTGGTAGTAGGCCGTTCTTTGAGTGTGGGTGTTTTGATTGTAGGGAGTTGGGGAACATCAAGAGGGAGAGTCCCCACCTTCACAGTACAGACTCAGCATCCCTATTGGCCAGAGCAGTGGTACCCACATGTGGAGGAGGAAATGGTAGAGACATCCATTAGGTGAGAGAGAAGGGAACTCGAGAGGTTATGGACGTTGAGGTAATGGTAATACAAGTTGAGAAGCAGCACATCCAGGTAGGGAGATGGCCCGTCAAGATGACAAGTCTTAGTTTTATGCCTTTCTGGGCAAGATCAAGGTTGAGGCATCTGATGCAGTCATCACAAGTACTATTCTTGTCTGTGACTAGATGGCTACTGTTCTATTTGATCCTGGTTCTATTTATTCATATGTGTCAGTGATATATGCCTAGGGTTTTGATACAGTTTGTGATGTACTTGATTCCCCCATCCATATTTATTTCCTTATTGGAGAGTCTGTCATAGTCACCCATATTTATCGTGCTTGTTCTATTATGTTTATAAGATTCCAAACTTGGGTTGAGTTAGTGATTTTAGACATGAATAATTTTGGTGTGATCTTAGACATGACCTGGTTGTCCCCCTATTATGTTGTACTTAACTGTAATGCTAAGATTGTGACTCTAGAGATCCTGGGAAGGGAGAGGTTAGAGTAGGAAGGGGTGTACAAGCCTATTTCAGCTAAGGTCCTATCCTTTCTCCAAGCTAGAAAAATAGTGTGTATATGTGTGTGTGTGTGGGGGGGGGGGGGTTGTTTGGCTTATTTGGACCATATTCGGAATGTAGACTTAGAGCCTCCCTTAGTTGAGTCTATTTCGGTAGTATATGAAGTTCCAGATATGTTCCCTACATACTTACCTGGTATGTCTCCTGATAGAGACATAGATTTTTACATTGACTTGGAGCCGGACACTCACCCAATTTCTATTCCTATCTATTAGATGGCTCTAATAGAGTTGAGACAGCTTAAGACTCAAATTCAAGAACTTTTTGATAATATCTTTCCTATTGCTTCTCTGTTGGGTTCTCCGGTACTATTTGTTAAGAAAAAAGATAGTAGCATGAAAATGTTCATTGACTACCGACAACTAAATATGATAAACATTTGGAATAAGTACCCAATATCGCATATTGATGACCACTTTGATCAAATGCAAGGTGCATCGATCTTTGTAAAAATTGATCTCAAGTTCTGTACCATCAATTGAAGGTTAGGCCTGAGGATATGCCTAAAACATCTTTTAGAACAAGATATGGGAACTATGAGTTCTTAGTGATGTCTTTTGGGTTGACCAATGTACCTGCAACCTTTATAAGTTTGAGGAATAGGGTGTTCAAGTTGTTCCTAGATTTTTGTAATCGTGTTTATAGATGATATTTTGGTATATTTGAAGAGTGAACAGGAACATGTCGACTATCTTTGCATTATTCTAGATGTTTTGAGAAAGCATAAACTGTATGCAAAATTCTCTGAGTGCGAATTTTTGTTACCTTCAGTTTCTTTCTTGGGATATGTTGTCTCCAAGGAATGGACAATGGTAGATCCACAAAAGATTGAATCAGTTAAGAATTGGGGTCAACCTAACTTTGTGACTGAAGGTAGGAGTTTTGTGGGGCTTGCCAACTATCATCGCTAGTTCATGAGTATCTTCGCTTCTAATTCTACCTACTTAATAAGGTTGACTCAAAAGAAAGTGCCATTCGAGTGGACTAACAAGTGCAAAGAGAGATTCCAAAAGCTTAAGACTCTTCTAATCACAACCCTTATCTTGGCTCTGTCAGTTGAAGGTAAAGACTTTATTATTTATTCTGATGCTTCACATTCAGGTTTGGGTGTTGTGTTGATATAGGATAAAAATGTTATAGCCTATGCTTTATAGAAATTGAAGATGCATGAGAGGAATTACCCAACTCATGACTTGGAGTTGGCAATGGTAGTGCTTGCCCTGAAAAACTAGAGGCATTATCTTTATGGTGTCAAGTGTGAGGTGTTTACTGACCATCGTAGTTTGCAGCATATATTTACCCAGAAAGATTTGAACTTCAGACAGAGAAGATGGATGGATTTTCTCATCTAAGGTCCACTTTTATCGAAAAGATTAAGACCAAACAATTTGAGGTTGTGAACTTGAATGAGATTAGAGAGAAAGTTTTGATGGTCAAGGCCTAAGATGCAGTCCTTGATGTTGGTGAGGTGCTCAACTTTAGGGGAAGGTTTTATGTTCCTCGAGTAGATGACATAATTCAGAAAGTGTTGTCTGAATCCCATGGTTTACGGTACTCTTTCCACCCTGGAGTGATCAAGATATATCAAACATAAAGCGTTTGTACTGGTTCCCATCTATGTAGAAGGACATACCTAAGTATGTAGCTAAGCGCCAGAATTGTCAGTCGGTGAAATATAAGCACCAAAGATTGAAAGGTTGCTCCAAAGGATGCCCATCCTTGAATGAAAGTGGGAACAGATAACATGAACTTCGTGGTAGGACTCCCAAAGACCCTAGGAAGTATGATTCCATTTGGGTGGTGGTTGACAGATTGAAAAAGTCAACCCACTCCATCTTGGTTAGAGTGGACTATAATGCACAATAGTTGGAAAAGGTTTATATGAAAGAGATAGTAAGGCTGCACGGGGTACCCCTTTCTATCATTTCGGACCATGGTACACAGTTCACCTTCAAATTTTGGGGATGGTTACATGAAGAGTTGGACACTTAACTCACTTTCAGCACAACCTTTCATCCATGTACAGAATGACAGTCAGAGAGGACCATCCAAGTGCTGGAAGATATGTTGAGGGCAGGTGTAATGGATTTTAGGCGTCATTGTGACAAGTTCTTGTCTTTGTACAAATTCTCATACAAGAATTGTTATCACTCTGGTATTGAGATGACACCATTAAAAGCCCTTTATGAGAGGGGATGCAGGTCTCCTATAGGGTAGTTTGAGGCTGGAGAAATAGAGCCCTTGGAAGGTAACTTGGTAAGGGATGCCCAGAATAAGGTATGGAGCATCCAAGCTAAGTTTTTAGCAGATCAGAGCCGTAAAAAAGAGTATGTTGACCATAAGGTAAGGAATATGATAATTCAGGAAGGTGAATATATCTTCTAAAAGTATCACTTATTAAGAGGGTAATGAGATTTGGTAAGAAGGGCAAGCTCAGTCTTGGCTATATCGACCCTTTAGAGATTTTTAACCGCATAAGGCCAGTGGCTTACAGACTGGCTTTACCACCTAGCTTGTCCAGAGTACATTCGGTGTTCCATGTGTCCATATTGAAGAAGTACCATAGAGAGGGGGTTTACATCATTAAATGGGACTCAGTGTTGCTGGACAAAGATCTTTAGTATAAGGAAGAGCCAGTTTCTATTTTAGATTATGATGTTCGAAAGCTGAGGACCAAAGAAATTAAGTCTATAAAGGTCTAATGAAAGCATCATCCTATACTGAAAAGGATATGAAAGACAAGTATCCCCAACTATTCATCAAATCTGGTACTACTCTATCTCTATCTTAGCCCTTTTTTCTTTCCTAGTTGATCACTTGGGGATGAGTGATGGGTAATTTGGTATCTATTATAATGACCAGCTCCCATCATTATGGACAAGCCAAAAGGAAAGAAATCTGGGCCAAAAAACCTTGGGTAGTGACTTTGGAAAATTTGAGCCTACGCCAGACTTAGATGAATTCCTAGTCAGGTTAGGTCTATGGTGATCTGATAATGGGTAGGAGATCAAATATTTTATTTTATCATTTTATTTGATATACAAGACATTAAGAAGCCTATACAGCTTTACGAAATCGCAATTGGGTAAGTAAAACTTTCGAAATTGATCTTGGCGCGAAGGGTATAATTTAGAATGCCATAAAGAGAGGGTATGTTGTGAAATGGGAGTTTGGAGCTTAAGTTTCGAGCTCTCTATTTTCTTGCATCCTGCCCTGGCGGGATTTTTTCCTCTGGCGTGGGGCCACTGTGGCGGAATAGTCCTGCTGGCGCGGGACAAAACGTGAATTAAGTTGGGGAAGAAAATAAAAATGGTTTTAGTCATTCCCACTTCATTCTTAAATGACTAAAAGCAACCTAGGGCGATTTTCTACTAGGTTCCACTACAACTTGTGCCAAAGGTAAGTAATTACTCCCTAAACTTGTAATTCAATTACTAAAACCCATAATTGTTGGTGGATGATCATTGGAGGTGGGTTTTCGCCTAAACCTGATGGTGAAAAGTAGCCCTAGAATGGAGGTTAGGATCATGGGTCTGGCCTAGCAAGGAAATTATGTTATAATTCATGTTAATTAGGCAATTTTCTTGAACCTTTATATGCATTTATTTTTAGACCAAGAACACGCTGAATGAAATCGGAAAGGGAAAGCTCCTGTATATTAGAGTTGTCAAAAGCTTGATTGGAGATAGGTGATGGTTTGTTCCTTATATGTGATTCATGTACTTGCTGAATTTCTCCATTGTATGCATATATATATATAAATCGGGAAGAATGCTATGAACTACGTGAAATGATTGCTTACTGACCATGACTTGAAATAATCATGTTCTTGGGTGCTATGACTGTTTGACTATTCATTGTGATTGTGGTGACTTGTATGTTTGGATCGGGTGTCACATTCTAACACACTTTTGGATCGAGTGTCACGTTCTGACACACATTTGAATCGGGTGTCACATTTTGACATAAACCTTAGATCGGGTGTCACATTCCGACACATAAATAAGTGTTTGTAGGTCCCATGAGAGGACTCTTATGTGCAATTACATAATATTCAATACTGGTTATGAGATGATATTGATTAAGTCTGTTCTGTATGGATATAGTTATGTATATGCTTATTGTGTTGTATTTATTTGTCCATGACTCACTTACTAGCTAGCCGCATGATCCTACCAGTACATTGTGAATTTTGTGTACTGATACTATAATTGCTCTATCTTTGTTAAATTCAGGGCATATTTAGCCCATTGTAGAGAGACCTCGCATAAAATATCGTTAGTTGATCAGAGTTTAGGGTTGAGCAGTTCTTTGAGGCTACCATGGGCTCTTTGTTTTATCTTAGTCCTTCGCTTAGGGCTTGACTCTGAAAACACTTGTTTATTTTTTGACTTTGAGGTTGCATCCCCTTTCCTTTAGACTGGTTGTTTTATTAGTGTTTTGGTATTCTAAGGGTATTTTCCCGCATGTTTGGTTGAACTGGCTGAGTTTGTGGGAACTTAGCACCCTTGTTCTTATATTTAATCTATTTGGTACCTTAAATTGCTTATCTCTTTCAAATGTTGTTAGTTTGGGCTGTAAAAATGATTCTTCGATCAGAGCGTTAGTGTGAGTGCCAGTCATGATGGTCGGGGTCATGACAAATCGGCTCAATACGACCGAGCACAAAATCGGTCCAAGGCCATTAGGCCATTTTTTGCTTCCTTCCCTTTTCTTTTTCATTTTTCTTTTTAAAAAAAAACTTATTTTTTGTTATTTTTTTACTGCACTTTTTTAAGTAAAAAAATCTTGTTCTTTCAAAACCTTTTTCATGAATTTTCATTTATCAATATTGTATAAATGATGTAAAAACATATATATATATATAGATATATATGTATATTTCGTTAGGATATTAATTTATTTTTGTCAGGTAATTTATATGCATCTATTCTAGTATTATCATTTAACATTTTATAAATTATTACCATTCTAGCTTTTCCTCTAACCTGTTCACTATGATTTCTAATCATAAAGGCAGCAGATCTATGTTTAAAGGTAGATTTTTTAATTACTCCTAGATTTAATAATTTTTTAATCTGTGTACTAAATTCTTCTATATCCTGATTAGTTGCTTCTATAGCTGCTGTCTTTGTTGTATATTCTAGGTTTATAATATCCAATTTACACATTATTTTATTAGTTACCCCAATGTATTAGGGGTTGGTCTCCTATGATTTTCATTTCATCTAGTATTTGTACTATATTATTTAGATCTTTGAGAGTTTTCATCTTACCTATTATGTCTATTCCTGTTTGAAAATTATAAAATTCTGTCTCTATATTTATTAATGTATAGTCTTTTTCTAATGATTCATCTTCTTCATAACTCACTTCTTCTTCTTTGTATTAGTTTTTGTCTTGACAACAACTATTGCTATTAACACAGTCGTCACAACATGACAATAGATTTTGAGTTGATGTTGAGGGTGTAGAGGATGTATTTGTTATTTCATTGTCTATAGCATCTTCCTTTTGTTTTAAATTTAGTGGTTTGTACAGGTGTATGGGTTGTCCATCTCTTATTATTGAACAACTTCCATTATTTTGTAACATAAATTATAATCCTATTACTAAATTTGTCTGTATATTTAAATCTCTTACTAATATTTTATGCATAGTGTATGTTGGTTTATAAAACTCACTACATGTAATTATAAAACTAACTTTTGCCTTATCTATATAGTATTCATATATATTATGAGATCCATCCATTTGCATTGCTGCAATTGGTTTAGGCAAAAGTTTTTAATAAATCTTGTGGTACTATTTTGTTATTTGTTAGGCAATTTGAACATCCTGCATCTACTAAGGCTAATATTTCTATTTCTACATCTTCTATTCTAATTCTAGTTAATATCTTTATTGTACCAAATTTTTTATCTACATTACATATTAAATTAGGACTTGGACTTTGTCTTTCTAAGTTCATTAATTTTTTTTCTTCTATTGCTTCATGATTCTGATACCAAATAGGGGATATTTAGATAAAAAGGTGAAAACAGAAAGGGGAAGTTAAAAGAAATTTTAAAGGTGAAAGTTAGAAAGAAATTTTTTAAGCGCGGTGTGAGCAGATATGTTGTAAAATTAGTACTCCTTCTCTCGTATGTCTTGTCATGTTCTAGCCTCTTAATTATTGAAATTAACCTATATTCTCCCCGTTTTAATTATTTTTATTTTTATTTTTTTATATTACCCTGTTTATCTCTCTCTCTTAACCTGCGGTCTTAACAACTTCTTCTTTAACCACAACCCGGATATGGCCTAAGGTAACAACATCCTTTTAATTCAAGTGGACTTTAACGCCAAGCTGTCAAATTTTTCCTAAGAATTTACAAGTTAATCCATCGTTGTTATTAAGAGATTAAGAGGTTAGCCATATACCAAGGATAATGCATAATTTAAGTAGAAAAATGTAAACAGTAATATACAATAAGTAAACTTAACATAATCAAATAAAAACATATTTTTTGAAGGGAGAGAATAGGAAAATTAACAGTCTTTTAAAGACTAACATGATTAAACTGAGAGAAGTTTTCCTTTTGAAAACTCCCGAAGAACTTTCACAAACTTGGTAAAACTTTATTAAACAAACTTAGATATTACATAAGGCTTGATGTCATGACCCAAAAATCGAGGTCATGATGACATGCATCCCAAACCCCATCTTAATGCGTAAGCCGAAAAATAAACCATATGAGACTCCCAAAGGAAAGTGAGGCCACAATTAAACGCAAAAATATAACGGACAACAATGAAAATACCCCAAAACCTAGTGTCATAAGTGTAAAGAGCATCTAGTATAATGATCGAGTCTAATATACATCATAAGTCTTCAAAAAGAATAAAGACTGTAAATAGAAGTTAGAAATAATGGCGTCTAAATTCCAAGACCTCATCACTAATCTGAATGATAAAATATCTCCAAAAATAGAAAATCAGCTGTTATGCGGGATACCCTAACTAGGATCTGTATAAAAAAGGGACACGGAAGTAGGGGTGATTACAATCCAATGTACTCCATAGATTTAACTTACTAAGTATAAGGAATTAATCAAAAACTATGAAATAAACTAAGAAACGCTTCCACCTGCTCGCAAAAAAGTCCCATTCCGGCTACACTGCCGCCAATTTATATAGAACGATGTGAATAAAGTAAACACATAATCACAGTTTAATATCACAATTAAATAGATAGAACATTTATCACATGTATCAATGCAATGCAATGCACTATGATAATGCAATTATATGATGGTACGGTGGAATTAAGGCTATCGCACAACCTGTTGTATACACCCGTTGAGCTGTGCTACCAAGAAGGACACATGAGGGTCTCTCAGACCATATAACTCACCACAATATCAATGTATCAACTACCTCTCCACCCAACTCATGCCCAAGGACTCATGATACTAATGTTTCATTCACTTGCCACCTATCTCAGGGTCAAGGGCATGAAAGATGTCACATTTTCTTTCTCAAAAGGGTTTCCACAGTTCTCAATTTCCTAATGATCAATAATAAGATGAATGAAGATGAATGCAATATCAATGTATAAGGCATGAAAGTAATATTCAACTTAATATGTAGTACAAGGTTCAAAGTTCTCAAAACTTAACTTAAGCATGATATTCACCCTCAATAGACAATAATGGGAAGGAAATACATCAATTAAGTGTTCACCCCTTTCTCAACAATATACCACTACTCAGACATGCTCAAAACCCTCAACTCAACCCCTCAGATGGGCATTACTAGTCAAATAACCTCTACTCATCTTTACATAATCAAGTCATAGATTACATAGTCTCAATCATAGATAAAATATCACATAAGTCCCCCACACGGGCTACACAACACATAAATACCTCCACACAGGCAACACAATATCAATTATCAGTCCCAAACTATACTATGACCCCATTCCAAAGTCTACAACATAAAATTTGACTAATCACCCCAATTTAGCCCCAAGAAGGATAGCCAAACCTGCCTCAAAGGCCGAAACCGCAATCGAACACCTCCATCGGATAATAAAATCTCTAATGCAATTTTCTAAATGACAACCCACTATCAAAAATGAAATATACGCATCATAAAAAGTCCAGTGACATCCATATTGATAAGTTTCAAAATTGGGGGTAAAATAGTTCAAAAATTGATTAATTTTGAAAAGAGGTCAAATTTGGAAATTTATTGAAAAATCACGTTCTACTAGTAATAAGGAACTCATGATTGAAAAATTCATAAAAATAGAGTTCAAACCGAGTTAGAAATCACCAATTTCCTCAAATTTGGATTAGGGAAGAAAACAAGGAATTTATGTTTTAAAACTAAAGATTTAGGAGTTGAAATCATAAATTGATTGATGGAATATGAAAGATTTAAGTGAAATATTACTTACCCTATGTAGATACTCAAAGAATTCTCTCCAAAATCGCCCCAACAAGCTCAAGAAACTCAAAAATGGTGGAAATGTGGTTTTTCCCGATTAAGCACTATTTTGTTGTTAAAACACTAATCGCCATCGCAAGCAACTTACCTCGCGATCGTGAGCAACTGGAAAAGATCACATCACGATTGTGTGGAAAGAATCGTGATTGCGAATAACAAAAATTATGCTGGTCACGATCGCGATGAACAAAAGTGCCTGCACCAGAAACCAGATCACACCTGAATGCTAAGTCCAAAAATGCTATCGGTTGGACCCTTGGAAATTATTCGGGGTCCGATAAAAATAAACTGGTTATGCTACTTCACTAAATTCTACATTCATAACTCAATGAAATCATTAGATTTCTCAAAAAAAGTTGTTTTGACTATAATACCCTCTCGGACCCCTTATTGGCCTAAAACTCAACCTTTGCCCTAAAATTTCAAAACGATCACTAAGGTCTCGGGGATCTAAGTCAATGCTCAAATAGACCAAAATCGATGTTTCAGACACAATAGAATTGATAGAATTCTCATCCGACGCTCGAATCTCAAAACATTGATCGAAATCAAACCAACTCATTTAAAACTTCACTTTTCAACTCAAGACCTCAATTCACATATCAACCCCAAATTTGTTTATGATGACTCCCCTAGACCAATTTCCATATTTCGGAGCTGGTAAAATTGAAGAAATCCCATTTTGAGACTCATAGCTCTGTTTGGTCTCGAAAACCACCTTTTCTCAACTTAACTCTATAGAACTTAAGAATTTGCCAATTTCACTAACTATTAAGACTTTAATACATTCAGCCACACAAACTGAAAAAATGACACTCGGGGGCACTAATGATAGGGGTAAAATGGTAATTTTGTGCAGGTTTCCAAAAATGACCCTCAAGGTCATTACAACATTCACCACTAAAAAAGATGTTCGTCCTCGAACATAAGATAAATGATGGTACCTGGAGTCTCAAAAAGCTGAGGGTATCAGGTCTGCTTGTCAGACTCTAAATCCCACGTCGCCTCCTCAATAGGCCGATGCCTCTACTGCATCTTGACCGAATGGATCTCCTTGGTCCTGAGCCTACGAATCTGTCTGTCTAGGATAGCTACTGGCTCCTCCTCATAAGTCAAATTTGGACCCAGCTCTACTGTATCATAAGAAATCACATGGGACTCATCTAGTCTGTAATTTTTAAGCATAGAGACATCAAATACTAAATGAACAGTTGATAGTCTAAGGGGTAAGGCCAACTCATAAGCCATCCCACCCACTCTTCTCAGAATCTCGAATAGGCCAAAAAACCTCAGGCTAAGCTTTCCCTTCTTTTCAAACCTCATTACGCCTTTCATGGGTGATATTTTAAGCCACACACAATCACCCAACATGAACTCTAAGGGATGAACCCTCTTGTTGGCATAGCTCTTCTGACAACTCTAGGTTGTCAATAGTCGACCTTGAATCAAGCATACCCGCTCCATAGCATCTCTGAGTAAGTTAGTATCCAATGCATCAACTGCAATTGAATCAAACTATCTAATGGGTGACTGATACCTACGACCATACAATACCTTAAATGGTTCCATCTGAATGCTGGATTGATAACTGTTATTATAGGCAAACTCAGCTAAGGGCAAGTGTTGGTCCTATCGGGCACCAAAATCAATTACACAAGCCCTAAGGATATCTTCTACCACCTGAATTATCCCCTCAGATTGGTCATCAGTCTGGGGATGAAATGATGAACTCATCTCCAGTAGTGTACCCAAACCACGCTGCAATGCTTCCTAGAAGTGAGAGGTGAAAACAGAACCCGGTCTGACATAATAAAGATAGACACCCCATGTAACCTGACAATTTCATAAAGATAGGTCCTCGCTATCTAATCCGCATTGTAGCTAGTCTTTACCGGTAGGAAATAGGATGATTTGGTCAATTGGTCCATAATCACCCATACAGATTCATAATTACCCAATGACGTAGGTAATCCAGACATAAAGTGCATAGTAATACGCTCTCACTTCCACTCAGGAATGGGCATCCTTTGTATAGAATCACCCGATTTTTTATGCTCATACCTCACCTGTTGGCAATTTAGACACAGCCACAAAATCAACAATGTCCCTCTTCATGCCACACCACTAATAGTGTTGTTTCAAGTCATGAAACATCTTTGCTACTCTCGGGTGAATTGAATACTTGGAATAATGAGCCTCCTCCAATATCATACATACCTAATTACAAACCTTGGGCACACAAATAGGACTATTTATCCTCAAAACTCCCTCCAGATGAAGAGAGGCTGATTTTGCTTCACCACTCAATACGTTGTCTCGAATGGTCTTCAAATTGTCATCCTGAAACTGATGTGCATGAATCTGGTCTATCAAGGTAGACCTAGCCTCCACAAAGGCCAGAATGCAAGGATTTGTAGAACTATCAAATCAGACCAACTTCCTAGCCAATGAATGAACCTCCAAAGCTAACGACCTCTCATTCGCCTTAAAGAAGGCCAAATACTAGGTACTTTGAGACTCAATGCATCCTCTACCATATTAGCTTTGCTCGGATGATAAACAATGGTGATGTCATAGTATTTCAATAATGCTAACCACCTACGCTGCCTTATGTTTAGATTTGGCTGGAAAAAGATATATTTAAGGCTATGATGGTCAGTAAAGACCTCATAATGCACACCATAAAGATAGTGCCTCCAAAGCTTCAGAATGAACACTACTGCCGCCAATTCTAGGTCATGGGTAGGATAGTTCTTCTAATATACCTTTAACTATTAAGAAGCGTAAGCTATAACTCTACCCTTTTGCATCAAAACACCATCCAAGAAGACTCCTAAAGCATCACAAAACATGATAAAAGCCACATCCTCCTCAAATAAGGCTAGAATAGGTGCCAAAGTTAATAAGTTCTTGAGGTTTTGAAAGCTCATCTCACACTCATTAGTCCACTGAAATGCCATAGTCTTTTAAGTTAGCCTAGTCAGTGAGGCTACAATAGAAGAGGGCTAGAGAAGCCTTGAATAAACCGATGATAATAGTTTGCCAACCCAATAAAACTCTGAATCTCGGTAGCCAAAGTAGGACTACCTCAATCACGAACCACTGCAATCTTGGATAGATCGACCATGATACCATCCTTGGTCACCACTTGACCCAAGAATGCCATGGACTCGAGCTAAAACTCACATTTATAGAATTTTGCAGATAACTTCTCCTCTCTCAATATCTGAAGGATTGTCCTCAAGTTCCTAACATAGTCCACCTCATTCTTTGAATAAACCTAGATGTCATCAATAAACACGATCGCAAATCTAAATAAGGCCAGAATACTGTCACGACCCAAGCCTAGGGCCTAGACGTGACATGGCGAATGAGGAATCTGAAAGTACCTCAAACAAGCCTCTTAGCATTCTTTTAGCCTTTCATAGGTAATGATGATAAATAAACAAGCAGAAATCAAAATAGTAAATCTTCAACTTACATATATCCAACAATACCTCTAACTATTAGATTTAACGGGGCTAATACAAGTCCCTAACTCACCCTCAATCATAATAGAAGAATTGCCATAGTAAAATATGTTAACATATCATAAGTTAGAAAAATAAAGGAGTATTGTTCCCGGAACATGTGAACTCACCAAAAGTAGTCTTCAACGAAATCTCAACTAGCCACGTGGAGGAGAACGAGGAAGAGCACTGGTCCCTACATGGTGATATCATGTAGGCAAAAAAAGTATGCGTTAGTGCTTTGAATGTACTAAGTATGTAAGGATGCATGAACATTGAGAAAACATTTTAACAATTATGTAATATGTAACATAATGTAATGCATGCATAATAAATCATATAGATATCCTTTAAAACATTCATTTTGTGGGAAAATAACCATAACCAACATTTAAGACCATGCGAGCTATTACATGGAATCCAACATAACCCCCTACGTTGGCCGGGGAGACTACTTGCCAGGTAGATCTCCATCAACTTCATTCATTTCTTTAACTTTAACTTTAAGGGCTTTCATGGATCCATTAGCCTAAGCCTATAAGGGCTTCTATGTTGGCACATAGTTAATGAGACAAGGGGTTGCTACTAAGATTCTGTTACCGAATCCCACCTCAATGCCTCATTCGGTGCTAAGTCAATCCCACGGAATAGTTTAATACTTCAAAATATTCATAGCATATAACTTGAGAATTCAAATATCATATTCGGTAGAATAGCTCATTAAAACATTTGATAATTCAAATATGCAAGAATTGTCCTTATTGCATAAAGAATCCATCATTCATATCATTTCATCATTCTTTCATCTCATAAGACTCCCTTTTTGATCATAGATATTGCTTTCATAAACATTTATTTGGAGTCAATGTTTTCAAGTCAAACTTTATTAAAAACATAGTAAAACTAGGTGGTTTCAAATTACTTCAACTTGCAAATATATATATGTAAATAAATATATATAAATACTTTGAAATCCATTAATTAAAAATCATGCTTTAAACAACCCACCATGAATTTCAAGAACCTTTAAATAGATAAATAGAGGAATTACTTGTAAACCATCAATTCATACATATGAAATTATGTTGCCTCAAAATAGAGCAATAATCATTAGTTTAATCATGATTCATACTATTAAGTAAAAATAAGAATTACCATAAGAAAATATTACTTAAAATCAAGATACTTAATTGAAAGGGTTTTTGGACTACATGGGTGAAAGAATTAATAGATAAACACCACATGACTTAGAGTAGAGCTTAAAGAAAATAAATATAATTTATCATATAATCAAAATAATTTAGACATGAGAGTAGAAGGAATACTCTCATTGAAGCCTTACATACCTGGAATCCAAAGCTTTAGTCGGAATCGAAAGACTGAATGAACACTCTTGAGTCCTAGCTTTTCTCCTCGCCGGAACGTTTTGTGTATTACCAGAGTATATGAATCACCGGAATAATATTTCTTCACTACCAAGAACTAAAACTATATTTGAGAAAGTGTAAAGAAGTGTATAGAGAGAAGACTTGCTTGAGAAAGCTTGATGAATAAAATGAGGAAATAAGGTGGGTATTTATACGTGGGAAAGAGGGACCTAACAATAAATAAAATAATTATAAAGAAAAATCTGAAAATTTAGTGGAAAATTATGATGCCATGGATGATGTTAATTGGAGAACAATTTATGTCATGAGTGATGTCAAATGTATCTAGATCTTTCCATGGTAGGTGAAATGAGTTATCTTTGACAGAATATGCATTTTCGAAGCTGATTTTGAACAAGATAAATTCCTTATTAGGATTTGGTGTATCATAAGAATTGTAGATATAGAAGTCTAGTTTCATGTCATTTAAGAATCAACTAATTTGGAGCATTCTACAGTGAGATATGAATTTTTTTCTACAAACACTCCATTTCGTCACAGCACACTGTCTTGCAATAATTAATTTATTTGACCTACTTAACCTCCGAAACTTAAATTATGGTATTCACAAAGGTTGTAGGTAATGATCCTTTGGTTACTCAGAAATTTGAATCACCCAATTTGGACAATCCTATAAAATGTTATGCCTAAAATACAGAGGTTGTATCATTTTTATGCAAGAATTAAAACTTCGTATACAATGTTTTTAGGGGATGTTAAATTATCTCCCCCTTGGGTACATTCAACCTCGAATGAGAAAAGACTTAGCTTGAGTAGGGTAGAGTGTAAACCAATAACCCATCATTAATGCAATAGTGTAATTTAAAACATCGTTTAAAACATATTTTATAATTTTGCAAGCATATGACAAGAAAAGTTGAGATGCAAAGATTTCAAGTAATTGAGCAAGGACAACTTAATACCTTAGGTTTGGGTAGAGGGGAAAAGATGAGGGTATCTCTTAACCATATCCGCTTCCGCTTCCCATGTTGCACTTTCTATTTGTTGATTCCTCCAAAGGACTTTAACAGATGCAACTTCCTTGTTCCTCAATCTCTTAACTTGCCGGTCCAAAATTTCCACAGGAACTTCTTCATAGGTCAAGTTTTCTTCAATATTCACTATTCCCATAGGTACAATAGAATTAGGATCACCCACACTTTTTTTCAACATAGACACGTGAAACACCGGATGAACCAATGTCATTTCCAATGGTAATTCCAACTCATATGCAACCTTACCAACACGTCTCACAATTCTATAAGGCCCTACATACCTAGGGCTCAATTTCCCTTTCTTACCAAATCGAACCACACCTTTCATGGGTGAAACCTTCAGATACACCCAATCGTCCACATTAAACTCAAGATACCTTCTTCTAGTGTCAGAATAGGACTTTTGATGATTTTGAGCCGTCTTCAACCTTTCTCTAATGATCTTCACTTTCTCTAAAGCATCAAGTACCAAATCGGGGCCCAACAAGATCGTCTCGCCTACTTCAAACCAACCAACCGGTGATCTATATCATCTCCAATACAAAGCCTCAAATGGCGCTATCTCAATACTTGAGTGGTAACTATTATTATAGGCAAACTCGATGAGCGATAGATGATCATCCCAATTTCCTTTAAACTCCAACACATAAGCCCTTAACATATCCTCTAGTGTTTGAATCGTCCTTTTGGCTTGCCCATCCGTTTGAGGATGGAATGCTGTGCTCAACTTTACCTTAGTACCGAGGCCTTTTTGAAATGATCTCCAGAAGTGAGATGTGAATTGGGTACCACAATCCGAAATAATGGATAACGGCATACCATGCAACCTCACCAACTCCCGAATATACAACTTGGCATAGTCTTCGGAACTATAAGAAGTTTTAACCGGTAGGAAGTGAGCTGACTTAGTCATTCTGTCAACAATTACCCAAATCGAGTCATGACGCTTTCGGGTATAAGGCAAACCCACTACAAAATCCATATTCACATCTTCCCACTTCCAAGTTGGGATTTGAATGTCTTGGGCTAGGCCACCCGGCCTTTGATGTTTGGCCTTCACTTGTTGGCAATTCGTACATTCGGACACAAACCTTGCTATGTCCTTCTTCATGCTACCCCACCAATACAACTCCTTTAAGTCTCGGTACATTTTTGTTGAACCGGGATGAATGGAGTATGTAGAATTATGAGCCTCCATCAAGATCAAACTCCTTAGGCCATCAACATCTGGAACACATATCCGACCTTGGTAGTATAGTACCCCATCTCCCCCTTGGGAAAAGACCTCTATTTTCTTTTCCTTTACCAACTTCTTTAACTTAATAAACTTTGGGTCAAGATCTTGCTTTGATTTAACATCCACCACCAAAGAAGATTCAGACCTATTTTGAACAACCATACCACCATCATTAGTTCCACACAACTTCACCCCTAATCTAGCCAATCAGTGAACATCTTTCACCAACTCCCTCTTCCTTTCATCCACATGGGCCACACTCCCTATAGACACTCTACTAAGTGCATCAGCAACCATATTGGCTTTACCCGGATGACTCATGTCATAGTCCTTAAGGAGTTCTAGCCACCTTCTTTGCCTTAGATTAAGGTCCTTTTGGGTGAACACATATTGAAGAATTTTATGATCAGTAAACACATCCACATGCACCCTATAGAGGTAATGCATCCAAATCTTCAGAGCAAAAACAACGGCCGCCAATTCAAGGTCATGGGTAGGGTAGTTACGCTCATGCACCTTTAATTTCCTAGAAGCATAGGCTATGACCTTGCCGTTTTGCATTAAGACACAACCTAACCCAATCTTTGAAGCATCACAATAAACTACAAACCCTTCTAATCCTACTAGGAGAGTCAAAATAAGAGCAGAGGTAAGTCAATCTTTTAAGGTCTGGAAACTCTTCTCACACTCATCTGTCTATATAAATTTGGATTTCTTTTGGGTCAATTTTGTCATAGGAGATGAGATGGAAGAAAAACCTTTGACGAACCTTCTATAGTACCCAGCTAGACCTAAGAAGCTCCTAATGTCTAAAGGAGATAATGGTCTAGGCCAATTTTTGACTGCCTCTATTTTCTTAGGATCAACCTTGATCCCATCACCGGACACTACGTGACCAAGAAATGCCACCTCCTTTAACCAAAATTCACACTTACTAAATTTTACAAATAATTACCTATCCCTCAACGTTTGAAGTACAACTCTCAAGTGATTTTTATGTTCTTCCTCACCCCGAGAGTAAATCAAAATATCATCAATAAAGACCACCACAAAGGTATCAAGGTAAGGTTTGAACACCCTATTCATCAAGTCCATGAACACCGCTGGTGCATTCGTCAACCCAAAACTCATCACCACAAACTCAAAGTGACCATACCTTGTTCGGAAGGTCATTTTGGGAATGTCACACTCCCTCACCCATAATTGGTGATAGCTGGACCGAAGGTCGATCTTGGAGAAGTGACTTGCCCCTTGCAGTTGATCAAACAAGTCATCTATTCTAGGGAGTGGATATTTGTTCTTAATAGTAATCTTATTTAATTGCCAGTAGTCTATGCACATTCGAAGCGACCCATCCTTCTTTCTCACAAATAACATGGGAGCACCCCATGGCGAAATACTTGGTCTTATGAACCCCTTCTCTAATAAGTCCTTTAATTGTTCCTTCAACTTTTTCAATACTGCTAGGGCCACACGGTAAGGGGGAATAGAGATAGGTTGGGTATCGGGGAGGAGATCGATACCAAAATCAATTTCCCTTTCAGGAGGGACACCGGGAAGGTCATCGGGAAAGACATCAGGGAATTCATTGACTGTAGGAACTAACTCAAGAGAAGGACTTTTGGAGTTGATATCCCTAACCCTCACAATGTGGTAAATACAACCCTTAGAAATTATTTTGCGGGCCTTAAGATAAGAAATAAACTTACCCTTCATCACCGAATCACGACCCTCCCATTCAATATTAGGCTTATTTGGAAATTGTAACTTGACTCGACGAGTCCTACAATCTATGGAAGCATCAGATGCATAAAACCAATCCATCCCAAGAATGACATCAAAATCTATCATGTCAAGTTCAATAAGATCACAAGGAATAACTTTGTGCAAGATAGACACAAGGCAACCCCTATAGACCTTTCTAGCAATAACTGACTCACCAACGGGGGTAGACACCAAATAGGGCTCTAATAACATTTCAGGTAAAATATCAAATCTATTAGCAAAGAATAGAGTAACAAAAGATAAATTTGCACCCGGATCTAATAGTGCATACACATCAAAAGAAAAGATCTTTAACATACCGGTAATGACATTGGGTGCATCCTCAACCTCTTGTCTTCCGTGCAAAGCGTAAAAGAGGTTGGTGCATTGGACACCTCCTTGGACTTGTTGACCAAGATTAATTTGGCCTTGAGTCCTAACACCACCATCTCTATAATCCTTAGCATGGTGGCCCAGCTTGCCACACTTAAAACATGCATTGGAGCCAGCTAAGCATTCCTCTTTGTGAGTCCTTCCACACTTTTTACAAGCGGGGAAAGTTTGAGTAGTTACATTCTCTCTTGGAATCATTGGTTTACCACTCTTGTCCTTGTTGAACCTTAGAGGAGGAGTATTGGTGGAACCTTGTCCCATAAATCGTTTCCCACCTTGGCCTTTGCCATTGTTACCATAATCAGACCTTTGAGGGTTAAACCCTCCACCATCCACTCTGGCCTTTTTGAACCCCTTTGCTCTCTCTCTAAGCTTCTCTTCTTTAATTTGTTCTGCATAAGTCATTAACCTAGAGATATCCATCTCCTTGACCAACATGGCCGTTTTGCACTCCTTGGACACCAAGCTTGAGACACCGGAAATAAACTTGCTCATCCTAGCTCTTGGGTCGGAGACCATGAAGGGAACATACTTGGACAACTTAGTGAATTTGAGAGCATACTCCCTCATGCTCATACTCCCTTGATGGAGGTTGATGAACTCTTGGATTTTGGCCTCCCTTAGCTCCAATGGGAAGAAGCGGTCTAGGAAGGCACCTTTGAACTCTTCCCATCCTATCGACCCTATTTCTTCATCCCTCTCAACAACCCATTGTTCATACCACACTCGAGCCACACCTTTGAGTTGATAGGCTACTAGCTCGGCCTTCTCATTTGGTGGTACACCCATGATAGCCACAATCTGATACACCTCATTAATGAACTCCATAGGGTCCTCATCTAGTTTAGAACCATTGAACTCGGGTGGATTCCTCCTTTGGAAATCCCGAATCTTAGAGGCTGGATTTTGCATTTGGGTAGGAGGAACACCTAAATTCCCTTGGTTAGCTACGACTTGAGCTAACAAAGTAATAACACTGCGAAACTCGGCATGGGTTACCCCGTCCTCATGATGTTGGGCATTAGGAATCAGAGGAGTTTGGTCCTCATTGTCAATCCTTGCTCTTCAAGGTGCTCTTCCTCGAGTCATTATCTAGAGAACACAAAATGGGTCGTTAGTTAAAAGAAAGCTTAGGACACTCTAAGGCACGACATGAATTTGAAAGAAGTGAAAATTTTCCTAAATGCCTCATAGTCTCCTATTCATAATTATGGCGCGCTTCACAACCATGAACAAGACCCTATTCGATGTGGTATGTTGGACTTCCAAGAACTATTCAAAACCTCGGGCTCTAATACCAAGTTTGTCACGACCCAAGCCTAGGGCCTAGACGTGACATGGCGAATGAGGAACCCAAAAGTACCTCAAACAAGCTTCTTAACATTGTTTTAGCCTTTCATAGGTAATGATGATAAATAAACAAGCAGAAATCAAAATAGTAAATCTTCAACTTACATATGTCCAATAATACCTCTAACTATTAGATTTAATGGGGCTAAGACAAGTCTCTAGCTCACCCTCAATCATAATAGAAGAAATGCCATAGTAAAATATCTTAACATATCATAAGCTAGAAAGATAAAAGAGTATTGTTCCCGGAACATGGGAACTAACCAAAAGTAGTCTTCAACGAAATATCAACTAGCCACGTGGAGAAGAACGAGGAGGAGCACTGATCCCTACATGGTGATATCATGTAGGCAAAAAAAGTATGCGTTAGTACTTTGAATGTACTAAGTATGTAAGGATGCATGAACATTGAGAAAACATTTTAACAATTATGTAATATGTAACATAATGTAATGCATGCATAATAAATCATATAGATATCCTTTAAAACATTCATTTTGTGGGAAAATAACCATAACCGACATTTAAGACCATGCGAGCTATTACATGGAATCCAACATAACCTCCTACATTGGCCGGGGAGACTATTTGCCAGGTAGAACTCCATCAACTACATTCATTTCTTTAACATTAACTTTAAGGGCTTTCATGGATCCATTAAACTAAGCCTACAAGGGCTCCTATGTTGGCACATAGTTAATGAGACAAGGGGTTGCTACTAAGATTCCCTTACCGAATCCTACCTCAATGCCTCATTCGGTGCTAAGTCAATCCCACAGAATAGTTTAATACTTCAAAATATTCATAGCATATAACTTGAGAATTCAAATATCATATTCGGTAGAATAGCTCATTAAAACATTTGATAATTCAAATATGTAAGAATTGTCCTTATTGCATAAACAATCCATCATTCATATCATTTCATCATTCTTTTATTTCATAAGACTCCCTTTTTTATCATAGATATTGCTTTCATAAACATTTATTTGGAGTCAAAGTTTTCAAGTCAAACTTTATTAAAAACATAGTAAAACTAGGTGGTTTCAAATTACTTCAACTTGCAAATATATATATGTAAATAAATATATACAAATACTTTGAAATCCATTAATTAAAAATCATGCTTTAAACAACCCACCATGAATTTCAAGAACCTTTAAATAGATAAATAGAGGAATTACTTGTAAACCATCAATTCATACATATGAAATTATGTTGCATCAAAATAGAGCAATAATCATTAGTTTAATCATGATTCATACTATTAAGTAAAAATAAGAATTACCATAAAAAAATATTACTTGAAATCAAGAGACTTAATTGAAAAGGTTTTTGGACTACATGGGTGAAAGAATTAATAGATAAACACCACATGACTTAGAGTAGAGCTTAAAGAAAATAAATATAATTTATCATATAATCAAAATAATTTAGACATGAGAGTAGAAGGAATACTCTCATTGAAGCCTTACATACCTGGAATCCAAAGCTTTAGTCGGAACCGAAAGACTTAATGAACACTCTTGAGTCCTAGCTTTTCTCCTCGCCGGAACGTTTTATGTACTACCGGAGTATATGAATCACCGGAATAGTATTTCTTCACTACCAAGAACTAAAAAAATATTTGAGAAAGTGTAAAGAAGTGTATAGAGAGAAGACTTGCTTGAGAAAGCTTGATGAATAAAATGAGGAAATAAGGTGGGTATTTATAGGTGGGAAAGAGGGATCTAACAATAAATAAAATAATTAAAACGAAAAATCTGAAAATTTAGTGGAAAATTATTATGCCATGGATGATGTTAATTGGAGGACAATTTATGTCATGAGTGATGTCAAATGTATCTAGATCTTTCCATGGTAGGTGAAATGAGTTATCTTTGACAGAATACGCATTTTCGGAGCTGATTTTGAACAAGATAAATTCCTTATTAGGATTTGGTGTCTTCATAAGAATTGTAGATATAGAAGTCTAGTTTCATGTCGTTTAAGAATCAACTAATTTGGAGCAATCTACAGTGAGATATGAATTTTCTTCTACAAACACTCCATTTCGTCACAGCACTCTGTCGTGTAATAATTAATTTATTTGACCTACTTAACCTCCGAAACTTAAATTGTGGTATTCACAAAGGTTTTAGTTAATGATCCTTTGGTTACTCAGAAATTTGAATCATCCAATTTGGACAATCCGATAAAAAGTTATGTCTAAAATACAGAGGCTGTATCATTTTTAGGCGAGAATTGAAACTTCGTATACAACGTTTTTAGGGGATGTTAAAAATACCCGATTCATCAACTCTATAAAAGCAGTCAGGGCATTAGTGAACACGAAAGACATAACCACAAACTCATAATGACCATAACGGGTCCTGAAGACAGTCTTTGGGATATCAGTCTCCTGAACTCTCAACTTATGATAACCCGACCTCAAATCGATTTTGGAAACACTGATGCACCTTGAAGTTGGTCAAATAAATCATCAATGCGAGGAAGAAGGTACTTGTTCTTAATGGTGACTTTGTTCAACTGTCGATAGTCAATACACATCCTCACAGTACCATCCTTCTTCTTCATAAATAAGACTAGTGCACTCCATGGTGATATACTAGGATGAATAATCCCCTTTTTGAACAAGTCTTCCAATTATTCCTTTAACTCCTTCAACTCCGTCGTAGCTATTCGATAAGGAGAAATAGAGATGGGCTTGGTGCCCGGCTCCAAATCAATCACAAAATTGATATCACATTCAGGAGGAACACCCAACAAGTCTGTGGGAAATACATCCATAAACTCTCTCATCACCCTTGTAGTCTCCAAAGAAGGTGATTCTGTAATGAGATCATGTATATGAGCCAAATAAGACAAACAACCCTTGTCCATTAGATGATGAGCATGAATATAAGATATCACCCCCTTTAAATACGAACAAGAATTACCCTTCCACACCAAGCTAGGCATACTAAGATAAGCTAAGGTCATGGTCTTTGCACAACAATCTAGTACAACATGATAAGGAGATAACCAGTCCATACCTAATATTATATTAAAATCAAGTATGTCTAATAAAATCAAACTCATAAATAGCTGCATCGACTGGTCTGCCCTAATAGCCGTGGGTACATGATCATGAGTACTCCCTACCTCTAGAGGAGTGACCACCAAACTGACCCTGGCGACGAAACCTCTTGGCCCCGCTCTGTCTAGCATGCCGAATGCTCTCAATCATCCTAGTATGGTCAATAACACTTTGGAAGGTACCACCGAATAACATAAGGGAAGCTCTAGCCTCTTGGAGATAACCCGCGTATCCCTTCACTATCTTATGAATCCATTAAAACTCAGTAGGAATACTAGGCATGGTATAATGAGACAACTCATGAAAGTTAGCCTCGTACTCAGATAAAGATAAGGAACCTTGATCCAATCTATCAAACTCATCTTGGCGCTAGTCATAGAGGCTATAAGGCATAAACCTCTCACGGAACACCTCTGAAAACTTCTCCCAGCTCATCAGAGGGGAACCAACAAGTCTACGGGTAATAGCCGATCTCCACCACTCCTTGGTCACCTGTGTGAACTGATACGAACTGTAGGCTACTCCATGAGCCTCAAGAATGCCCAGGTTGAAGAACTTGTCCTAGCACTCGATCAGAAAATCATAAGCTTTCTCCCTTACCATACTATCAAATTTGGGAGGTGCCAACCGAAAATCTCTCAAAGCTCTTCTGCTCAGTTTCTGACATTGCGGCACTAGCAGAAACTAGCAGAGCTGCAAATCTCGAGGGTATGACAGAAGGCACAAAAGAAGATCATGGAGTATAGAACCCAACATCGGGCCATTCAACTGGTGGCATAGTATCAACCGTGATAGGGGAGCTTAAAGTACCTGGAAGAACACCAGAAGCACCATCCAATCTAGCCAATAATCTGATCAATAACTCCTGAAGTATTAGAGCACTCTCGGAAACTGCTGGAGGCTGGACTGGACTCTGCTCCTCAGCCTTCTACTCATAATCATCCTCGTGCTCATATAACGGTACAAGAGATGGCTTTCTAGCTC
Organism: Solanum dulcamara; assembly: GCF_947179165.1. Classification (NCBI taxonomy): domain Eukaryota; kingdom Viridiplantae; phylum Streptophyta; class Magnoliopsida; order Solanales; family Solanaceae; genus Solanum; species Solanum dulcamara. The sequence continues at coordinate 26,634,845 of NC_077243.1, forward strand.
GGCCACAAGTAGGTGCTGCTCCCCTAGATCGACCTAGTCCCCTAACTCCACCCCGTCCTCTATGTCTCACCCGAATTGGGGCTCGGACAGCAGATGCAACCTCACTCTAAGCGACTTCAGCCCTAGTCCTCACCATCTACATAAAAGAAATAGATTAGAGGTATACAAAACTTGATATGAATAACTCGCATGAAAGGAATCAAAATAGGGAATTTATCCTAACAAGTATCTTGTAGCCTCTCGAAGATGAGTAAAGACATCTACATATCAATACGCAAGACTCTACTAGACATCCTTCTCTTTAACTTATGAGACTAGTGAACCTAGCACTTTGATAACAATTTGTCATGATCCAAAAACTGAGGTCATGATGGCATGCATCCCAAACCCCCTCTCGATGCGTAAGCCAAAATGTAACCATTGAGACTTCTAAAAGGAAGTCAGGTCACCATTAAACGTAAAAAAATAATGGACAACAACGAAAATATCCCAAAACCTAGTGTCATAAGTGTAAAGAGCATCTAATGTAATGATCGAGTCTGATATGCATCATAAGTCTTTTAAAAAAAGTAAAGAATGTAAATAAAAGCTAGAAATAATGGCGTTCTAAATCCCAAGACCTCACTACTAATATGAATGATGAAATATCTCCAAAAAGAGAAGATCATCTGCTACGTGGGATACCCTAACTAGGATCTTCATCAAAAAGAGACACTGAAGTAGGGGTGAGTACAATCCACATGTACTCTATAGGTTTAACCTATTGAGTATTAGGAATTAATCAAAAGCTATAAAATAAACTAAGGAACGCTTTCATATGTATGCAGAAAAGTTCTACTCTAGCTACACTGCCGCTATTTATATAGAACGGTGCAAATAAAGTAACCACATAATCACAATTCAATATCACAATTAAACAGATAAAATATTTGTCATAGGTATTAATGCAATATAATGCACTATGATAATACAATGATATGATGGTACGGTGGAATCAAGCCTATCGCACAATGTGTTGTATACACCTGCTAAGATGTGCTACTAAGCAGGACCCATGGGGGTCTCGCAGACCATATACCTCATCACAATCTCAATGTATCAACTACCTCGTCACCTAACTCATGTCTAAGGACTCATGATACTAATGTCTCATTCACTTTCCACCTATCTCGTGGTCAAGGACACAAAAGATGTCATGTTTTCTTGCTCAAAATGGTTTCCACAGTTCTTAACTTCCCAATGATCAATAATAGTATGAATGAAGATGAATGCAATATCAATGTATAAGGCATGGAGGTAATATTCAACTCAATATGTAGTACAAGGTTTAAAGTCCTCAAAATTTAACCTAAGCATGATATTTACCCTCAATAGACAGTAATAGAAGGAAATACATCAATTAATTGTTCACCTCTTTCTCAACAATATACCACTACTCAGGCATGCTCAAAACCCTCAACTTAACCCCTCAGATGGGAATTACCAGTCAAATAATCTCTACTCATCTCGACTTAGTCAAGTCATAGATTATACAGTCTCAATAACAGATAAAATATCACATAAGTCCCCCACACGGGCTACACAACACATATAATACTCTACAAGGGGAAAACAATATCAATTATCAGTCCTAAACTATACTATGACCCCATCTCAAAGTTTGCAACATAGAATTTGACTAATCACCCAACTCAGCCCCAAGAAGGATAGCCAAACCTATCTCAATAGCCAAAACTACACGTGAACACCTCCACTGAATGATCAACTCTCTAATTCAATATATGGAATGACAATCCTATATCAACAATCAAAAATACATGTCATAAGGAGTCCAATGACACCCATATTGATAGGCTTCAAAATCGTAGGTAAAATAGACTAAATATTATTAATTTGAAAAGAGGTCAAATCTGAAAATTTATTGAAAAAACATGTTTTACTAGTAATAAGGGACTCATGATTGAAAAACCCATAAAAATAGAGTCCAAAATGAGTTAGAAACTACCAATTTCCTCAAATTCGAATCAGGGAAGAAAACAAGAAATTTATATTTTAAAAATAAAGATTTAGGAGTTGAAATCATAAATTGATTGATGGAATATGAAAGATTTTAGTGAAATATCAATTACCCTATGGAAATACTCAAAGAATCCTCTCCAAAATTGCCCCAACAAGCTTAAAAAACTCAAAAATAGTGGAAATGAGGGTTTTCCCCATTAAACATTATTCTGTTGTCAAAACATTAATCGCAATCGCGAGCAACTTACATCGCGATTGCGAGGTACTGGAAAAGATCTCATCGCGATCGCGTGGAAAGAGTGACGATCAAAAAGAACAAAAATAGTGCAGGTCGCGATCGCGATGAACAAAAGTGCCTGCACCAGAAACCAGATCACAACTAAATGCTAAGTCCAAAAATGCTCTCGGTTGGATCCTCGAAAATCATTCGGGGTCCGGTAATAATAAATTAGATATTCTACTCCACTAAATTCGATATTTGGTCTAGGATGACCTTTCGTTCATGTCACGAGGCTTCCGGTCTCATTTCGACCCTTCTTATAGGATTAGCAAAAATTATGCTTGGGTGTGCAACCCATATTTTATCGAGAAAACTTCAGATGGAAATTTTGACTGAGCCATTGAGTTCGGAATATCAAATTTTTAAGGGGTTGCATAATCCATTTGTGCACACGGGGTTCCAAATAAATCCTGAGCACCTCGTTAGAGGCTTGGACTTTTCCATAACTCAGCTGGTATGGCTGAGTCTGATGCCATCGCTAAAGCGACCAGGGCTTCGCTAAAGCGATGGTCGGCCATTGGCGGTTGTCTCTTAGGCGACATGGCACTCACTAAAGCGACTTATCACTTTAGCGACATGGATATCGCTTTAGCGAAGCCCATCTTTTGGTGAGGCTCGCTTAAGCGACCTTCGAGTTTGCTTTTGCAACATCAGAGGGTCATTTTAAGACCCATTTTCAACCTTGTTCCTCAAACTTCAAAATACGATTTTGGGAGCTAGGGAACTCTGATTTGGGTGATTCCAAGTGCATTGAGTTCATGGGAATCGTGGATACTTGTTGGTAGGTGTGGGGAAGCGTCCAAGGCATCAGTTTGAGGTAATTTCTTTCTCAAAGGGACTTCCAAATCTTAGTTAGGTCTTTAATGGTGAAAATTATTGGTGGGCTGATTTAAGTCATTTTGAATATCGATTTGTGCCCTATTTTGGGTACAAGATCACTAATGCATTTAGAATGTTTTCATGGAGTCATTTTCGGGATTTCTATTGTGGGTTCCATAATCTTATTTTAGATCTAATTTTGGGTCTGTCTTCGAAAAATATGATTTTAGTGTGAAAATGTTCGTATTGATGAGGTGATTGACATTATGATAGCATTGAGGAATTTGGAGTCATTTTTGGAGCGAAAAGCTATCGAGAAGTGGACTTGAGTACGCATGTTCGGCTTCAATGTCAGCTACGGTCTCTATTATTTTGATTGAGTTTCATAAGGTATTGTTTAGTATAAATTGTTAGTGGTTTGGATTGTATGTGATAGGTTAGGCTTGACTTCTAAATTATGGTCTCGTTATCTCAGGATGAGCCTTAGGCTAGTTTACCTTTATGAGATTTCCTGTCTAGTTGGTAAAATTGTGGATTATGCCTTAGTTTGGTTTTGGTTAACCTATTTTAGGTGATTTGTGACTTAGACTTGAGTTGTGGTTTAAACCTTAGTTGTTGTAGCCATTTTTCGCTGGAGTTTATGATACTTAGTGTTCTTCATTATTGAAGTACTTATGTTGGAGCCTTGGTGTAGTAATTTCCACCTGGTTAGGCTTGTGAATTACTTTTGGATTCCATTTTTGGATTTAGAGTTAGAATCTCCTATGCTTCCCTATTGCCGTTTGGTAGGGATTTCGGTGGTTATGAATCACAAGGTGATATTTGCCAGATGGATCTGGAGGTATTAATTGACTAGTTAAGCACCTATTTCCTTATTTTCCTCCTTCTTGTTACCCAGTTAGGGTTGAGTTCCCTTTTGGGACTTATGGTTGTGTTAGAGGAGTAGATTAGAGATTTAGGCCTTGATTAGATTTTCGGTGGTATTTGTGAGCCTTGTTTGTATGCTCTAGAGGGTAAGGTGCTTGTGGAGTCATTCTTGTATATGATTGTGTATGTTGTTTGGGTGCTAGTGATGGCATGCATTGCATTGGATCATTATTTTCTCACGGATGTAGGCCACCCCGGTTCATGCATTAGTTCTAGCATTGATTTGAGAAAGTTGGGTTGTAACCTATACTATTTTATACTGATTTTCGAATGGAGGTCATACTACCTTTATTACTTCTATTTTTCGGTTGACTAGAGGCATCGAGGATGACACTCATTTTATTATAAATGATTTGTGGCATCGAGGATGCACTCATTTTATTATATTGATTTGAGGCATTAAGGATGTACTTATTTTACTATACTGATTCGAGGCATCGAGGATGCACTCATTTTATTACATTGATACAAGGCATCGAGGATGTGATCATTTTATTACATTGATACAAGGCATCGAAGATGCGCTCATGTTACAGATTGATATAAGACCTAGATTGGGACTATGCGGTATATAGGGTCATTCCCAATCCCCCCATGGCTATCCCATAGAGTCACATGAGTCCTACTTCCTGGCCAAGACTGGAAGTAGGCGTTGTATCTTGGTATGAGGTGCTTGGCACAGATAGTACTACTGGTTTTACTGCATTACTTTCATGCATATATGCATTGTCTATCACCATCATAGATGTTTGTACATGTCGATAGTATGGGATGTCGTATGGGTTTACCTGTTTGTGAGTGAATTTCCTGGGCACATAGAGGCTCGGAAAGTATTGACTTAATATTTGTGAACTTGTGGCAGTATAAAGGGTGGTCTCTTGTTCGAAGGTAGTTACTGCCCTTGTTCTTATTTATCTAACTTTTTGTGTAGGATTTAGTTTATATGGTCCTTTGGGGCCTTTATGCGATATCTTTGATTAGTTCTGTTAGTATGTTGTCACTTAGTTGTCCTCCTCCCTAGTGTGTCATCGTGTTTAGGTCTTGGGTTGGCGCCACCAGGTACATCATTGGTTTCCTTCCTTGTTTTTTACCTACTCTTCCCTTTTATATCTGATGCTTCTTATTAATGGCTTCCTTATTATCCTTATTAGTTACTTGTGATGTATGCTCCTTGCTTACATGCTCTTTATACTTGCTTTATCTTTGGAGCTCAGTTAGCCGATACCTACTGAGTACCATTTATTAGTACTCATACTACACTTCTGCACTTCATAGATTATAATACAGGTTTTCACTTATGATTTAGATATAGTGCGGAGCAACTCTTGGGTCTTAGAGACTTGGGTGAGCTCTTGGCGTTTGGAGTTGCCTATCTCCTTCTTTTTTAGCTTGGACTAGTCTTTATTTGGTATTAAAAGATAGTATGTATTATTATTACTATTATTGTATATGTATAAACCTTGCACTTCCTTATTTGATTTAGTAGCTCAACCACCGACTGACACCAGGTGTAGGGGGTATCTCGTTGTATTTATCTTATTCTTCTTTTCTTCTTCTTCTTCTTATTATTATTATTCGTTACTTTCCTTCCACTTGTGATGGTCTATTGCCTATGGTTCTGAACTGTGGGATTAGGCTTACCAACTGGTGAGTTGTTAGTAGGTGCCTTCATGACCTGAGAAGTTGGGTCATGACACTTGGACTTTTTCCTTCTAAGTTCATCAATTATGTTTCTTCTATTGCTTCATGATTCTGATTTTCTAAATGTATCATTCCTTATGTAGATACATCTTCTTCCTCTATTCTTTCTTTTCCTTTTTCTAATAATATTAATCTTTTTTCTAGCTCATTTACATGGGTTTCTAATGTTATTATCCTCAAATTAGTAGTCTGATTACCTACTTGTGCATGTTCTTTTTTTTTTAATAATTTTTACTTTTAGTTTATTTTCTATGCAACTAATGCATGCCTCCATATAACATACCTTACATTTATCTATATTTATTTTTCTAAGGTACCATTTATGTATGACCTCATAAGCTGGAAAGTAGGAAACAAGGAAAAAATTCTCAATTCTTGATCTGGACCCAAGTTCACGACCATCTCTACGAGTCGTAGAAGTTCCCACGACCTGTAGAAATGAGTCGTAGAGGGAGTCTTGGTGGTTAGTTATGATAACCTTAAAGGGAGTTCCTATGACTTATGATTATGGTCGATTCTTCAGTAGACGACCTGTTGAAAACTTCATAGGATGACTTCAGAAGCCTTATTCAAAAGTTTCCCCAAGGCCAAGAGTACGACTTGTAGGATGGGTCGTAGGAACAATGACGGGTTGTAAGAACCACCCGTCACAAAAATTTAGAGACCTTAGAATTTGCAGGTTTTTGGGACCTGCAGGACGAGCTTCAAGAATGACTCATTTTCAAGTTGACGGGTCATAAACTCGACTCATTCCCAAACTTCAGAGACTCAATTTTCAGATCTTTTCTCAGATATGCAAGAAGATTCATTTAGACAACTCGTCATCCCTTCGATGACCCATAGGAATGGGTTCATAGATTCAAAATATGAAGTTTAATGAGGGTAATTGTGTCTTTTCCATAGTTTGATTCAATAAACCTAGACACATTTATGGCCAAGTTCAAAGTCTATAAATATTTAATTCTTCAAATTCTCCTCCTATTCAATTCATATTCTCCCAAAATGTGACTAAGGCAAGAACAAAGTCTCTCAAGGTTTCTCTCCAAATTCAAGCTAGGGTTTCAATATTTCTTCAAGGTTCTTCTTCAAGGTTCTTAGTGAATTCAAGCAAGGTATGTGGGGATTTATTCAATGGATCTTTTCACCCATGAAGTCTCAAAAATTTCTCAAGTTTTCATTCAATTTCAATTGATTATGAACACTAGTTTTGATGAATTACATAGGACTGATTTAATTTCATTTTTAGATGTTGTAAATGATCATTATATGCATGTTCTCATATAAATTGCATGATTTTAAGTTTAATTATAGATGCCATGCATAAAGCTATTTTCAAGTTATGACTATGAGTTAAAGATGAGTTTATGAGTTGATCATGAGTTAAATAATTTACAATGAAAGTTTCCAATGATTTAAAGTTGAGATTATGATTTTTAAAAGTTGAAGTTATGATGATGATCAAAGTTAAGATCAAAGATGTTATTATAGTGTGATAAGTCCAATTCTTAAACAAATATGTTTAAGATGGTGATAAGGATAATTCTCACCGAAGTTATGGATTCTTATGAATCACGAAGTTAAGATGAGATATTCCTAATATGTTTTATAGATGGATTGATAGGCAGTTGATATCATTTCCTATTATGTATGATCATGTTTATGAGTTTCAGTTGGGATATTGACCAAGCACCAAGAGGTTGGTCTTAGGATGTTGATTAATGGTCCTATACTACACAAGTTGGAGTTAAGTTATGAGATATCACGTTATGAGTCTATGATAAAGTTTTATGATATGCACTAACCAAGAGTTTCTTATGTTTTAAATTACTTTTAAACTTTACTCATATTCATTGTGATTGGTCATGGTTCTTATGTCATATTGATTTCATTCTGTTACTTATTCATGAATACCTTACATACTTAGTACATTCAAACGTATCTTAGAATGTAGGGACGGATGACCTTCTCGATCATCCTATTCGTGGCTAGAGTTGCCCTAGATTCTTAAGGAATTGCTGAGTCCTCATTTTATCGAGGACATGAATTTTATTATCTTGTTTACTTGACTTTCTCTTATTTTTCGGGTGATCTAGGAGCTTTTCCTAATCCCCATCAAAGACTAGATTAGAGGCATGTTTAGACATCTTACGATGTAGTCCAGTTTGGACATCTATTGAATGGTTTACCCTTAGTCCCATCCCCTTTGAGATGATTACTTTCACTTATCTTTATCTTATTCTTTACCTTATTTATGCGATGTATTCTAAGATGGCTTAAGATTGGGGTCCCTCGCATCTTGATCGCCGTGTCGCGGCTTGCCCCTAGTTCAGGTTGTGATAATTTACATATACTACATTGATTACTATCTATTCTTTTTGGTCGTTCAAAGTCATGATTACAGTCTTGCATAATATTCATCTTAGTACTAACTTGTAAATCATCTAATTCTAACTCATTCATCTTTAATCCTATTTCGTTAACTAAATCATCTCTTTATGAATCGGATGAATCCAATTGAGTTTTGTCCTCTACTTCTATACTCATAATAGTTTCCTTTTGTCTTCCTCCTTCACTCTACATCGTAGAGACAATAGGTTAAACTCCTTCATGTACTTTCATTATCAGACATATATTCGTCTACATTTAGTAAAGTTTCTTGAAAATCTTCTATTAGTTGAGAATTTCTAGTTCTATTATTATTTCATTTTGGACATATGTTTGCTAAGTGTTCTATATTTCCACAAGTAAAAGATTCCAATTTATTTTTATAATTTCTATCATTTCTGTATTTTCTAACGTGTCTGTCTTTATTTAAATATGGCTTCTTAGCTGATGATTTACGTAAGTAATATTTTCTATGATTATATGGACACTGGTTATAATTAGATCTTCTTTTATATCTTTTTGGTTTACGTTGTTCTTTATCATAAATTTGTATAGTATATATCATAGTTTTGCAGAAATTCATCTCATTTTATTTTAATTATTTTTGTATTTGTATATTTATACATTTTTCTGTTAATATTTCCATTACATGATGTATTTTTTGTCCAATAGACCATTTAGCCGTTGGATTCTAAACTACTCCTTCTCTTTTATACCATCTATCTTCTATTTCTCTTCCTAAAGCTCCTGATAATTTATTAAATAATTTCTTTCTTAATTCTTCATCAAAGGTATTTCCACTAATTGTACAATAGTAAAAATAGTCTTTTCAAAAGTTCTTTATATAAAACCAATTTGAAATACTTGATTGTTCTAGATTGATTAAAGCATTTCTTTGTAATATTATTAAACCACTATTTAGGTCTTCTCCTATAAATAAACTATGTATTTTATTTGTGAAATTATAAGGACTTGGTCCCAAACTTATTAAGGCTTGGAACTCATAAGGAAAGTCTGATTTAAATGCTTCCTATATGACTTTTGCAGATTCTCCTAGAAAAGTTTCCAAGTATTTATACATTGTCTCAGTATCTATTTCAGTATAGGTTTTCACATAATCTGCAACTAGTATTCCTTTCCACAAATCTATAACTGTATTCCACATTTGTGGATCATGTGCAACTATATTTAATATTTTTCCTTTATCTCCTCCTTCTTGTAATCTAATAGGTTATTCTAACGACATTCTTTTGCCCATTGATTTTAGATTTTTTATCTTTATTTTTGTATTTGGATCTAACCTGTATATTTTCCTTCTAGGTATATTTCCTGTACCAGTTTCTACTGGCTGAGTAGGGGCTGTTCTCTAGAAAAGACTAGCATTAGAGGAACTAGTTTGTTCCATTAGTTCTTTTTGACTTGCTATAGAATTCATGTCTATGTCCTCATTATCAGAGAAAATGTATATAGAATCAGTATCGTGTGTTCTATATCCTAAATTATCAGTTCTATCTTTAATGCTATAAAATGTCTTTTTGTGTCTTCAAGATTCATTCCTCATTTTTTATATCCTTTACATTTAAATGTTATGTAACTATTTTCTTCATATTTTATTATGGCTTCTTCTATAGTTTTATCAACTTCATATCCTTCTTGTATTATTTCTATATTCATCAACTCTTTCTGTTATGTTTCTATAATTCTTTTTGTCTCATCATCTAGCTCTCTTTGACTAGTATAATTATATTTTGTAAATCTTATTGATGTTTCTCTTTTCATATTAGTATACATTAGATGAGATTCAAGTGTGAATACTTTGGGTTTGTTAAATTTTTCTAAGTTCTATTCTAAACCTGCATATTCTTCTGGATTTATTTTTTATTGGTTTTATTAGTTTTATACCTCTATTTCTCATTACTTCAACTACATCATTTACTTTAAGTTTAAACTTTGTATTACTACTTAAAACTATTTTTCCTAAAAATTCTACACATATTAATAAATTATTTCCATTATTCATGTCCTCATATCCTTTAGTCTTTCTTCCTATTTTAATATTCTTTCCAAATTCTTTTAACTTTATCATAAAGTCTGGACTGATGTAGAATATTTCTCCATTATTATTCATATCTACTTCTGTTAATCCTATTATAGATTTCTTTAGGTCTGACCATCTATCATCATATAATACAATTAGTATTTTGGTTCCTAAATTTTTTCTAGTTAATCCTTTAATTTCTATAACAATTAAGCCCATATGCATTAACTTCATTCTTGTATTCATTATCCTTTTTAAAGATTCTGAATTTACGTAATTTAATGTTGTTATGTTATCTCCTATAACTGATAATTGTTCTTCTCTATAGTGTCTGTATAAATTGTCATTATTAGAGAAATAATTTGAGTTATATAATATCTTAGGATCTAATAATTTTAATTGATTATGTTGAAAAATTTGTAAATCTTTGTCTACATCTATTATTTGATTTAATTCTTGTTGTTGTTCGTGGTTTGATTGTTTCCTTGATAATATTCTAGATATAAAGTTATTTCTTAAGTTATTTCCTATTCTATTTTTCAAAAAAATTACTCTTGGTCTTTCTTCTTTGATGGTTCTTCTTGAGCTACAGAAAGTTCATATTTTTTGTCTTCTAGTTACCTTTGGTCTTTCTTTTTGTGGAGTTAATTCTACTCTCTTTAATTGAGTAATTAATTCGACTATTTCAGTATTTTTAGATGTTGCCCTTTCAATTCCCTTCTCTTTAATTACTTTTTCTATATTTTTATTCAATTCTAATAGTAGGCTATTAGGGTATTATTTTGTTTCAATATAATTTTGTTTGAAATACTTGTTGGTTGATAATTTGAAAAACCTACTGGTTCTGTCTGGAACCTAGTTGTGAAATTTATTGCCTTTTTATATATTAAGTGGTCTTCTTCGTTCGTGAAAGGAAAATTTCTTCACAACTTTTGAATTATTCTTTTTAATTCGCTTATATCACTAGTTATCGCTTCTACCTGTCCAATTATTTTTGTTACTATTTGGGTAGTTTTGATTTCTAATTCTTTAGGCTTTTCTATAATTGTCTTAGTTAGTTTTTCTTTGTCAACTCTTATAGGTATTTTTTCTAAATTAAACTTAGTATTTAAATACTGAAGTTTTCTATCTATTTCTAGTTCTGGTGATTTTAAAAAATCAAAATGTTGTTCTAATATTTCTAGTATCATTTTCTGCTTATTACTTCTAAAAATCTTATTATATTATTATCTTGTTCTTGGACCTTATTACTAAAATTTATTACTAAATCTATTAAAGTGTTATACTGTCTGTCCTCTGAGTGTAATATTGTAATGACCTTGAGGGTCACTTTGGAAAATTTATGTGGAATTACTATTTTTCTCCTATCATTAGTGTTCCCAAGTATTATTTATTTAGTTTATGTGGTTGAATGTGTTAAAGTCTAAGTAATTAGTGAATTGGGAAAATTCTCGAATTTTATAGAGTTAAGTTGTGAAAAAGTGATTTTCGGGATCAAATAGAGGTACGAGTCTTGAAATAGGATTCCGTTAGTTTCATCAGCTCCAAAATGTTTAAATTGATCTAGGAGAGTCGTCAGAAACAGATTTGAGGTTGATATGTGAATTTGAGGTCATGAGTTGAAAAGTGAAGTTTTAAATGAGTTGGCTTGACTTCGGTCAATGTTTTGATATCTGAGGGTCGGATGAGAATTTTGTTAGTTCCGTTTTATCCGAAACATCGAGTTTGGTCTAGTTGAGCATTGACTTAGAGCCCTGGGACCTTAATTGTCGTTTTGAGTTTTTAGGCCAAAAGTTGAATTTTAGGCAAATAAGGAGTCCACGATGCCTAAATTGATGCCAGAACAGTGTTTAATCGGTAAAACCCCATTTCCACCATTTTTGAGTTTCTTAAGCTTGTTGAGGCAATTTTGGAGAGGATTCTTCAAGTGATTTCGTGGGGTAAGTGATATTTCACCAAAAATTTTCGTATTCCATCATTTACATTATGATTTCAATTCCTATATCATTAGTTTAAACCCTAAATTTCTTGTTTTCTTCCCTAATCCAAATTTAAGGATAATGGTGATTTGTAACTCGTTTTGAACTCTACTTTTGTGGGATTTTCAACCATGAGTTCCTTATTACTAGTAGAACGTGATTTTGCTATAAAATTCCAGATTTGATCCTTTTTGAAAATGATCAATTTTGGACTATTTTACTCCCGATTCTAAAACCTATCAATATAGGTGTCATTGGACTCCTTGTGACGCGTATGTTTTGTTCTTGATAGTGGATTGTATTTTTGGGCATTGAATTCGAGAGTTGATTGTCCGGTGGAGGTGTTCGAGTGCAGTTTCAGCTGTCGAGGTAGGTTTGGCTATTCTTCTTGGGCTGAGTTGGGGTGATTAGTCAAGTTCTATATTATAGACTTTGGGATGGGGTCGTAGTATAGTTTGAGACTGATAATTTATATTGTGATGCCCGTGTGGGGGATTATATTTACTGTATAGCCCATATCGGGGCCTTATATGATTTTTTTATCTGTGATTGAGACTGCGTAATTATGACTTAACTGAGTTAGAGATGTGAAAAGGTTATTTGACTTATAATGCCACCTAAGGGGTTGATTTGAGAGTTTTGAGCATGCCTGATTATCGAAATATTGTAGAGAAAGGGGTGAGTACTTAATTTGAGGTATTTTCTTTCTATTATTGTCTATTGAGGGTGAGCATTATGTTTAGGTTAAGTTTTCAGAACTTTGAACCTTTTAATACATGTTGAGTTTAATATTACCTCCATGGCTTATATGTTGTGAATGCATTCATCTGCATTCATATAATCACTGATCATTGGGAAGTTGAGAGCTATGGAAATTCCTTTTTGAGAAAGAAAATGTGACTTCTTTTGTATCCTTGGCCACGAGATAGGTGGCAAGTGAATGAGATATTGGTATCATGAGTACTTGGCCATGATATGGGTGGTGAGGCCGTTGATACATTGATATTGTGATGACTTATATGGTTTGTGAGACCCCCATGGATCCTGGTTGGTAGCACAGCTCAGTAGGTATATACAACAAGTTGTGCAACAATCTTGAACCCATCGTACCATCATATCATTACATCATGATAGTGCATTGCATTGCATTGATATATATGATAATTGTATTAGCTATTTAATTGTGATATTGTACTGTAATATGTATTTACTTTATTCGTGTCGTTCTATATAAATTGGCGTCAGCGTAGCCGGAGTGAGACTTTTTTTATGCAGGTGGAAGCGTTCCTTAGTTTATTTCATAGCTTTTGATTAGTTCCTTATACTCAGTCGGTAAAACCTACTGAGTACATATGGATTGTACTCACCCTTACTTCTGTGTCCTTTTTGATATAGATACTAGTCAAGGTACCCAGCGTTGTAGTTGATTCTAGCTGATACACCATCATCGGATCAGTTGTGAGATCTTGAGATACAGATCGCCGCTAGTCCATCTTTTATTTACAGTCTTTTCTATATTCAGAGATTTAAATTGTGTATTCAGATTCAGATTTTGTATCTAGATGCTCTTTATACTTATGACACCAGGTTTTGGGATATTTTCATTGTAGTCCTTTATTTGGCATTTAGTTGTGGCCTAACTTCCCTTTGTGAGTCTAAGATGGTTTTACTTATTGTCTTATGCATCAGGATGGGGTTAGGAATGCTTTCCATCATGACCTCAATTTTTGGGTTGTGATAAATTAGTATCAGAGCACTAGGTTCACCGATTTCATAAGTTAAAAAGTAGGGTGTCTAGTAGAGTCTTGCGGATCGGTATATAGACGTTCGTACTTATCTATGAGAGGCTACAAGATACTTGTTAGGATAAATTCCTTCTTTTGATTCCTTTCATGCGAGTTATTCTTATCAACTATTATATACCTCTAATCTATTCCTTCTTCTCAGATAGTGAGGACTAGAGCCAGAGTCACTGAGAGTGAGGTTGCACTTGCTGCCCGAACCCTAGTTCACAGGTGAGGGAGAGGACGTGGTGGAGTCAAGGGACGAGGCCCAGCTAAGAGAGAAGTACCTACTTGTGGCCGAGATAAAAAGTCATCGCCTGAGCTGGTATATGAGCACGAGGATGATTATGAGCAGTAGGCTGAGGAAAAGAGGCCAGCCAAGCCTTCAGCAGTCCCTGATAGTGCTTTGATACTTCAGGTGTTATTGATCAGATTATTGGCTAGACTGGATGGTGCTCTGACTCCTGGTGTTCTTCCAGGTACTTCTGTCTCTCCTATTGCAGTTGGTACTATGCCACTAGTTCAGGGGCTTAGTGTTCGGTTCCAGACTCCAAAATCTTCTTCTATGCCTTCTATCATACCTTCGAGATTTTCAGCTCTGCCAGTTTCTGCTAGTGCTGCCATGTCGATAGCTAAGCAAAAGATCTTTAAGAGATTTGTTCGGTTGGTACCTCCCAGATTTAATGGTAAAGCAGAGGAGAAGGCTTATGATTTTCTGACTGAGTGCGAGGATAGGTTGTTCAACCTGGGCATTCTTGAGGCACATGGAGTATCCTATACTTCATATCAGTTTGCAAGGGTGGCTAAGGAATGGTGGAGATTGATTATTGCCCGTAGACCTGCTAGTTCCCCTATGATGATTTAGGAATAGTTTTTAAAGGTACTCTTTGAGAAGCTTGTGCCTTGTATTCTCCATGACCAGCATCGAGATAAGTTTGATAGATTAGAGTAGGGATCCTTATCTATATTAGAGTACGAGGATCGGCTTTATGAGTTTTCTCAGTATGCCATATCTAGTATTTCTATTGAGTTTGAGCGGATCCACAAGCTGGTGAAAGGATTCGCGGGTTATCTCCAGGAGGCTACAGCTTCCCTTGAGTTATCCGGTGGTACCTTCCAGAGTGTTATTGACCATGCCAGGATGATTGAGAGCATTCGACATACTAGACAAGGTGGGACCAAGAGCTTCCATCGGCGGGGTTAGTTTTGTGGTTACTCCTCCAGAGGCAGGGAGTATTTAGTGTTAGGAAACCACGGCTATCATGGCAGACTAGTATAGGTAGCTATTCAGGGCTCAGACGGTATAGGTAGATCTAGGTCATGCCAAACAGGTTATAGTGGTTCTTCGGGCTCTAGAGGTTGTATTAACAATTCTGGATATCCTCCACGGGATTCATGACCTCGAGGCTACTTTGTATGTGATGTGTTTGGGCATAAGCCCCAAGATTTCCCCAGACGTGCTCCTTCTATTGGTGGCTCGAGATACCGATTGTTCACTCTACTCCTGCTCCAGCCGTCCGAGGTACTACATAGAGCACTAGAGGTGGCACCAAGGGTGCTAATGATGGGTCTAAGAGTGGTGCTAGTGGTGGTTCACAGTTCAGAGGGGACCGTTATCTGTGCTATGCTATACTAGGTAGATCAAAGGCGGAGGCCTCTACTGTAGTTATTACAAGTATTTTTCTAGTTTGCCACTATCCTACTTGAGCATTATTTGATCCAGAGTCTACCTATTCTTATGTGTCGACATATTTTGATGTGGGTAGCGATTATGTGTGTGAGTCTCTTACTATTCCTATTACTATTTCTACCCCGATAGGTAAGTCCTTAGTGGTGGATCGAGTATACCAGGGTTATTTGGTGATATTTTTGGTTAGAGAAACCTGTGCACACTTAACTTTATTAGACATGCTTGATTTTGATGTGATATTGGGTATGAATTGGTTATCTCCTAAATCTACTATATTAGATTATTATGCAAAGACTGTGACCTTAGCTTATCTTGGAATGGCTAGCTTAGGGTGGAAGGTAATCCAAGTTCTTATCTGAAGGGGGTGATATCTTATATTCGTGCTCGTCGTCTGATGGATAAGGGTTGTTTTTCTTATTTGGCTCATGTACGTGATCTCACTACAAGTCACCTCCTATGGAGACTACGAGGGTGGTGAGAAAGTTTATGGATGTATTTCCCACAGACTTGCCGGGTGTTTGATTTTGTCACAACCCGAATCCGGGTGTGATGGCACTCATCTCAACCCACCGAGATAAGTCAGCCTAACACCCAACGAAAAGTAAATGCGGAAGTAATTGAGATAAAACAAGGTTTAACTTAGTCAAAAATAAATAAATAATCTCAAAATCCCCCAAGATTGGTTGTCACGTGTACAAGCCACTAATACATTACCGAAGTGCGAAAGAGAATACAGTCACAATGTCTTTGTCTCTAGAATAGGACTAAAACATAATAAAAGAGTAAGAGGTGTCCGCTAGATGGATGTAACAGCTACCTCAACACTCGGAATGATAGCCTCGGAAATGGTAGAAAATGCTAGAAAATCAAGCAGGTCTGGGCTCACAACCTACACAAGTGTGGAAGCAAGGGGTGAGTACCAAACAATACGGTACTCAGCAAGTGGATAGCTAAAACTAAGCAAAGCTTAATAGATACAAGTACTCATGTCCTTCCAACCGAACCTCCTTAACTACAACCTGCATAAAATCAGCCCAACTCTACACTTGTACAATAACAACAGTAATACAGTCCACAAATACTCATCAATAGTCTCGTCAATGAATCATACCAAGTCAAGTTCAGCACACAGAGCAATATGGGGGTAAACACAAAGTCACAAATATCAGAAAGGTGCAATACAGTGCAATGAAATGATGCATGTCTGTCCTATCGGTACACATCCGCTGAATCACAGTCCGAAATCCATGGGGGACATTTCTGTCCATGTAACCTGCCACGGAGCGTGTGGCCCATCCCCTCAATATATATATCCTGCCACGGAGCGTGTGGCCCGACCCCTTTATTTCATAATACCTGCCACGGAGCGTGTGGCCTGACCCCTTTATTTCGTAATACCTGCCACGGAGCGTGTGGCCCGACCCCTTTTGTTTCATATCATTTTCAGTCTCAACACAATATGTCAGAACCAATGCAATCAATTCATTTTCATATAATTCATGATAATAACATGACAACAATAATAATTTTTCCTATCTCACATCAACATAGTCATTCCATATGTCCAAAATCATAACATATCAATTCTACCAATACATGTCATTAGATCACCATTTTATACCCCTCATCTCTATTTTTAAGGTCAATCATACAGTCAATAACCCAGTCCAATTCTCATTACTCCCTAGTAAATATGACACGGAAATACAAGCATCTATAAGCTTAAACTGAGGTTTAGAAATTCACTTGCCTTAATTAATCAAGCAATTACTCCGGTACTTGAGCCTTTCCTTTTCGTTGGGCCTCCAAATAAGTATAATCTAATCAAATAAATAACTACAATAAGATTTCAAAACTAACAACACCCATATTATTATATGTCTAGCCTAGACCCAAAACCTACCCAAATCTATAATCAAGTTCCTAATGTTGATGTCAAATAACATGTCAACTCTCATATTTCCAAATTTTAAGCCTAGGGTTAGGTTCTAATTTCCCCAATATCATAAATTTAATGGAATTCATAAAATATAATATACCTAATATTTAATTATCTACTTCAATATATCAAAACTCGGGAACTAACTCATTCTATGTCATTGAAGTCAAGTCTGAAATTTTCTTTTCAATTATGTTCACTCATGATAAAATAAACTCACATGTCAAATTTCAGGTAAAACGGATCGTTATTCGACCCCTAAATCACGATTTTATATGAAGAACCCTAGAGTCATATTTTCTTATTTCAGCATTGTTTCTCCACCAATATATCCTAAAAATATGTTCATAATCACATGAAAATTTAATGGAAAGGATGAGAATAATTACCTTGATGCTTTAGAATGAAAATCCCTATTTTTCTCTTCTCATTTATTTTTCTTTTCCCCTTTCTTTTCTTTCTTCCTCCGTATTTTTTTTTCAGTTTTTTTTTCTTTTTCGTCGGCCGCTGTTCTCTTGTTTTTTTCTCATTACATCTGATGGCATTAGGCCATCAGATTATATATATATATATATATATAAAAAAAAAATTCTTTTCTTTTATTATTTTCTTTTTCCTTTTTCAAACTAATTATGTATTAAAATTTACAAACCCTACTAACTTATTTTAATAAATATAAGAAAAGTGGTATAGTGTATTAAATAAATTAATATTTTAGCCCATCAATTAAATTAATTCTGTAAAATTATCCCTCAACTAATTAACCAAAGTTATCGAATAGTCCAAATAACCCATTAAAATTTTACGGGAAGGGTCTCATATGAAAAGAGGAGGACTCATTCTCAAAATGACCTAATGGGTCATTACAGATTTGGAGCCGAGCACCAAGCCCATATCTATTTCTCCTTATTGGATGACTACGACAGAGTTAAATAAGTTAAAAGAACAATTAGAAAACCTATTAAAAAAGGGGTTTATTCGTCCTAGCGTATCACCGTAGGGTGCACTGGTATTATTTTTGAAGAAAAACGATGGTACTATAAGGATGTGTATTAACTATTGATAGTTGAACAAAGTCACCATCAAGAAAAAGTACCATTTTCCTCGCATCGATTATTTATTTGACCAATTTTAGGGTGCATTAGTGTTTTCCAAAATCAATTTGAGGTTGGGTTATCATCATTTGAGAGTTTGGGATTTTGATATCTCGAAGACTTCCTTCAGGACCCATTATGAGTTTGTGGTTATGTCCTTCGAGTTGACTAATGCTCTAGCTGCTTTTATGGAGTTGATAAACCGGATATTCCGACCTTATTTGGACTCATTTGTGACCGTGTTTATTGATGACATCTTGGTTTATTCTAAGAATGAGGCAGACCACGTTAGGCAGTTGAGGACAATCCTTCAGAGATTGAGAGAAGAGAAGTTGTATGCAAATTTCTCCAAATATGAGTTTTGGCTCGAGTACATGGCGTTCTTGGGTCATGTGGTAACTAAGAATGGTATTATGGTTGATTTGGCCAAGATTGCAGCAGTTCGTGATTGGGTTAGGCCTACTTTGACTATCGAGATTCGGAGTTTTATTGGGTTGGCAAGCTATTATTGTCAGTTTATTTGAGGCTTCTTTTCTATTGCAGCACTATTCACCTAGCTAACTTAAAAGACCTTGTTTAGTGGACCGACGAGTATGAGATGAGCTTCAAAAAGGTCAAGGAGTTATTGACTTTGGCATCTATTCTAGCCTTACTCGAGAAGGGTGTGGCCTTCATTATGTTTTGTGATGCTTCAAGTGTCAGCTTGGGGTGGTGTTTTGATGTAAAAGGGTAGAGTTATAGCTTATGTTTCTCAACAATTAAATGTACATGAGAAGGACTCTCCTACCCATGATGTAGAGTTGGCGGCGGTGGTATTCGTTCTGATGTTGTGGAAGCACTATCTCTATGGTGTGCATTGTGAGGTCTTTACTGACCACTATAGCCTTAAGTATATCTTTACCCAGCCAAATCTGAACATAAGGTAGCATAGGTGGTTGGAGTAATAGAAAGACTATTACATCACCATTCTTTATTATTCGGACAAAGCTAATATGGTAGTGGATGCCTTGAGTCGCAAAGCACCTAGTATTGGTAGTTTGGCCTTCCTTAAGGTAGGTGAGAGGCCTTTGGCTTTGGAGGTTCAGACATTGGCAGGCAGTTGGTCCGACTTTATATTTCTGCACATCCTAGCATATTAGACTTTGTGCAGGCTAGGTCTACCTTGATGGATCAGATTCGGGCACACCAATTTGAGGATGACAAGTTGAGGACCATTCGAGAAAAAAGTATTTAGTGGTAAAGCAAAATTAGCCTATTTTGATCCGAAGGGAGTTTTGAGGATAAATGGTCGTATTTGTGTGCCCAAGGTTAGTGATTGGGTATGTATGATATTGGAGAAGGCTCATTGTTCCAAGTATTCAATTTACCTGGGAGTAGCAAAGATGTTTCATGACTGGAAACAATATTATTGGTGGTGTGGCATGAAGAAAGACATTGTTCATTTTGTGTCTAAGTGTCTGAATTGCCAACAAGTGAAGTATGAGCATCAAAAAATGGGTGGTTCTATGCAGAGGATGCCCATTACTGAGTGGAAGTAGGAGTGTATTACTATGGACTTTGTGTCTAGATTACCCACGACATTGAATAAGTATGACTCTGTATGGGTGATTATGGACCGATTGACCAAATCGGCCTATTTCCTTCCGGTAAAGACTAGCTATAATACGGATTAGTTAGTTAGGATCTATCTTTGTGAATTGTCAAGTTGAATGGGGTGCCTATCTCTATTGTGTCGGATTGGGGTTTTGTGTTCACCTCTCAATTCTGAAAGGCATTGTAGTGTGGTTTGGGTAATGGCTGGAGATGAGTTCAGCATTTCATCCCAGACCAATGGCCAGTCCGAGCGGACTATTCAAGTGTTCGAGGACATGCTTAGGTCCTGTGTGATTGATTTTGGTACCCGATGGGACCAACACTTTCCCTCAGTGGATTTTTCCTATACTAATAGTTATCACTCCAGCATTCAGATGGCACCATTTGATGTATTATAGGGTCGTAGGTTTTGGTCACCCATTGGGTGGTATGATTCAGTTGCGGTTGATGCATTGGATACTGACTTACTCAAAGATTCTATAGAGCTGGTACATTTGATTCAGGGTCGACTATTGACATCCTAGAGTCGTCAGATAAGCTATGCTGATAAGAGGGTCGACCCTTAGAGTTCATGGTGGGTGATTGTGTGTGGCTTAAGATATCGCCCATGAAGGGTATGATGAGGTTTGGGAAGAAGAGCAAGCTTAGTCTGAGGTTTATTGGCCCATTCAAGATTTTGAGGAAAGTGGGTGGGGTGACTTATGAGCTGTCCTTACCCCCTACACTGTCAGCTATCCACCCGGTGTTCCATGTCTCCATGCTTCGCAAGTACATACCGGACGAGTCTCATGTGATCTCTTATAATGTGTTAGAGTTGGGTCAGGATTTGACTTATTAGAAGGAGCAGGTAGCTATCCTAAACAGAAAGATTCGTAGGCTCAAGACCAAGGAGATCCCTTCGGTCAAGGTGCAGTGGAGGCATTGGCCTATTGAGGAGGCGACGTGGGAGTTTGAGTCTAACATGCGGGCTCGGTACCCTTAGCTTTTTGAGACTCCAAGTACCTTCTATTATCTTATGTTTGAGGACAAACATCCTTTTTAGTGGTGGATGTCATAATGACCTTGAAGATCATTTTTAGAAATTTGCACAAAATTACTATAACCCTATCATTAGTACCCTCGAGTGTTATTTATTCAGTTTATATGGTTGAATGTATTGAAGTTTTAGTATCTAGTGGATTGGGAAAATTCTCGAGTTTTATAGAATTAAGTTGTGAAAAAGTGGTTTTCGGAACCAAATGGAGTTAAAGGTCTCAAAATGGAATTTTGTCAGTACCATCAACTCCCAAATATAGAAATTGGTTTAGAAGAGTCATCGGAAACAAATTTGGGTTTGATATGTGAATGTGAGGTCTTGAGTTAAAAATGATGTTTTAAATGAATTGGTTTGACTTCAGTCAATGTTTTGAGATTCGAACGTCGGATGAGAATATTGTCAGTTCCGTTGCGTTCGAACGTCGAGTTTGGTCTAGTTGAGGATTGACTTAGAGCCCAAGGATATTAATCGTTGTTTCGAGGTTTTAGGCTAAAAGTTGAGTTTTAGGCCAATAAGGGGTTCGGGGGGAGGGTATTTTGGTCAAAACAACTTCTTTTTGAAAATTTGACGAAATGTCAAATTTAGTATAGTAGCATATTCAGTTTATTTTTATCGGACCCCGAATAATTTCCGAGGGTCCAATCGGAGTCATTTTGAGTTGCGTTTTAGCAGTTGTTTCTTAGTTCTGGTACAACACATTTTCTTCATCACAATCACGATCAGAGATCAGGCGATCGTGATGTGTTCGGGCATATGTACTTGCAATCGCGAGAGGGGGGTTCGCGATCGCAATAGTCTTTTCCTCCCAGTATTCTTCGCGATCGCGAGGAATAGTGGCTTGCGATCGCGAGGAATAGTGGCTCGCGATCCTGATGCCCAAATTGATGCCAAAACAGTGTTTAATTAGGAAAAACCCCATTTTCACCATTTTTGAGTTTCTTAAACTTGTTGGGGAAATTTTGGAGAGGATTCTTTGAGTGATTTCATGGGGTAAGTGATATTTCACTAAAATCTTTCATATTCCATCATTTATATTATGATTTCAACCCCTCAATCTTTCATTTTAAACCCCAAATTTCTTGTTTTCTTCCATAATCCAAATTTAAGGCAAATGGTGATTTCTAACTCATTTTGAATTCTATTTTTATGGATTTTCAACCATGAGTTCCTTATTACTAGTAGAATGTGATTTTGTAATAAAATTCTAGATTTGATCCTTTTCGAAAATGATCAATTTTGGAGTATTTTACCCTAGGTTCTGAAACCTATCAATCTGGGTGTCATTGGACTCCTTGTGATGCGTATGCTTCATTTTTGATAGTGGGTTGTCATTTTGGACATTGAATTTGAGAGTTGATTATCCGGTGGAGGTGTTCGAGTGCGGTTTTGGCTATTGAGGTAGGTTTGACTATCCTTCTTAGGGCTGAGTTAGGGTGATTAGTCAAATTCTATGTTATAGACTTTTTAATGGGGTGGTAGTATAGTTTGAAACTGATAATTTATATTTTGATTCCCATGTGGGGGCTTATATTATTTTGTAGCCCTTGTGGGGGCCTTATGTGATATTTTATCTATGATTGAAACTGTGTAATGTATGACTTAACTGAGTTAGAGATGTGAAGAGATTATTTGACTTATAATGCCATCTGTGGGGTTGAGTTGAGAGTTTTGAGCATGCCTGATTATTGAAATATTGTAGAGAAAGGGTGAACACTTAATTTGAGGTATTTTTTTCCCATTACTGTCTATTGAGGGTGAACATTGTATTTAGGTTAAGTTTTGAAAACTTTGAACCTTTTACTACATGTTGAGTTGAATATTACCTCTATGCGTTATATGTTGTGAATGTATTCGTTCTCATTCATATAATCATTGATCACTAGGAAGTTGAAAACTATGGAGATTCTTTTCTGAGAAAAAAATATGACATCTTTTGTATTCTTGACAATGAGATAGGTGGCAAGTGAATGATACATTGGTATCATGAGTCCTTGGCCATGAGACTAGTGGTGAGGTAGTTGATACATTGAGATTGTGATGAGGTATATGGTCTGCGATACCTCTATGGGTCCTGCTTGATTGCACAGCTCAGCAGGTGTATACGACAGGTTGTGTGACAGCCTTGATCCCACTATACCATCATATCATTACATCATCATAGTGCATTGCATTGCATTGATACCTGTGATAATTTTTTTATCTATTTAATTATAATATTGAACTTTAATTATGTATTTACTTTATTCGCATTGTTCTATAGAAATTGGCGGCAGCGTAGCCATAGTGGGACTTTTCTACGTGCTGGTAAAAGTGTTCCTTTGTTTATTTCATAGCTTTTGATTAATTCCTTATACTCAGTCGGTTTAACCTACTGAGTACATGTGGATTGTATTCACCCTACTTCTGTGTCCCTTTTGATACAGATACTAGTTAGGGTACCCAGCATTGTAATTGATTCTAGATGATACATCATCACCGGATCAGTGGTGAGATCTTGACATCCAAATTGCTGCTAGTCCATCTTTCATTTACAGTCTTTTCTATATTCAAAGACTTAAACTGTGTATTCATATTTTGTATCTAGATGCTCTTTACACTTATGACATCATGTTTTGGGATATTTTTATTGTCGTCTTTTATTTTGAGTTTAATTGTGGCCTGACTTCCCTTTGTGAGTTCATATGTTTTACTTTTTGGCTTACGCATCAGGATGAGGTTTGGGATGCGTGCTATTATGACCTCGGTTTTTGGGTCGTGATAAATATATGTTCTCCTTTACTGAAGTTACACTTTATAACTGTATTTTCTTTTAATGTTCTATATTTCTTTTTAGGGTAAATTCTTAAATCTAGATAATCAAAATGTTTTAAGGAATCTATTTTTTAATTTATTTATCCTAACGAAACTGTTAATTTACAGAGTCTCTTATTATCTTCTCTTCTTTCGTTACAATATTTTATATCTTGTTCAATATTAAATAATTCCCAACATAAATTGGTTTTTTGTTGTTCAAGTAACAAGGTATAGATTGTTGCTTTATTTATTTCCTTACCGATATTAAATAGTGTTTTAAAGTTCTTTCTGTACATCTTAATTCTCTTTTGTATTTTAGTTCATAATAAAGCCAGCTATATTTTAATCTTATTCTTCTAAGAAATTCAAGGGGAATCTATTTTATCCTAAAGGAATTGTCTAAATTCTCCTTTGATAGTACCTTATTCTCCACTTAGAATTTTCTATATCTCTTTCAAGATGATTTAATTCTTGTCTTAAATTAGTTTGTCTTATTTGAAGAGCACTTTGTTCTAAGGATGTGTTACTAATCAAGTCTTGTTGTACTACTTCTACATAGTTTTGAAGATTGGCCTCTGTCTTTGTTAATTCAGACTTATGATGTAATTCTTCGTAGAGCCACTGATGAAGTTGTGTTAGTCGTTGGAATAATGGTAGATTTTTCATAAATTTATCCTAACGACACGTAGTGTTTTTTAATCCAGTGTCTTTGGAATGTTATTCTTCTATTATATTGTTCAATTTCACTTCCTAGACTTTGTAACTCCCACTTAATAGCACATTTGAATTTTGGATCAATAAATCATTGTTTATCGTGGGAATATAGGTGAAATAATATATCTATAGTTTCTACTATTTTTAAATATAATGTAAAAGCTTTTAGTATGTCATGTGAAGTTTGTCTGTTTTTTATTTTCCTATTTAAATACCAATATTTTGTTCTTAGAAGCTGAGCAAAAGGATGTCTATTCATGTATTTTGTCTAGATTTAAGTTGTATAATTAATTTATATTCTAGTCTTGAGATGATCGTAATTAAATGATCAAGTCTTTTATTACATTTTTTGTATGGTTTAATCTTTTATATTCCCAATATAAACTTTGTAAGTCATTTTTTGTTTCTAAATATATCTTAATATTTTTTAATGGTCTTCTCATTAAATATATAGTTCCCAAGAACTTCGGGCTCTGATACCAAATAGGGATATTTAGATAAAAAGGTGAAATGAGAAAGGGGAAGTTAAAAGCAATTTTAAGGGTGAAGTTAGAAAGCAATTTTAAGGGTGAAGTTAGAAATCAATTTTTTAAACGCGGTGTGAGCAGATATGCTGTAAAATCCTACTCAATACTCCCTCTCCCGTATGTCTTATCATGTTTTAGCCTCTTAATTATTGAAATTAATCAATATTCTTCCTGTTTTTTTTTATTTTCATTTTTAATTTTTTTTTATTACTCTATTCATCTCTCTCTCTCTCACAAACCGTGTTCTTAACAACTTCTTCTTTAACCACACCTCGGATATGACCTAAGTCAACAAAGTTCTTTTAATTCAAGCAAGCTTTAAAGCCAAGCTGTCAAATTTTTCCTAGGAATTTACAGATTAATCCATCGTTGTTATTAAGAGATTAAGAGGCTAACCATATACTAAGAATAATGCATAACTTAAATAGAAAATGTAAACAGTAATATACAATAAGTAAATTTAAGATAATCAAATAAAAACATATTTTTTAGGGGGAGAGTATAGAAAAATTAACAATTTTTAAAGATTTACATGATTAAACTGAGAGATGTTTCCCTTTCGGGGACCCCCCAAGAACTTTCACAAACTTGGTAAAACTTTATTAAATAAATCTAGATATTACACAAGGGTTGATTATACAAAGAGGGTAATTGGTTTTTGGATAGTAGTAAGAAAGATGAAGGGAAGAGGAAAGTGTTGTGTTTTGCTTGGAGTTTTTTCTAAGTTGTCTCCACTCTATCTTTCTTCTACTGACTTAGTAAATATTATATAGCTATATGAGAAAGAAAATAAGTGGATTTAAATGAAAAACATGGCCTCAAAACAATTGGCCAACCAAATAATATAAGATTCCATATAATGCAAGTCGGGTACACATTTGGGCTCCATCGTCACATGCATTATTAGTTTCTTTTCTTACTTTAACTAACACGGACAAACGCATGTTTATTAGTTTTTCCCTTGTTGGAGGGTAGTGATAAAGTAAGCACTTACATGACAAATGTGACAATACCCACATGACACACTTTATTTATTTACATAGTAGGCAGTAGTAGCTCATCCACGTTGTTGATCCCATCTTCTCTTTTTTTTACCATGTTTTTCATCATTCATTCTTGTTACATTATTGTTGATATTTTTTTTTATCTTTATATTTTTATCTTCACATGGTTGTCTTTATATTCTTATCTTCACATGTTACTAGAATAAGAATAGTCTCATGTCTTCACATGTTACTAAGATAATTACGTATCTAGGTTATGTAAAGCAATGGAGGCAAAAATCATGCAAGAATCATCATCTTCATTGGGTTCTTGAGCATCTTGATAGTAATGGTCTCCATAGTTATCTTCTTCTCTAGAGCTCGGGGACCGGGATCAATTAGATCATTCTGGACTGTCATTTAAAACTCTGTCTAAATCTGGAACTAATCTGTCTAAACTTGGACTTGGACTGTCTTTATTAATTACATGTTTATCATGTTCTTTATTTTTACAAAATTATTCTAATGTCTGTTTAATTATATTTTCAATGTTTTTAGTTTTTTTTCCTTTTTGGAGAGTATGTATTTCTTTTTTAATACTTCTCCTTGAGTAAAAGAGCTGGGTAATCGTTTTCGTGATGAAGAACTTTCATCTTCACTTTTTGACAAAGTGACAGTCATCAACGGATTTGATGTGTCTTTACTGGCTACCGTTTGAACCGGACTAGTTGTATCTTTATCAAATACAGTGGATTTCTTTGGATTTATTGAGGAATGCACACCTTGCTCATCCATTTTTTCTTGAGTTGAAAAACTCGGTTTTGATGTCTATGTACCTGTATTGATCTTCTAAAGAATAATTGTTCCTTTAAGTGTCTCTAGTTGTTCTACTAATTTATCATTCTCTTTGAGCAAAGCCATAATTTTTGTAGTTTGGCTTTCACTTTTTTCATTCAATCTTTTGAAAGTCTCGGTCATAGAAGGGAAATGGTCACAAAAAATTATTTTATCGGTGTCTTTCTGGATATTATATTGAGAGATTTGATTTGGGTTTTGTCTAAGGGCTGGAGAAATATAATATTTTGGACCAAGAATCCCTCTAGCATAATCTAAAGCGTCATTAAAATCATTAAATCTTTTGAAAAGTGGTTTTGTTTACCCCATTTATGGAGTCTACTACTTTTATCCATGTTTGAAAAATACCGCACTTTTTTCATGTATGACTACATAGTATTTAAATTTATTCTCTCTACTTTTGTCTGTAAAATATTGACTTAATGCATTACATACTGCTATGAAATATTTATTGTCTTGTTTATTACATGCCATCCATAAATTATCTACTAAGCATCTTTGAGGTCTATCTATAGTACATTATGGTAATACACGAAAAGATAAGTTAGAATGAGGATAGAAAATTAAATTATGTTTTCCAAAATTTATTCGTTCCATCATTGCTACTGATGTTTGTGGTCTAAATTTTATATTACCTAATAGTAATTGGGCATATGAGTCTGTTGTTGAGGCTGCTCCCTTGCCTTTGTCTGTTTGACCAGTTGGTCTCATGTGTGTTGGTTTCATGCTGAAATAGATATTAGTTAGTTTTTATTTTTAATCTACTTAATTGATCAGCTAAATCATTCTCGTTACCTTTTACATATTCAAATACAATATTATTCTATATAGATATTATATCCTTAAAATTAAGCCATCATCTTTTGCTGCTAGCTTTATCTTTTATTTTTTGATAAAATTTAACTATAGCCTCACAATCAGTTCTTACTAATCCTTCTATTTTATTTAAGATATATAATTTAAAACTATTTAATTCATATATGATTGCTTATACTTTTGCGTCTATACTAGTCATATTACCTTTTTCTTTATATTTTCTGCTTTGATAGGCACATATTTTTCTTCATTCTTATTACTATATTTGTTTGGTCTTGCTTTTAAGATGGCTACCTGTAACAACCCCTAAAATGTTGTATGTCGGTATTTCAATTCTCGACGAAAATAATACAGCCTCTGTATTTTGGACATAACTTTTCATAGGTTGTTCCAAATTAGGTGATTCAAATTTCTGGGTAACCACACCATCCTTACCTACAACTTGCATGAAGAACATATCTTAAGATTCAGAGTATAAGTAGGTCAAATAAATTAATCTTTGCAAGATATAATACTGTGACGGAATTGAGTATTTATAGAAGAAAATTCATATGTCACTGTAGTTTGCTCTAAATTGGTTGATTCTTGAACGATATGAAACTAGACTTCCATATCTACAATTCTTATGAAGACACCAAATCCTAATAAGAAATTTATCTTATTCAAACGCAGCTTCGAAAAAGAGTATTCTGTTAAAAAGAACTCATCTTACCTACCATGGAAACATCTAGATACATTTGACATCATTCATGACATAAATTGTCCTCCATTTAACATCATCCATGACATCAATATATTCCATTAAATTTTCAGATTTTTCTTTATAATTATTTTATTATTGTTAGGTCCTTCTTTCCCACCTATAAATACCCACCTTATTTCCTCATTTTATTCATCAAGCTTTCTTAAGCATTTCTTCTCTCTATATACTTCTTCTCAAATATAGTTTTAGTTTTAGTAGTATAAAAATACTACTCTGGTTATTCTTATACTCCGGGTAGTACACAAAACGCTCCGGCGAGAAGAAAAGGCTAGGGGTCTAAGAGTGCTCTAATTCGGAGTAAACCTTCAGATTTAAGGTATGTAAGGCTTTCATAACATTGGATTGAGTTCGTTCATGCGCTCAATATTTAAATTTATTATAATTGAGTTATAGTTGAGTTTTATCCAAATCTTGAATTCTAAATGAAATAATTCTGCTTCTATTGAGTTTGATATATTTATGCATTAATATTATTATTATTATTATTATTATTATTATCTCTCATATTATTGAAATTATTGTTCATGGCTACTTTCCCATTAATCTTAATTGATTTGATGTTCATGAATATTTTTACACATGTTTTAAGTAAAGATGTTGGCTTTTTATTATTTTCATTGATAAAAAGAAAGTTATATGAATTAATACTATATATGTATTTTATTGAGTTTTGAAAGAGCAAAAGAGTTGAATTTGAATGAATTTGAGAAAATGATATTTTGAGCAAGATGTTTTGATGAGATGTAAATGATGTTTTTGAAAGTATAATGATTGATGAACATAAAAAGAGATGAGTTTGATGATTTAAATTAAAGTCCAATGAGACTAGATGATGAGTTTAATATGAGCACATATTTTGGGAGTAGTATTGAGCACCGAGTTGGATAAGAGTTTAATTAACTCAAACCCCAGAACTATGTAGCCAGCGTAGGATGGAGGCTATGCCTCTTAAGTCCCAAAAAGAGGACTTTGATGATGGATCCAAGATGGTGATGTCCTTTACCCTAGCAAGGTATTGGATGGATGTGGCAACGACATCGCTTCGTTGTATCATCGCTAGCTCATAATTGATGGTTGTCGGTTAGAGAAACTCCCAACTGAGTAAGCATTGCTTATTACTATTATTTTTATTATTATATTTTAAACTTGCATTACATATTCATGTTGAGATGATGTTGAGTTCTGAGCTGAGTCTTCTTGAGAGGAGGTTCTTGATATCTGTCCTTACCTTCCTGTCATTTTACATACTCGTACATTCCACGTACTGACGTCATTCGACCTGCATCATTTTATGATGCAGATACAGGTGTTAGAGATCCTCAACAGGCGCATCGTTGAAGATCATTTCTTTTCAGCTATTTGGTGAGTCCTTCTTGTATTCGAAGGAACTCCTTATCCTTTTATTATTGTTGAGTGTGATATTTCTTTTGAGGTAGCCATGGACATGTCATTGGCACCATCTAAGAGTATTAGAGGCTTCATAGACAGAGTCTGATGATGTAATCGGAGTAGTTCTCCTTAGAAACTACTTCTTCTAAGAATTATCTATTTTTCCTTTGATTATGACAAGCCCACATTAGTATTCTTAAGTCTTCCGTTGATGAATAAATAAGAAATGAGACCAAGTGGTTCTCTTAGAAGCCAGAAATGGTTTCTGAGTGCCGTCCACGCCTAGGGTACCCTCTCGGGGCGTGACAAACTTGGTATCAGAGCACAGAGTTCAAGAGTCCTAGGGTGTCTATGAAGCCGTGTCTAGTAGAGTCTTGTTTATGGGTGTGTCGTGCACCACACTTATAATCAGGAAGCTATAGGACATTAGGAATTATTTCACTTCTTTCATAATCTGAGTTCGTGCGATAGAGTTTAACTCTATAAAAGCTTTCTTTCTAATTCGTGCATTTACACGTTTCAGACATGGCTCCTAAACGTTCAGCTAGTCAGAGGAATGCTGTCAGCACTGAGGTTCCACAGTCAGTGATGCCTCCACGGAGAACTAGGGGCCGACCTGCAAGGTCTACTGAGGTACCCCAAGTACCTACTGTTCATACCACTCCTACTTCTGAGGAAGATTTTCGAGGAGCGATTGCTATGCTCACCCAGTTGGTGGATGCTCGAAATAGTAGTCAAAGTTCACCAACTCCTAGCTCTAGTTATCAAGATCCATCTGCTGCCACGAGGATCAGAGATTTTCTGAGAATGAATCCACCGGTCTTCACGGGTTCTAACGTTGATGAAGACCCCTAAAATTTCATTGATGAGATGTGGAAGATTATAAAAGCGATGCATGCTACAGAGATCGAGGGGGTTGAGTTGGTGTCTTATCAACTCAAGGATGTGGCAAATGTCTGGTATAACTAGTGGGAAGAAAGTAGAGGTGAGGATGCAGAGCTTGCTCTTTGGGTTGAGTTTGAAAGAGCATTTCTTGATAACTTCTTTCCCCAAGAGCTACGTGAAGCAAAAATTGAGGAGTTTATGAACCTCAAGCAAGAGAGTATGACTGTGAAAGAGTATAGTTTGAAGTTTATTCAATTGTCCAAATATGCCCCAGAAATGATTCCTCATATGAGGTCTAAGATGAGGAAGTTTGTCTCTGGCCTAGGCAAATATGTAAAGAAAGAATGTAAGGCAATGCTAATGATTTTTGACATGGATTTTTCTAGATTGATGGTGTATGCTCAGCAGGTTGAGGATGACAAAAAAAAGGACCGAGAGGAACACCTAAGCAAGAAGGCTAAGTCTATAGGGCATGACAATGAGCAGAAGCAAGGGAAGGGTAACAAGTCTTTCTTTCAGAAAAGGTCTTCCAATTATGCACCTTTCCCAACAAATGCTTTTACACCTAGTACCAGGTATGATCAGAGATCTCTACGTCACCAAAACTTTCGATCTCAAGGTTCTCAGTCCCAATTAAGTATGGCTCAAGGTTCTAGAGGAAAACCACCATGTTCTAGATGCGGGAGGCTCCATTTGGGAGAGTGTCGTGTGGGCACCAATGCTTGCTACGGATGTGGAAAGACAGGTCACTATCAGAATGAGTGTCCTTCAAAGAGGCAGGGAGATGGAAGTAGTAGAGCTCAGTTTTCTTCTGTAGCTCCACAGAATAGAGGTAATCATAGAGGTGCAGCTTCAAGTACAGGTGGGGGAACCAACCGTCTGTATGCTATGGGTAGTCGACAAGACCAAGAGAATGCACCCGATGTTGTTACTGGTATGCTTCGAGTCCTTTCTTTTGATGTGTATGCATTACTTGATCCGGGTGTTATATTATCTTTTGTGACTCCTTACTTGGCTAGTAAATTTGAGATCCTTCTTGAGTGTCTTCTTGAGCCTTTCAGCGTGTCTACTCCTGTTGGTGAGTCTATCTTAGCTGAGAGGGTCTATAGAAATTGTACTGTGTCAATCTATTATAGGGATACCATGGCTGACTTAGTTAAGTTGGACATGGTTGATTTTGATGTGATTCTTGGCATGGACTGGCTTTATTCTTGTTATGCTTCAGTTGATTGTAGGACCCGAATTGTCAAGTTTCAATTTCCAAATGAGCCTATCTTAGAGTGGAAGGGGAATTCTGTAGTGCCTAGGGGTAAATTTATTTCCTACCTTAAGGCCAGAAAATTAATCTCTAAGGGATGTATATATCATATAGTCCGAGTCAAAAATATTAATGATCAGACTCCATCTCTTGAGTCAGTTCCCATTGTGAATGAGTTTCCTGAAGTCTTTCCTAAAGATCTACCCGGAATCCCTCCTGATAGAGAGATAGACTTTGGTATTGATGTCCTTCCTGATACACAACCTATCTCCATTCCTTCTTATAGGATGGCTCCTACTGAGTTGAAAGAGTTGAAAGAACAACTGAAAGACCTCCTAGATAAGGGGTTTATTAGACCAAGTGTCTCACCTTGGGGCGCTCCTGTCCTATTCGTATGAAAAAAAGATGGGTCCCTTAGAATGTGCATTGATTACCGACAACTAAACAAGGTCACCATTAAAAACAAGTACCCTCTCCCCAGAATAGATGATTT
This sequence comes from Solanum dulcamara, assembly GCF_947179165.1. Classification (NCBI taxonomy): domain Eukaryota; kingdom Viridiplantae; phylum Streptophyta; class Magnoliopsida; order Solanales; family Solanaceae; genus Solanum; species Solanum dulcamara. Next base: position 26,667,605 of record NC_077243.1, read on the forward strand.
ATTTGATCAACTTCAGGGTGCCACATGCTTTTCTAAGATAGACCTCAGATCAGGCTATCACCAGTTGAAAGTGAGAGAATGTGACATCCCGAAGACAGCTTTTCGAACCCGCTATGGTCATTTTGAGTTTCTTGTTATGTCCTTTGGATTGACAAATGCTCCAGCAGCTTTTATGGACCTCATGAATCGAGTATTCAAGCCATACCTAGATACGTTTGTAATTGTCTTCATCGATGATATTTTGGTCTACTCTAGAAGTAAGAGTGAGCATGTTAATCACCTTAGGATTGTCCTTCAAACTCTTAAGGAGGAGGAGTTGTATGCTAAGTTTTCAAAGTGTGAGTTTTGGCTTGAGTCTGTAGCATTCCTAGGCCATATTATATCTAGGGATAGAATCCAAGTTGATACTCAAAAGATTGAGGCAGTTAAGAACTGGCCCCGACCCACCTCTCCAACCGACATAAGGAGTTTCTTAGGTTTGGCTGGTTACTACAGGAGGTTTGTTGAGGGATTTTCATCCATATCCTCACCATTGACTAAGCTGACTCAGAAGAAGGCTAAGTTTCAATGGTCTGATGCTTGTGAGAAAAGTTTTCAAGAGTTGAAAGCTAGATTGACTACTGCTCCAGTACTATCCCTACCCGAAGGAACAGATGGTTTTGTAATCTATTGTGATGCTTCAAGAGTTGGGTTGGGATGTGTATTGATGCACAAAGGTAAGGTCATTGCCTATGACTCCAGGCAGCTTAAGACTCATGAAAGGAACTACCCCACTCATGACCTTGAGTTGGCAGCTGTGGTATTTGCTCTTAAGATCTGGCGTCACTATCTTTATGGTGTACATGTGGATATGTTCACAGACCATAAGAGCTTACAGTATGTATTCAGCCAGAAGGAGCTGAATTTAAGGCAGAGGAGATGGCTAGAGTTGCTCAAGGATTATGACCTGAGCATTCTCTACCACCCAGGTAAAGCAAATATAGTTGCTGATGCTCTTAGCAGGTTATCTATGGGGAGTACAACCCATGTAGAAGAGGAAAAGAAGGAGTTGGCAAAGGAAGTGCATAGACTTGCGCGTTTGGGAGTTCAACTTATTGACTCTAGTGAGGGTGGTATAATAGTACAAAATAGAGCTAAATCATCTCTAGTTGCAAAGGTGAAAGAAAAGCAAGATCAGGATCTCATTCTACTTCAACTGAAGGATGAGGTTCACAAGCAGAAGGTAATGGCTTTTACCAAAGGGGGAGATGGAGTGTTGAGATATCAAGAAAGATTATGTGTTCCAAGTGTTGATGGTATTAGGGAGAGAATCATGAAAGAAGCCCATAATTCTAAGTATTCCATCCATCCAGGTTCAATAAAGATGTATCATGACTTGAGAGAAGTATACTGGTGGAGTGGAATGAAGAGAGATATAGCAGAGTTTGTGTCCAAGTGCCCGAATTGCCAATAAGTTAAAGTTGAGCACCAAAGGCCTTGTGGAGTGGCTCAGAATATAGAGATCCCAAAATGGAAGTGGGAAATGATCAATATGGACTTCATTACCGGTTTACCACGAACCCGCAAACAACATGACTCTATTTGGGTAATTGTGGATAGGATGACCAAATCGGCCCATTTTTTGCCGGTTAAGACTACGAACACTGCAGAGGATTATGCCAAACTGTATCTTAGAGAGATTTTTAGACTGCATGGAGTTCCTTTGTCTATCATCTCTGATAGGGGAGCTCAATTTACTGCTTAGTTTTGGAAGTCATTTCAGAAGGGCTTGGGTTCAAGAGTGAACCTTAGTACTGCTTTTCATCCGCAAACAGATGGCCAGGCAAAGCGTACAATACAGACTTTGGAGGATATGTTAAGAGCCTGTGTCATTGACTTCAAAGGTAATTGGGATGATCATTTACCTCTTATTGAGTTTGCATACAATAATAGTTTCCATTCGAGTATTCAAATGGCTTCTTATGAAGCTCTATATGGGAGGAGATGTAGATCACCAATTGGTTGGTTTGAAGTTGGTGAAGCTGAGTTGATTGGACCAGACATGGTTCACCAAGCTATGGAGAAGGTGAAAACCATACAAGAGAGGTTGAGGACTGCTCAAAGTCGCCAGAAATCCTACACTGATGTTAGAAGAAGAGATTTGGAGTTCAAAGTGTACGATTGGGTATACTTGAAAGTTTCACCCATGAAGGGTGTGATGAGATTTGGAAAGAAAGGGAAGCTCAGTCCCCGCTACATTGGTCCTTATCAGATTATGAGGAGGGTAGGTAATGTAGCCTATGAATTGGAGTTGCCCCCAGAATTAGCTGCTATTCATCCTGTGTTTCACATCTCTATACTTAAGAAGTGTTTGGGAGATCCTTCACTTTTTGTGCCAGCTGAGAGCATTGGGGTGAAAGAGAGTTTGAGTTATGAAGAGATTTCAGTTCAAATTCTTGATCGTCAGGTTCGCAAATTAAGAACTAAGGAAGTGGCATCTGTCAAAGTCCTATGGCAAAATCAATTTGTTGAAGAGGCCATATGGAAAACTGAAGAAGATATGAAGGCTAACTATCCTCATCTATTTGTGCCTTCTGATAACGATATTCAAGGTAATATTCCTTATTTCTACCTTTGAATCGATGTTTATTCTTGAGTTTGAGTCATTGACCATTTGAGTATCAGAGTTTTTGAGAAATTGATGTATTGATGATATTCATTCTTTATGTCTCCTATTTTCATCTTCATTCGAGGACGAATGATCCCAAGGGGGAGATATTGTAACAACCCCTAAAATGTTGTATGTCGGTATTTCAATTCTCGATGAAAATAATACAGCCTCTGTATTTTGGACATAACTTTTCATAGGTTGTTCCAAATTAGGTGATTCAAATTTCTGGGTAACCACACCATCCTTCCCTACAACTTTCATGAAGAACATATCTTAAGATTCAGAGTATAAGTAGGTCAAATAAATTAATCTTTGCAAGATATAATACTGTGACGGAATTGAGTATTTATAGAAGAAAATTCATATCTCACTGTAGTTTGCTCCAAATTGGTTGATTCTTGAACGATATGAAACTAGACTTCCATATCTACAATTCTTATGAAGACACCAAATCCTAATAAGAAATTTATCTTATTCAAACGCAGCTTCGAAAAAGAGTATTCTGTTAAAAAGAACTCATCTTACCTACCATGGAAACATCTAGATACATTTGACATCATTCATGACATAAATTGTCCTCCATTTAACATCATCCATGACATCAATATATTCCATTAAATTTTCAGATTTTTCTTTATAATTATTTTATTATTGTTAGGTCCTTCTTTCCCACCTATAAATACCCACCTTATTTCCTCATTTTATTCATCAAGCTTTCTTAAGCATTTCTTCTCTCTATATACTTCTTCTCAAATATAGTTTTAGTTTTAGTAGTATAAAAATACTACTCTGGTTATTCTTATACTCCGGGTAGTACACAAAACGCTCCGGCGAGAAGAAAAGGCTAGGGGTCTAAGAGTGCTCTAATTCGGAGTAAACCTTCAGATTTAAGGTATGTAAGGCTTTCATAACATTGGATTGAGTTCGTCCATGCGCCCAATATTTAAATTTATTATAATTGAGTTATAGTTGAGTTTTATCCAAATCTTGAATTCTAAATGAAATAATTCTGCTTCTATTGAGTTTGATATATTTATGCATTAATATTATTATTATTATTATTATTATTATCTCTCATATTATTGAAATTATTGTTCATGGCTACTTTCCCATTAATCTTAATTGATTTGATGTTCATGAATATTTTTACACATGTTTTAAGTAAAGATGTTGGCTTTTTATTATTTTCATTGATAAAAAGAAAGTTATATGAATTAATACTATATATGTATTTTATTGAGTTTTGAAAGAGCAAAAGAGTTGAATTTGAATGAATTTGAGAAAATGATATTTTGAGCAAGATGTTTTGATGAGATGTAAATGATGTTTTTGGAAGTATAATGATTGATGAACATAAAAAGAGATGAGTTTGATGATTTAAATTAAAGTCCAATGAGACTAGATGATGAGTTTAATATGAGCACATATTTTGGGAGTAGTATTGAGCACCGAGTTGGATAAGAGTTTAATTAACTCAAACCCCAGAACTATGTAGCCAGCGTAGGATGGAGGCTATGCCTCTTAAGTCCCAAAAAGAGGACTTTGATGATGGATCCAAGATGGTGATGTCCTTTACCCTAGCAAGGTATTGGATGGATGTGGCAACGACATCGCTTCGTTGTATCATCGCTAGCTCATAATTGATGGTTGTCGGTTAGAGAAACTCCCAACTGAGTAAGCATTGCTTATTACTATTATTTTTATTATTATATTTTAAACTTGCATTACATATTCATGTTGAGATGATGTTGAGTTCTGAGCTGAGTCTTCTTGAGAGGAGGTTCTTGATATCTGTCCTTACCTTCCTGTCATTTTACATACTCGTACATTCCACGTACTGACGTCATTCGACCTGCATCATTTTATGATGCAGATACAGGTGTTAGAGATCCTCAACAGGCGCATCGTTGAAGATCATTTCTTTTCAGCTATTTGGTGAGTCCTTCTTGTATTCGAAGGAACTCCTTATCCTTTTATTATTGTTGAGTGTGATGTTTCTTTTGAGGTAGCCATGGACATGTCATTGGCACCATCTGAGAGTATTAGAGGCTTCATAGACAGAGTCTGATGATGTAATCGGAGTAGTTCTCCTTAGAAACTACTTCTTCTAAGAATTATCTATTTTTCCTTTGATTATGACAAGCCCACATTAGTATTCTTAAGTCTTCCGTTGATGAATAAATAAGAAATGAGACCAAGTGGTTCTCTTAGAAGCCAGAAATGGTTTCTGAGTGCCGGCACGCCTAGGGTACCCTCTAGGGGCGTGACACTACCCTTCCCAAAAAACTTTCATCTATTTCTGCAATTAAATAATCAGATTTTAATGGTATTTTTAAGTCTAGAATATTCTTAACTCTTTCCTTAATTTGTTGTACCAATTTTATGTCTTCAATATTAAAAATTTTCTGACATTTACTTCCTATTTTAGAGTGTAAGGGCCCTGCTATTTTTTCTAAGTCTTGAATGAAGTTTCTAGCATAATTAACCAATCCCAAAAAAATTGTAATTCTTTTGTATTGTCTATTCTATCAGGCATGTCTAATACATTTTTGGCTATATGTGGTTGTAATTTTATTTTTCCATCATCTAAGGTTATTCCTAAGAAGTTAATATGTGTTTTGAATAATTCAATTTTCTTTTTACTAATTATTATTCCATATTTTACAAATAGTCTAAAAATTATTTGTAAATGTCCTAAGTGTTCTTGCATGTCTTTACTAAATACTAAAATATCATCTACGTATACTAAAACAAAGTTCTTATAATCTCTAAATAAATCATCCATTTTCTTTAGGAATATGGGTGGTGCTGTTTTAAACTAAAATGGCATGGCTAACCATTCAGAATGTCCTTTAGGACTAGTGAATGTTGTTCATTCTATACAATCTGGTGCATTTTAACTTGCATATATCCTGATTTGCAATCGAATTTACTAAATAACTTTTTACCTTGTATTCTATTAATTAATTCATTTTGTCATGTAATTTATATGCATCTGTTTTAGTATTATCATTTAGCCTTTTATAATTTATTATCATTCTAGCTTTTCCTCTAACCTATTCACTATAATTTCTTATCATAAAGGCAACAGATCTATGTTTAGAGGTAGATTTTCTAATTACTCCTAGTTTTAATAATTTTTTAATCTTTGTACTAAATTTTTCTATATCTTGATTAGTTGCTTCTATAGTTGTTGTCTTTAGTGTATATTTTGGGTTTATAATATACCATTTACACATTATTTTATTAGCACCCCAATGTATTAGGGGGTTTTCTCCTATGATTTCCATTTCATCTAGTATTTGTACTATATTATCTAGATCTTTGGGACTTTTCATCTTACCTATTCTGTCTATTCCTGTTTGAAAATTATAAAATTCCGTCTCTATATTTATTAATGTATAGTCTTTTTCTAATGTTTCATCTTCTTCATAACTTACTTCTTCTTCTTCGTATAAATTTTTGTCTTGACAACAACTATTTCCATTAACACAGTCGTCACAGCATGACAGTGGGTTTTGAGCTGATGTTGAGGGTGTAGAGGATGTATTCATTATTTTGTAACATAAATTGTAATTCTATTACTAAATCTATCTGTATATTTAAGTCTCATACTAATAGCTTATGCATAGTGTATGTTGGTTTAGAAAACTCACTACATGTATTTATAAAACTAACTTTTGCCTTATCTATATAGTATTCATATATATATATATATATATGTATATGTATATGTATATGTATTATGAGATCCATCCATTTGCATTGCTGCAATTGGTTTAGGCAAAAATTTTAATAAATCTTGTGGTACTAATTTCTTGTTTATTAGGCAACTTGAATATTCTATATCTACTAAAGCTAATATTTCTATTTCTATATCTTTTATTCTAATTCTAGTTAATATCTTTATTGTATCAAATTTTTTATCTACATTACATATTAAACTAGGACTTGGTGTAATGAACCTCAACGTCATTTTCATCCTTCTCCAATATTTTCAGTATTTAGAGCTTTCCTGTAGCAACTCCATGTCATTTATGGCTTGTTGGCACTAACAATTCGATTGTCTGGTCGTTCATTTGATGTTTATCCCCATTTCCCTATTTTGGAGCTCTTGGAGTTTGAATAACTGACTTTGATCATAAATCTAGTAAGATGACCTCAGAGCGGAGTTCTAAGATTCTATTAGCTCCATAATGAAAAAATTAGTCTAGTAGCATGGTCAACAGAAGTATTGAGGCAATCGATGCGAGTTTGAGTCTATTTAGCGCTTTAGCCTTTGAAATTTACCTTAGATTGACTTTGGTCAACACTCTTGAAAAATGAACTCGAATTGAAATTCTGTCAACGCGGTTAGCTCTGAGATATTGAGTTTGGTCTAGGACGACCTTTTGTTCGTATCTTGAGGCTTTCAGTCTCATTTAGAGCCTCCTTGTAGAATTGACAAAAAATATGCTTGAGTGTAGAATGTCGAATTTGTTGGGGTAGCATAGTCCATTTGCAAGCATAGGATTCCAAACGAATCTCAAGCACCCCATCGGAGGCTTGGCCTTTTCCAAAACTCACCTGGTATGGCTGAGTCTAGTGTTGTCGCTAAAGCGGCTATTGGTCACTAAAATCGCAAACGCGATGGCCGGCCATAGGCGGTTGTCACTTAGGCAACATGGCCTTCGCTAAAGAGACCTATCACTTTTGCGACATGGGTATTGCTTTAGCGAAGCCCGAATTTTATTGAGGCTCACTTAAGCGGCCTTCGGGTTCGCTTTTGCGACATGAGAGGGTCATTATAAGCCCCGTTTTTAGCCTTGTTCCTCAAACTTCAAAACACGATTTTGGGAGCTAGGGAACTCCTATTTGGGTGATTCTAAGTGTATTGAGTTTGTGGGAGTCATAGCTACGTGATGGTAGGTTCAGGGAAGCATTCAAGGCATCATTTTGAGGTAATTTCTTTCTTAAAGGGGCTGTCAAAGCTTAATTAGGGCTTTAATGGTGAAAATTATTGTTAGGATGATTTTGGTCATTTTGAGCATCGATTTGTGCCCCATATTGGGGTACAATATCAATAATGCATTTAAAGCATTTTCACAGAGTCATTTTTTGAATTTCTATTATGGGTCCCACAATTCCGTTTTAGACCCAATTTTGGGTCTGTCTCTGAAAAATATGATTTTAGTGTCAAAACATTCATATTGATGAGTGATAGACATTATAATAATGTGGAGGCTTTTTGAGTCATTTTTGGAGCAAAAAGCTATAGAAAAGTGGACTTGGAGCGCGCGTGTTTGGCTTCGAGGTAGGCTACGGTCTCCATTGTTTTGATTGAGTTTCATAAGGTATTATTTAGTATAAATTGCTTGTGGTTTGGATTGTATGTGATGGGTTCGGCTTGAATCCTATATTATGGTCTTGTTTTCCTGATATGAGCCTTAGGCTAGTTTACCTTTATGAGATTTCTCGTCTAGTTGGTAAGAGTGTGGACTATGCCCTTAGTTTGGCTTTAATTAACCTATTTTAGGTGATTTGTGACTTAGACTTGAGTTGTGATTTGAACCTTAGTTGTTGTAACCATTGTTAGCGGGAGTTTATGATACTTAGTGTTCTTCATTATTGAAGTACTTACATTGGAGACTTGGAGTAGTGATTTCCACCCGGTTAGGCTTGTGAATTACTATTGGATTCCACTTCTTGATTTAGAGTTAGAATCTCCTATGCTTTCCTGTTGCCATTTGGAAAGGCTTTCGATGGTGATGAATCACGAGATGATATGTCCTAGATGGATCTGGAGGTATTGATTGACTAGTTGAGCACATGTTTCCTCATTTTCCTCCTTCTTGTTACCCAGTTAGGGTTGAGTTCCCTTTTAGGCCTTGTGGTTGAGTTAGAGGAGTACATTTGAGCTTTAGGCCTTGATTAGATAGTAAGTGGTATTTGTGAGCCTTGTTTGTATGCTCTAGAGGGTAAGGTGCTTGTGGAGTCATTATTATATGTGATTATACGTGTTGTTTGGGTACTGGCGATGGTATGTATTGCATTGGATCATTTTTTTCTCACAAATGTAATCGACCCTAGTGCATGCATTGATTTTAGCATTGATTTGAGAAAGCTAGGTTGTAACCTATATTATTTTATACTGATTTTCGAATGGGGGTCATACTACCTTTATTACTTCTATTTTCAGTGGACTGGAGGCATCGAGGATGCGCTCACTTTATTATATATGATTCGAGGCATCGAGGATGTGCTTATTCTATTATACTGATTTGAGGCATCGAGGATAAACTCATTTTACTATACTGATTCGAGGATGCACTCATTTTATTACATTGATACGAGGTATTGAGGATGCGCTCATGTTACAGATTTATATAAGACCTGGATTAGGACTAAGCAGTATATAGAGGCATTTCCAAGCCCCCCATGGCGATCCCATAGAGGCGCATAGGTCCTACTTCTTGGATGAGACTAGAAGTAGGTGTATATATCTTGGTATGAGGATCTTGGCACAGATAGTACTACTGGTTTTACTGTATTAGTTTCATGCATATATGCATTGTCTATCACCATCATAGATGTTTGTACCTATTGGTAGTATGGGATGCCGTAGGGGATTACCTGTTTGTGAGTGAACTTCCTGGGCACACAGGGGTGCGAGAAGTATTGACTTACTTGCAAACTTGTGGCGGTATAAAGGGTGGTCTCTTATTTGAAGGTAGTTACTGCCCTTGTTCTTATTTATCTAATTTTTTGTGCAGGGATTTAGTTGATACGGTCCTTTGGGGCCTTTATGTGATATCTGTGATTAGTTCAGTTAGTAGGTTGTCATTTAGTTGTCCTCCTTCATAGTATGTCATCGTGTTTAGGTCTTGGACTGGCGCCATCAGGTACGTCATTGGTTTCCTTGCTTGTTTCTTACCTACTCTTTCTTTTCTATATTTGATGCTTTATATTGCAGGCTTCCTTATTATCCTTATTAGTTACTTGTGATGTATACTCCTTACTTACATGCTCTTTATACTTTCTTTATCTTTGGAGCTCAGTCGGCTGATGCCTACTAAGTTCCACTTATTGGTACTCACACTACACTTCTGCACTCTACAGATCATAGTACTAGTTTGAACTACTGATTTGGATATTGTGCGGAGCACCTCTTGGATCTTAGAGACTTCGGTGAGCTCTTGGCGTTCGGAGTTGCCTATCTCCTTCTATTTTGGCTTGGACTGGTCTTTATTTGGTATTCGAAGATAGTCTATATTATTATTACTATTATTGTATATTTATAAATCTTGCACTTCCTTATTTGGTTTAGTAGCTCAACTACCAATTGATACCAGGTCTTGGGGGTTATCTCGTTGTATTTATCTTATTCTTCTTTTCTTATTATTAATGTTATTCGTTACTTTCCTTATGCTTGTGATGGTCAGTTGTCTATAGTTTCGGATTGTGGGGTTAGACTTACCTACTAGTGGATTGATATTAGGTGCCATCATGACTAGAGAAGTCGGGTCGTGACACTTGGACTCTGTCCTTCTAAGTTCATTAATTTTTTTTCTTCTGTTGCTTCATGATTCTGATTTTCTAAATGTATCATTCCTTGTGTAGATACCTCTTCTTCCTTTATTTTTTCTTTTCCTTTTTCTAATAATACTAATCTTTGTTCTAGCTCATTTATACGGGTTTCTAATGTTATTATCCTCAAATTAGCAGTTTGATTACCCACTTGTGTATGTTCTTGTATTTAATTAATTTTTACTTTTAGTTTATTTTCTATGCAACTAATGCATGCCTCCATATAACATACCTTACATTTAGCTCTGTTTATTTTTCTAGGGTACCATTTACATAAACTATATTGATTACTATCTATTCTTTTTTGTCATTCAAAGTCATGATTACAATCTTGCTTAATATTCATCATAGTACTAACTTTTAAATCATCTATTTCTAACCCATTCATCTCTAATCCTATTTCGTTAACTAAATCAACTCTTTCGGAATCAGATGAATCCGATTGAGTTTTTTCCTCTACTTCTATACTCATAATAGAATATATACTTTCATTTTCAGACATATATTCGTCTACATTTAGTAAAGATTCTTGAAAATCTTCTATTAGTTAAAAAATTTTAGTTCTACTATTATTTCTTTTTGGACATATGTTTGCTAAGTGTTGTAACTTCCATAAGTAAAAGATTCCAATTTATTCTTATAATTTCTATATTTTCTAACATGTCTGTCTTTATTTAAATATGGCTTCTTAACTGATGATTTACGTAAGTAATATTTTCTACGATTATATGGATGCTGGTTATAATTAGATCTTCTATTATATTTTTGGTTTACATTGTTCTTTATCATAACTTTGTGTAGTATATATCATAGTTTTGCATAAATTCATCTCATTTTGTTTTAATTATTTCTGTATTTGTATATTTATATATTTTTCTATTAATATTTCTATTACATGTTGTATTTTTTATCCAATAGACCATTTAGCCATTGGATTCTGAACTACTCCTTCTCTTTTATACCATTTATCTTCTATTTCTCTTCCTAAAGCTCCTGGTAATTTATTAAATAATTTCTTTCCTAATTCTCATCAAAGGTATTTTCACTAATTGTATAATAGTAAAAATAGTCTTTTAAAAAATTCTTTATATAAAATCAATTTGAAATACTTAATTGTTCTAGCTTGATTAAAGCATTTCTTTGTAATATTATTAAACCACTATGCGGATCTTCTCCTATAAGTAAACTGTGTATTTTATTTGTGAAATTATAAGGATTTGGTCCCAAACTTATTAAGGCTTGAAACTCATGAGGAAAGTCTGATTTAAATGCTTTCCATACGGCTTTTGCAGATTCTCCTAGGAAAGTTTCCATATATTTATACAATGTCTCAGTATCTGTTTCAATATAGGTTTTTATATAATCTGCAATTACTATTCCTTTCGACAAATCTATAATTGTATTCCACTGTCACAATCCAAATCCGGGCCATGATGGGTCTACTATAACCCCCGAGTAGACAAGCCAAACCCAAACTAAGCGGAAGTCAAGCATCAATTTAATTTAAATAATAAATATTATAAGAAGGCGAAAGCAAATAGAATATAACAAAAGAACAGTCGGGCCAGGGTATATATATGTAAATATGATACAAAATATACAAAAGCTCGATAGTGTCCAAAAATGACGAACTAACACTAGACCAAACCTTGGACCTGGTGTCACCTATAGAAGAGCTACTAATTACAAAAGTTGACTCTCTCTCTCTCTCTCTATATATATATATATATATATATATATATATACAACACAGATTTGATTTTCCAAAACACAAAATGCAAGTCAGAGCAAAAGAGGGAGTGTAGTAAGTCTCTGAATGCTAGGAGCTCACCACAATCCGAATCTGGCTCAGCTACAGATGATTAGGCGCGTGCTAAGGGTGGCTCAAACTGGGAGCTACATCAAAACAATACAGAAGTACAGTATGAGTACCAAAACACGGGGTACCCAGCAGGCATCATAGGTCGACCGCGCTCAAAAAGAATAAAATATATAATAAGCAGCATGATGATGCTAATAACAATAAGAAAAGAGCATAAACTACAAATACGGGGAAAGAGGGCATGGGAATAAACATACGGTAGTCAAGTAAGCCCGACCAATCATGTAAGCACATCAATAATCCCAATTGATAAACACCGAAAGGATACACAATGGTAAATCGTGGCTAAGGCTTAACATCCTCCAAAAGTATCATGAAGCGCCCGAAATTCATGCCTCGAGCTTCCCAATAGTAATAGTAATAATAGTAACCCGAATATGTATCATGGGCTTCCCGGAATTCACAACTCGAGCTTCTCAATAATAATAATAATAATAATAATAATAATAATAATAATAATAATAATAATAACCCAAAATATGTAGCAACGGGTCACCTGAAATTCACGCCTCGAGCTTCTCAATAAGAAATGACATAATTAAAATATCACCGATATTTCCTTCAAATCATTATACTAATTGATCAATCAAAAAAATTTATATCACCATTTTATTCTTTAAAAAGGAGTTTTAACACCGATGAGGCATTTCAAATAAAGTAGTATGTCAAAATCATATATAACTCGAGTTGAGTAAAAATCCTGTCAAAGGTGCTAAATCACTAACCTGAGACTCTGGTATATAGAAACCACGGCCTCGGGCCCAAGATTTTAATATTAAAAACAAGCAAGACATAGGCAAACACCAAAATCACATCAAGCAGCAACCAAAACCAAGAAAGTCAAGTAACTGGCATCCTATGTTCAAATCACCTAGGAGAAAGTTCTAAGGATTCTAATCAATGCAAACAAGTCAAGATATCACCTAGGCTAAGGATCCAACGACTAAAACCCCAAACTAGTCGCTATCGATGATCATCGACTCCTAATTATCCAATAGATATCAATAATTAAATCATCAACCTAATCTTTCATTACTACTCAAAATATACCAATTCTAACCAAGCCAATTCTAACAAGAGTAAGCCATGCCTACCTCAAAGCTGAAATCGCACCCAAATTGCTAAATTTGAGTCTTTCCCTTTCGACCCGCCTCCAAACGATGCCACTCTATCTAATTATCGAAGAACACATCAAAATGAGTCCAACGATACCCATATTGCTATAATTAAAAATGGAACTAAAATCGGATCAAAATTCGACATTGGAACCCACGTACGAAATTGAAAAACTAACTCTGTCACAAGGTCTTAAATAGCTCAAGGAACTTATGCTCCAAAAATGGGCACATTCCAAGCACCGAAAGAGCTCAAATAATCCCACCACATTTAAACCCTAGAATAGTCAAAAATGCAAGGAAAAGGCAATGTACCTCAAAGTAAGCCTTTGCTCCTAATTATGAACGTACCAATGGATTCCCCTTGAAAATCTACGCAATTTACCCCTTTTGAATCAACCAAATCGCCCAAATTTAGAGAGAAAAATTGAGGTTGGAAGTTTGGTCTCAAATTTGAAAAAGAGACCAAAAATAGGTCTCTGATATCGCTTTAGAAAGCCCTTGGTGTTCGCTCAAGCGACCACCTCAGAGAGGCAGGGGTCGCTTTAGCGAAAACAATTTGCTTTAGCGAAAGTTTGCTTTAGGGACATTTGGTCTCTTTAGCGACACCCGGCCCTGCAACCTGGTCGCTTTAGTGACATCTTGGTCGCTTTAGCAACCAAGAGTCGCTTTAGCGATGACACAAGGTGCTGCTGGTGCAAGTTGAGCTTGCCGTGCCTAATTCTCCGACAACATATTCCGAATTCGTTCAAAATCCTGTTCACACAAATGAGATATGCTACCCAACTGAAAATGACATTTCAGACTAAATGGAATCGACGTATTTTCCAACAGAGCTCCTTTTGATGAAATGTTGACCCAAGCAAAAGATTGTTTCAAGGAAAACACTTAAAATGCACAAACGGCCAAAAACTCATTCCGATCAGCTTAGGAACTAAACCAAAGGTCATTCTAGACCAAACTTGGCATTCCAGAACTAACCGCGCTGACGAAATTTTTATCTGAGCGCGTTAACTCAAAATGTTGACCGAAGTCAAACTTGGCCAAACTTTAAAGTTAAAACGGCAAAACCACCTAAACTCAGAACGAAGACTCCAAAACCCAAACAAACCTTCCTTCTAGGTCAAAATGGGCCTTTGGAGCTGATGGAACAGTTGAAATTCTCATACGATGCCCGAATTTGTGGTCAAAATATAAGATTAAAATATAGCTAGCTTTATTACGAATTAAAATATATATATATAATTATGTAGTGTATATGTAATATATCGATATTTTATAAATAGTTATATAGTGTAAGGGTAGCCCAGTGCACTAAAGCTCTCTTCATATGCAGGGTCCGGGGAAGGGCCTGACCACAAGAGTCTATTATACGCAGCCTTACCTTGCATTTCTGCCAGAGGCTGTTTCCAAGGCTTGAACCCGTGACCTCCTGATCACATAGCAGCAACTTTACCAGTTACTCCAAGGCTCCCCTTCTATATAGTGTATATATAATTATTGATATTGTATAAATAGTTATGTAGTATATATATAATATATTGATATTATATAAATGCTTATGTGGTATATACGTACTGTATCGATATTATATAAATCTTGTATAAACATGTATCAATATCGTATAAATGTTATATAAACATATATGTATAATTTATAAATAATTATTTAGTGTATATGTAATATATCGATATTGTATAAATGTTTTATAGACATGTATCAATATTGTATAAATGTGTATAATCATGTATAGATATCATATAAATAATTATGTAATGTATCGATATTTGACTATCATGCATTTTCACCTTAATAAATAAAAGAATAAACAAAAAATAATAAAACGACATAAATATTCATTTTTTCATAAAAGAAGTGAAACAATTATAAAACAAAAAAAATTAAAAAGGAACAAAAAAAAATTAAAACAACAAATATTTTTCTTTAAATAGCACAACAAAAAAAAAAAAGTTTTTTTTTTAAGTAAGAAAGAAAATGGCCAAATGGCAAAAAAAAACATTACAACCGCCACTTTGTAAAAGCCGAGTGGCCATTGCCATCTTTCTTGTAAGACAAAAAGGCATGGCCTTTTTTAAAAAAACAAATATGCAAATGGCTATGTGGTCTAATTTATCATAATTTTAACTTATTATTAGTAACCTTTTATAATCACCATTTGAATTTCAACTCAAGAAAAAAGAGCTACAAATGGATAGATAAACTCTAGAAGATATGAAATAGATGTTAATTCATACCTTCAATATCGGAATATACATTACACCAATGCAAATAAAGAGTTTAAAAGGGGGTTGAAATTGGAGATTAAATTGCGTCAAATGAAGATTCTTTTAAAATGGGTTAAGGCTTGAATGTGTTGAGATTGATCCAATTCAAATTATCTAAACCTAACCCATAAAATTCTAAAAGGATTGTACAGGTTATCTATATTTGCCCCTACATATAACCATTAATATATAGCATCTGAATAAAGATGCTCAATCAATACATATTGCAATAGTTATAGCTAACATAAGTCATATGTTACCAACATAGGTTGTGGTGCAGTGCTAGGAAGACTATTCACCCTTAACCAGAGGTCTCGGGTTCGAGCCCTGGATATGGAGAAAATCTTGGTGGGAACGTCATCCCCGAATAAGCCCTGCAATATGTGATCCCGATTTAATCAAAATTACACGGGCTTCAAATATCGAATGAAAAATCAAAAAAAGTCATATGCTTATTTTAAGTATTACAATTCTCAGGAAAAAAAGTTATATTACATAAAATAAGACAAAAAATAAGAATCTTTATTGTCGGTTCAGCTCCAAGTTGTGGTTTTTTAATCCTTACCATAAAGTTTCATGTTATGCTCCATATTTTTTAGGGGGTAGTTTCAAATATATATAATAAAATAATTAGTTTACAACAAATAGAACCATATTTTATTTACATAAAAAATAGTCAAAAAGTCATAGAAAATATATACTGACTATACAATATACCATGTCAAAGATATAGAAAGTACAGATGTAATGACCCGTTAGGTCATTTTGAGAACTAGTCCTCTTGCTTTAATAAAATATCCTTCTCGCAAAAATTTAAACTGGATATTTTAAAATAATTAATTTAGTTTATGATTAATGGGCCAAGTCCATAATTAATATAACATTCTATATCTTGTGGCCCACATATAAGAATGAATTATAGCTACTAGGTTGACACTTTCTAATAAAAATAATAATAATAAAATAATATATGCATATCAAATATTCCACGGAAAAACTCAAGCTATTGCGGCGTCTGCGTTTTAGGTAAGATTTCCAATGCTAGAATTTTATTACTACTAGAAGTTAAATATTCCTTAACACTATATATGATAACAATTGAATAGATAAGAATGTATCCTACTACTATTATATTATTAGAGTTGGAAAGGACTTGAAGTTGCAATGTATGTTGTTATTTTGAGGGGGAGACAAATGTCACCATTATTAGCTAATGAATGCATTGTATTCTAAAAAGTGGGGGTAAGATTAGTGGACAAATCATGGCATAATGAATGTGAATAATGGTGTAAGTTATGAGTTATTATTGGGAAAGATTAGGTAAACTATGAAATAATAAGTCTCCATAATTTTTGTATCCAGGTTTAAGTACTGATTTCGTATAACTTGGATAGATTTTGATCTTTATTATAGTTATCACATTCAAGTTTTGATACATTAATATATGCAATTAAATATTAGGTGGATCGTATTATATGAATACCAATAGAATTATGTTATTTGGAGGAAGTAATACTAAACCCCAGGCTTGAAATTTGGAAAATATGAGAGTGTGCATATTAATTAGAGTCAAGATTTGGGAACTTGATTATAGATTTATGTGAGTTTTTGGGTCTAAGCTAAACATATAATAATTTGGGTGTTGTTAGTTTTGAAATCTTATTGTGATTATCTATTTGACTAGATTACATTGATTTGGAAGCCCAGCGAAAGGGGAAGGCTCAAGTCCCGGAGTGATTGCTTGATTATTTGAGGCAAGTGAACTTCTAAACCTCACTTTAAACTTGTAGATGCTAGTATTTCCTTGTTATGTGCGTTGGGGGTAATGAGAATTGGACTACATTGTTGACTTAATCTGGACATGTAAAATGTCTATATTGATATGAGATGTGAAAAATATTACTAATATCATGCTATTATTGTGAATGGTATGAACTGGTATGAACATGAATTGATTGCATTGGTTCTGATATATTGTGCGGAGATTGGAAATGATATAAAATAAAGGGTTCGGGCCACACGCTCCATGGAAGGTATCATGAAACACAAGGAGGTCGGGCCACATGCTCCGTGGCAGGTTACATGGATAGAAATGTCCCCCATGGGTTCTGGACTGTGATTCAGCGGATGTGTACCAATAGGACAGACATGCATCATTTTATTGCATTATATTGCACCTTTCTGATATTTGTGAATTTGTGTTTACCCATTTATTGTTCTATATATGCTGAACTTGACTTGATATAATTCGTGTGATGAGACTATCGATGAGTATTCGTGGACTGTATTATTGTTATTATTGTACAAATGTAGAGTTGGGCTGGTTTTATATAGGTTGTAGTTAAGGAGGTTTGGTTGGCAGGATAGGAGTACTTGTATCTATTGAGAATTGCTTAGTTTTAGTTGTCCACTTGCTGAATACCGTGTTGTTTTGTACTCACCCCTTACTTCTACACTTGTGTAGGTTGTGAGCCCGGGCCTTCTTGATCTCCTAGTATTTCCTACCACATTCGAGGTTATCATTTCGAGTGTTGAGGTAGCTGTTACATCTATCTAGCGAACACCCCTTACACTTTTATTATGTTTTAGTTCTATTCTAAAGATAAAGACATTGTGACTGTATTTCTTTATGTACTTTGTTAACATATTAGTGGCTTGTAAATGTGACAATCAATCTTGGGGGATTTTAAGTTTGTTTTATGTGTTTTTGGTTAAATTAAATTTTGATTCATTTCTTTTTCTTCTGCATCGACTTTTCATTGGGTATTAGGCTGACTTGTATCGGTGGGTGAGATGAGTGTCATCATACGCAGATTTGGGTCATGACAAATGGTATCAGAGCCCCATGTTCATAGGTCTTACGTGTACACACGCCGAGTTTAAGTAAAGTCTTGAGTATCGGTATGAAGATGTCTGAACTTATCTTCGAGAGGCTATGACTACTTTTAGGAAATTTTCCCTTTTGTTCTTTTACTTTGTACTGTGCGTGATTACTTTTATTGGTACTAAATTTTTGCTTGTACTTTTTGACAGATGACTAGGACCAGAGCTACGGCCAGTGGTAGAGGAGGGGAGACACTCCCTGAGGTTGATGTTCGGACCCCAACTAGGGGCACAGATAGAGGTCGATCTAGAGGTCTTGGTTGGGGAGTGGCAGCAGGCAGAGGTCGTGCCTGAGGAGAGGCACCAACTAGAGAGGTAAGCCATAGATTAATGTTATAGAGGAATAAGTCCCTCCAGAGCTTTCTACTGCACCATTGCTTCAGGCCACTTTGATGCGAGTATTGAATATGCTTGAATGATTTAATCAAAGTGTGGGGGCGATAGGTACACCCGAGGGTTCTCAAACTAGAGTAGGGGCTCAGACCTCAGGGCAACATAAGATTCTAATTATTCAAGGTCTAGTGGGCCAGCTACCTGTGGGCCCTAAAGCTGATGAGGGTAGAGTATAGGTAGGGGGAGTTCAGGGTGCACCTGTAGTCATGTTGACTGACGACGAGCAACACCAATATGAGAGGTTCTAAAAAATAGACCCACCCCAGTTTCAGGGTGGGAAGACTAAGAATGCACCTGAGTTCCTGACCATGTGCCAAGAGTTATTGGAGGCAGTGTGGTTAGCTGAGACACACAGAGTTCATTATACTATACTCCAATTATGTGGGCCATCCAAAGAGTGGTGGAGAGTGTATCTGAGTTTAAGGCCAGTTGGGCCACATTAGGTGACTTGGGATGCGTTTTCTAGTTCTTTTTATGACCGTTCATCCCTTGGAGTGTAAGGGAAGAGAGCCAACTACGGATAGAGAATTTGAGGCATAAGGATCTTACAGTTGCTGAGTATGACTTATTTCTACCAGTTGTCCAGACATACCATGGCTGTCCTTTCTGATAAGACAGAGTGGATTCACAGAGTTGTGTGAGGACTAAACTACTCCATTTGTACCAAAGTGTTTTGACCCGCCCATAAAGGTGCTTCTTTCCAGTCTATCGTGGGTGCCGCTAATGAGGAAAAGTTGATGGAGAGAGAGGACTTTGGGGATCCCTAGAAGGCTTGTGCTTTTGGTCAGTTTTCGGGTACCTCATCTAAGAAGAGGGTCCTATAAAATAGGTGGTTCCTTCTATCATAGAGGACTAGTTCATGCATTTATGCCAATTTCTGAGGATGATAAGACACATCATGGGTCCTATACTACATGTCAGAGTTATCAGGGGTCATAGTGAAGGTCGGTGAGCCGGGGTGGTTATACAGGTTCATCGCAGAGGTATTTGCACGAGAGAGCATGTTATACTTATAGAGATCCGAATCATCTTTCGTGGCAGTGCATATCTCTGGGTCGAGGAGGAACCCAGCCTAGTTTTTCAGTTTTAGTTAGAGGACCAGCACCGTCGATCAAAGGTCAAGGTAGAGCCCAGACTATTAGAGGTGGTCGCACTCCTAGTAGGGGTACTGGTGCTGCTACAATACCTCATGGAGGAGGTAGAGGAATTATGTTGGTCGAAGGTGGTAGGGGAGCTCAGTGTTATGCTTTTCCGGGGAGACTCGAGGCTGAGGCTTCTGACGCAATTATCACTGGTATTGTCCTAGTCGTCCATTGATTTGCATCTATGTTATTTGATCCAGGATCTACATTTTACTATGTGTCTATCTATTTTGCATTTGGCTTTGATTTGATATGTGATCGTATGCCCGTGCCTATTCATGTTTCTACACCTGTGGGTGAGCCCTTAGTGGTGGATCAAGTGTATCGATCCTATCTTATTTCCTTGGCTGGGTATGATACTTGGGTAGATATGATTATTCTGGGGATGGTAGATTTTGATGTGATATTAGGTATGGATTGGTTTTCTCCATATCGTGTTATTCTTGATTATTATGCTAAGACTGTTACCTTAGCGATACCTGATGCCTCAAGGATTGAGTGGAAGGGTATTAATGGCTCCTATCCTAGTAAGGTTATCTCATACATTCATTCTCAAAGGTTGATTGATATAGGGTGTATGTCTTATTTGTCCTTTATTTGGGATACCAATATTGAGTCACCTCCTATGGAGACTATTCCGGTGGTTAAGGAGTTTTCTGATATATTTCCTACTGATATTCCTGGTGTTCCTCCGGATAGGGACATTGATTTTTCTATTGACTTAGAGCCTAGAATTAAACCCATTTTTATTCCTTCATATCATATGGCTCTAGCTGAGTTAAAGGATCAGTTGTAAGACTTGTTGAGTAAGGGGTTTATTCACCCTAGTGTGTCGCATTGGGGTGCACCAGTTCTGTTTGTAAGGAAGAAAGATGGGACTATGAGGATGTGTATTGATTATAGGTAGTTGAACAAGGTAAATGTTAAGAACAAGTATCCTCTTTCCCGTATTGATGATTTATTTGATCAACTTCAGAGAGCAACATTGTTTTCTAAAATAGAATTGAGATTTGGTTATCATCAGTTGAAGATTAAGGCATTCGATATCCCTAAGACAACCTTTTGGACTCGTTATAGCCACTATGAGTTCTTGGTGATGTCATTTGGGTTGACCAACGCTCTAGCAACATTCATGGAGTTGATAAATGGGGTATTTTGCCTGTACTTGGATTCTTTTGTGATAGTATTCATTAATGACATCTTGGTGTATTCTAATACTAAGGCAGATCATGATCGCCATTTGAGGTTGGTACTTCAGAAGTTAAGGGGAGAAAAGTTGTATGCAAAGTTCACCAAGTGTGAGTTTTGGCTTGATTCTGTGACATTTTTGGGATATGTGGTTTCCAAAGAGGGGATTAGAGAGGATCCATCTAAGATTGAGGTTGGATAAGGCCTACTTCTCTTACTGAGATTAGTAGTTTTGTAGGGTTAGTCGATTACTACAAATGGTTCGTGCAGAGCTTCTCCACTATTGCAGCTCCATTGACTAGATTGACTAAAAAGACCATGGATTTTCATTCGTCCAACAAGTGTGAGGCGAGCTTCCAAAAGCTCAAGACTTTATTGACTTCAGCTCTTGTTTTGACCCTACCCAAAGAGGGTGTGGGCTTTACTATATACTGTGATGCTTTCGATATTGGTTTAGGTAGTGTGTTGATGCAAAGGGGGAAAGTGATTGCCTATGCTTTGAGACAGTTGAAGGCCCATGAGAAAAACTATCCTACTCATGATTTAGAGTTAGCGGTCGTGGTCTTCGTGATTAAGTTATGGCATCATTACCTACACGGTGTGCATTATATGGTCTTTACCGATTATAGGAGTCTTAGTATATATTTAGTTAGAGGGATCTGAAATTGAGGCAATGTAGATGGCTTGAGTTATTGAAGGACTACAACATGAATATCTTGATCACCCAAGAAAAGCCAATGTGGTGGAAGATGCCTTGAGTAGGAAGTCCTCTAGTATAGGGAGTCTTGCCGCTATCCAAGTTAAGGAGCGACCATTGGCTAGAGATGCTCAGAGATTGGCTAATAGCCTTATCTGATTGAAAATTTCAGAGAATGGTGGTGTTCTTTCTTTTGTGGAGGCACGTTCTTCCTTGGTTGAGAAGATTTGGGAGAGGTAGTTTGACAATGAGAAGTTATGCATCATTCGAGACAAGGTATTGAGAGGTGAAGCTAAGGAGGCGGTACTTGATTCGGAAGGTGTATTGAGGATTGGCGGTAGAATTTGTGTGCCTAAGGTGGATGACCTAACTAGACTTATTTTGGAAAAGGCTCATTGTTCGAGTTATTTTATTCATCCGGAAGCAGCCAAGATGTATCATAATCTAAGCACAATATTGGTGGTGTGAGATGAAGAAGGATATTTCAGATTTCTTGTCCAAGTATTTAACTTGCCAGCAAGTAAAGTGTGAGCACCAGCGTCCTGGGGGTGTAAGTCATAGGAAGCCTATTCCCACTTGGAAGTAGGAAATGATCACTATAGACTTCGTTGTGGGTTTACCTCCCACCATGGGTGGTTATGATTCTATATGGGTGGTTGCTGACAGATTGACCAAGTCCGCCCATTTTATTCTAGTTAAGGTGAGGTACACAGCGGATAAGCTAGCCCAGTTATATATTAGTCAGATCATTTGGCATCATGGTATCCCAGTATCTATTATTTTGGATCGGGGTTTAGTATTTACTTCACACTTTTGGAAGGCATTACAATATGGTTTGGGCACTAGACTTGATATGAGTACAACTTTTCACCCACAGACCGATGCTCTATTCGAGCGGACGATTCAGGTGTTGGAGGATATGCTCCGAGCATGTGTTATTGATTTTGGTGCTAGATGGGATCAATAATTTCCCCTAGTGGAGTTTGCCAACAATAATAGTTATCACTCCAGTATCCAGATGGCCCCATTTGAGGCTTTGTATGGTAAGCAGTGTCAATCTCCTATTGGGTGGTTTGATTTAGCTAAGATGGACTCTTTAGACACAGACTTGCTTAGAGATGCTATGGAGCAGGTTCGTATGATTCAAGGTAGACTCTTGATAACCTAGAGTACACAAAAGAGTTATGCAGACCATAGAGTTCAACTATTGAAGTTCATGGAGGGTGATCATGTTTGGCTTCGAGTGTCGCCCATGAAGGGCGTGATGCGGTTCGAAAGGAAGGGCAAGCTCAACCCTTGATTCATTGGCCCATTTGAGATTTTGGAGCAAGTTGGAGAGGTGGCTTATAGATTGGCCTTACCACCTAGGTTATCGGCTATGCATAACGTGTTTCATGTTTCCATGCTCTGGAAGTATGTTTCGGATGAGTCTCATGTGTTATCACTCGATTCAGTGGAGTTGGGTCCAGACCTGATATTTGAGGAGGAGCCTATAGCTATTCTAGATAGGCAGGTTCATAATCTTAGAACCAAGGAGATAGCTTCAGTGAAGGTACAATGGAAGCACCATTATTGTACAAGTATAGAGTTGGTCTGGTTTTATGCAGGTTGTAGTTAAGGAGGTTCGGTTGGGAGGACAGTAATACTTATATCTATTAAGCTTTGCTTAGTTTTAGTTGTCCACTTGCTGAGTACCGTATTGTTTGGTACTCACCCGTTGCTTCTACACTTGTGTAGGTTGTGAGCCCGGACCCGCTTGATCTTCTAGTGTTTTCTACCACATTCGAGGCTAGCATTTCGAGTGTTGAGGTAGTTGTTACATCCATCTAGTAGACACTTCTTGCTCTTTTATTATGTTTTAGTCCTATTCTAGAGACAAAGACATTGTGACTATATTTCTTTTTATATTTTGGTAATATATTAGTGGCTTGTAAACGTGACAACCAATCTTGGGGGATTTTGAGTTTGTTTTACGTATTTTAGGGTAAGTTAAATTTTAATTATTTCTTTTTCTTCCGCATCTACTTTCCATTGGGTATTAGGCTGATTTGTCTTGGTGGTTTGAGATCAGTGCCATCACACCCAGATTCGGGTCGTGAAAATAGACTTACTATATAATATAGCTTATCTATATATAAGATATACACTGACAATACATTATGATACAATCAAAAAGTTGAATATAGCTTAAATATATATGAAGTATACACTAATTATACATGAAGTATACACTGACTATTCAATCTTGATCAACTCAAAATTATCTCTAAACATACCCAAATTTTAAATATGAATCATCTTAATACTTTGAGTCTTTTGATATATAATTCGTTTGAAACTATTTAAATTAGCGGTGCATCATATTTTAAAGAAGAAGAAGAAGATAAAGAAAAAAGACAAATGTCACAACCCAACCCACCATGACGTGCGAGCACCTACTAACACCTAGATAGGAGAACCGTTACAAAATATCATGCAGAAGTTTAACAAAATACCATTAATAGTCCTAAAAGAGTAGTAAAGACACTACATATTAATTCAAAGCTCCAATGTTGATTATAAGACACACTTTAACACCCCCAAGGATACTAGTCTAAATAGGTACAAGAACTTCTAAAGATACAGTATAAATAAAATAATGGCACAACTCCCACCATAAGGAAGGAAGAGTAGAAGTTGTTGGATAATCATCTTCATCTTTACCTAGGAAACATCACTGACCCTGCAACCAAACTATGTCAAGTGGCATAGCAAGCGTAGTATCGGTCAATCCGATACCCACCGCATAATATAAAGAAATCAACAAGAATAAAACATGCTTTTAAGGAAATACACCGCCAAATCTTTATACACAACTTTTACCATTCCTGATAACCTCATTAAATTCGTTCAAGTCTAACTCTCATCCCTTTTAGTTGGTCCGCTACCAAATCTAATACAAATCAAGATCAATGCACAGATGATAGTCACACAATGTTTCTCTCATAGAAACCATACCCAAACTGATAGTGTGTCGGCGGGACACTCGATCCAATAGTTAGTATGTATCAGAACATGACACCTAATCAGATATATGTGTCAGAACGTGATACTCGATTTAATATATGTGTCAAAATGTGACACCTGATTCAATATCACAATCACAAACACAATCACAGTCCACAACAAATAATTCACATGCTTGCACAATCAAGTAACAGGTTCATTGCATATAATTGTTCATAATTAGTCATTTCGTTAGTTACATTGTATCCTTTCCTTCATTAATAATATTTCATCAAGCCTTCTTTATTCAAGGCACCACTTTCGGTAGAGTAAGTTCAAGATTATGGATTTCATGGTCTTGGGATTATAGTCCAATAACTACAACATATCAATCACCCAACCACAACAGTTAAACGCATAGAAAACTTCACAGCATTACTCCATCACTATAAAAGTCCCTCTATAATATAGACTAAACCATAATCTACAACCATAGGTACACAAGTTCATGGCATAGGATTTATCAACCCTAAGTCATTCATATTCACCTTTTATTTCATGATTCACACTATTCAAGTAATTCACAGGGAATAACCAGCATAAACACGTATATATATCAAATTTCCACAACCCACAAGTCTCAAGATCTCCTAACAACCCAACAATTATCTACATTTAATTCTGCAAGGGTTATTGGCCTTCTAAAAAGTTTTCACCAAGGTTAACTTTCAAAGATTGGACCTTTATCACTAGTCACATAATAATCATGACCCACAACAAATATTCCCACTCTAAACAACAATTAACCATCATTTAACCATTCAGACTCCGTGCCCAAAGGCCTAAGCATGAAATCTACCATCAACTATAATATAGAATGCGTGGGAATAGATTTACAACTATGCATTTAGAGAAACCTAGTCTACCTGGGCGCCAAGAAGTTGTAGAAGGATTAAAGAACAATCCTTGACTTCTGAAGGGAAAAACTATGGAGACTGGCCTGAAATATATGGGTTGTAGCCTTCCTTGCATGAGGAATCTCTTCTTCTCTTCTCTCCAAGACTAGAGCAACTTCTTGAGGTTTCTAAGGAAACCCTCATCTATTTTGGCACTTAGGGAAATAATGAGATAATAAAAAGATGCCTCTTTTCCATTCTGTCCCATCAAATTCCGCCACAACGGTTTAAATCGCGTTCTGGTGTCCCAGCACAGATAATGCTCAGTAGAATGGGCATAACGTTTTACTTTGAACTCCAAATGAGGCAAATGGTGGCTTTGGAAAGAAGACTCATAGATCTTTAATTTGATATGTCATGGGCTACCTAATTCATTATAGGATAAGAGATCTGGTCGTTTGAAGTTGACCCTAGTTTAAACTCAAGTTAGAAACCAAATCGGAAAGATACTTTCAACTTAGCTTTGTGCTAGTAGCATGTACGACCTTAATTCACAACTAATGCACTCACATAATAAGGAATTGATCCTAGTCATATGACGAATGAGATTTGTATAAATTTACCATAGATATTTTTAGTAACGACGGGGCTAGATCATTACAATAGATTCTAATTTACCCCTCATTTATCCTCAAACGATAACATAGAGGAGAGGGAACAAGTCGGTCTTAAAGCTTTTCAAAACCAATGATAAGACACCATTACAACTTATGGAAAATCACATCCTGGACTAATCTCTTTTTTGTCAAACTCTATATCTGGAGTTTTACTAACCCAAATTCCATTTCAAAAGTTTATATGGGTTAATATGACCCTTAAACGATACACCTCAAGACACCAAATATCTCTAAAAACACCCAATTCATAAAGCTCATTGAAATCTATTCTAACTGAAATCTTGCCAACTCTTATACTAAGAGGAACTTAACTGGGCACTTACACCCTAACCAATGCTAGAACAAGCACATCATCCCCACTCAAAGAGCAGTAACCACAAAGTATCTCACGAATCAAACACATAAATCAATACACCACAAATAAGTATGCAAGGATGCTCATTCACAATCAATAATCGAGCATCAGTCATATTAATCAGCAATGACCTCAGCATCATACTCTCCATCTTATCACAGCATCCAAGAATAAAATACAATTCAGCATGTTCACACAATACTGAGGAAACGATAATTTCAAGCAATATTTGCAATCACAATCATAGCAACACATTGCCTTTTTATTAGCCCCATTCATTTATTAAGATCAACTTATATCAATACATAGCTCATCACCTTAAGCCGAAAACATTAGCCATGTCAAATCAATAACATTTATGCCCCTTATCAACTAGGTTCTAAAAACACTAGACAACCATGACCAGTCACACACTTAAGAATTTTCCTCATTATCTTAGCATAAATAAACATGCACGCTATAGGGATATGTTCATCACCCACCTTAAACAATAACATCATGATAAATAGAAACGCCATTTAAAAAAACAACTAAAGCATTGAGTTTCCATAAACTTAATCTAAAAGTCAAAACAATTATGAAACATAGACGCACAATTTAGCAACAACGAAAGCATTGAGTCCCGATAAACTAAATCCAATAGTTAAAACAATCATAATCACAAGTACAACATAGCCCGAACTCTCAGTCTTAAGTCTTGACTTAATAAACACATGGCATCACATTAAGGCCCTTAAATTAATTTCAAGATCAACCCAAACAATGCATAGCCAACATTTCAGCATCACATTGCTTAAAACCAATTATGAACCATGTTAAGGAAATATTTCATGACAACCAATTTTTCTATATGTGACAATATCCCTTTTCTCACATGGTTCCCAACCAATTCCGACTGTCCCCAAATCAGAGTTTCTCTATAATCATAAATCATTTTTTCCTTTTACCATATTTACCAATGGCAAGTCCAAGCATAATTAAGAGTTGTATTTTCTCACACATTTATATAATTTAACACGTCAGAAATTCATTCATTAATCATTTATCACTAGACAATTACACATAACCAAGTTATGACCCTTTTTCTTACAACAAATTCACAGAAACCCAAGCAATCATATCTCACATAGTTTTAACCATTCAAGAAAGTACCTTTGGCACGTAGATATTTATCTCAGGCAATATAAAATTCACAACACGTCATATTATCCATGCAAGCACAATTAACACATCATATTATTCATGTAAGCATAATTCACACAGACCATTAGGAAGACATCAATAGGCACAAAATCATAAAATCAGGAACCACATCACACAAGCAAGTCAAATTCCTTAACTTAATTCGCTTCATGGATGACCATTCATTGATCATCCATGCACTTACCTAGCCTCTATGGCCAGATACTAATTGGAACCTTCTTGGTTCTAATTTTTCTTGCTTATGTCCCTTCAATTGAGACAACGACATCAAGTTTACTTCAGTGAGATACCAAACGGAATCTGGAGATATCAATTGGACTCAACTCATACCACAATCGATAACCCGAATGAAAGGTAGGAAGAAATGGAACATATTCCTAGAAGTTAACCCTAGTTTGAACTCAAGACAAAAACTAAATCGGAAAGACACTTTCAACTTAACTTTGTTCTAGGAGCATGTACAACCTTAATTCATAACTAATGCACTCGCATACAAAGGAATTGATCCTAGTCATTTGACAAATAAAATTTATATACATTTACCACATATATTTTTTATTACAACGGGTTAGGTCGTTACAACAAAGATACAAAAGAAGAAGACAAGAAAGAAGGGAAGATGATGACGATGATGAAGAAGAAGAATAATGAAGCATAATAAAAAGATAGAAAAGATGAAGAAGAATAAGACGCAACGAAGAAGACGCAGAAGCTAGAGGCCATTTTTTAGGAATAATATGATTGAATGGACATATTAAGTAATTTTTAAAAATTGGGTTAAAATTGGTAAGTAAAATTTACGGCTTGCATAATTTACCCTTTTTATATCGAATGAATTTCTCAGAAATAAATTCTTACATACAAATCACATACCAAACTCTATGAAGAAAATAAAAATTCGTTGCGGATAAATTTTGTAGTTCAATAAAACAAATAATTTTATTTAGCGACAGATTAGTAACATATTATCATATATATATATATATATATATATATATATATATTATGTATGCTTAATTTAGAGATTGATTGGCGACAAAATTCATAACTAATTAGTGAAATAGTGATTTAACACATAAATATAGTAACATCTTTATGAGAATTTTTCTAGATTTTCTTTCTAGTCATGATTGAATAAAGTTTATAAAAAATATGAATAATAATTCAATAAATATAAGTATGAGATCATTGATTCATCCACTACTAATAAGAATAATCAATATAAAATTATTCAACATTTTTTAAAAAAAAAATCAATAAAATCTTCACTAAAATAAAGAGGACTCTCATAGATTAGATTAGCACAAAATATATCTACTCCAAATACAGGCCCAGAAAAAACAATTGAGTTAGTATAATGATAGGCATGAAACTAAGCAACTCGTAGATTCTAGAAGATATTTTGGTGAGCTACTATTAGGCACACAACAAAGAAGTTAAGTGAGTATATTTTACAAAGTCCAATATATCTTAAACGCACTCTTTTAAAAAAACTAAGTACTGTTGTAAAATGGGTGTCCATGTGGCACCTCAATGACCAAGTAGGAGTGTCCATGTGGCACCTCAATATCCAAGTAAATTATCGATATTTGTGATCAAGAAAAAGAAAGGGAGGCCACAATTACTTTGTCCCCAAGAAATTTAGGCTTATAATTAAATAGCCCTCTTGTAATGAGAGATACACACCAAAATATTAAAGAGAAAAATTTATTACAACTATTTCTCTCTTTTTCTTTGTTATTTAACACAAACAGGAAAAACACGACTATCACCTACCTAGAATCAAGCGCAAATACTCTAAAAATTTTGAGATTTCTCATTTTGAAGTGCATTGGCTTGTTCTTGGTCTAAAATTAATAAAGAATACAAAAACAATTAATGAATAATGGCCTAAATCACCTGAATTATACTCAAATCATAACCCTTGGCCAATTTCATGATCATCCACCCAACTAGAGCTTTTTCCACTATTAATTCCAAGTCATGTTCCCTCCCCTAAGATAATTACCATGGATTCTAAGGTCTCAAAATCAAAATACAAGTTAAGGGAGTAATTAACTTGCCTTTACTTAAAATTTGATAGAAAACTGAAGGAAAATAGCCCTAGGTTGCCTCTTGCTTTCCCAAGAACGAAAGTATAGAAATAAAAATAAATTTGTGACTTTTTCCTATTAATTTCGCAATCGGCCTATAACACTCACCTCCCCGCTATAGCGGCCTCACCATAGCGGAATTTCACCCTCTATAGTGCCTTGCTCAGAAACAGAACCTCAGAATTCTTTTGTCAAACCCCCATTTTGCAATACAACCTCAAACTTTGACATTCTAAAATAACTCTTTCACGCCAAATCCAATTCCAGGAGTTCAAATCACTCGAATTCACTTTTGAAAAATGCTACAGATTTGTTAATGTCTTAGATGTCATAAAATCAAATTCAAACTTAGACATTAACTCCAATACATTCTAGCATCACCCCTAGACCTCACCTAACTTAGATTTTGCCAAAGACTAGCCTAACCTAAATTTTTAAAGTTTCTACTCAAGAGTATTTCTAGCCTAACTCTTTCACTATTGGCTTTTCCATATCGATCACAATGGGTTGTTACATCAATAGAGCCATGAAAATCATATCCATCTTGGCCTTGCAGTTGTATAACCACTACATCTGCCATAAATTACTAATATATCTGTAAAAATCATAAATCTCACTCTTATTTGTACACATGCAAAAGGGTCTTAATCTTGTCCATCTAGTTATGACCTACATGGGATTCTAGCCATGTATCTGTAATGACCTTGAGGGTCATTTTTTTAAATTTGTGTGAAATTATCATTTTACCCCTATCATTAGTGTCCCCGAGTATTATTTAATCGATTTGTGTAGTTGAAAGTGTCAAAATCTTAATGGTTTGTAAATTGTGCAAATTCTTGAGTTCTATAAAGTTAAGAGGTAAAAAAGTGATTTTCTGTACCAACCGAAGCTACGGGTCTCGAAATAGAATTCTATCAATTCCAACAACTCCAGAATGTGGAAATTAGTCTGGAAGAGTTTACAAAATTACTTTTGGAGTTGTAACAAAGATTTGAGGTCCTGTGTTGGAAATTTGAGAAATTTTAGGTCAAGATTTGACTTTGGTCAACTTTTGGAGTTTCGATACTCGAAATGAAATTTCGATGACTCCGCTGGATTCCGGGATGGTTTTTAGTCTAGAAGAAGTGCTACCTAAATTTTTAGAGGTCCCAAGCCCATTTTGGTATTTTGAAGGTCTAAGTTGGTTTAGTTGCAACTTTTTGAGTTTCAGGTCAAGGAGACCTCAAATTCAAATTATGATGGTTCCATCAACTAAGGAATATCCAAATTATTCTATTAGCAATGTCGGCATGACTATCAAGGCAATCGATACGAGTTTGGGTCCATTTGATGCTTTTGACTTTAAAAGTTAGAATATGATTGACTTTAGTCAACATTCTTAGAAAATGCACTTGGATAAAAATTCTAAGACGCATTTAGTTTCATAATATCGAGTATGTTCAAGAACGACCCTTCGTTTGCTTCCCAAAGTTTCCGGTCTAATTTCGAGGTCCGTTGTGGAATTTGACTTAAAATGACATTTGGATATGGGATCTACTTTTTATTAAAATAATCTCGTATGATAATTTCAAATATGTTATTGAGTACGAAACGTCGAATATAGTGGGGTAGCATAACTGGTTTATTTTTATAGGGTTTCAAACGATTCAGAGACTTTAAATAATGCAAAAAGTCTGAAAAATCTGCTGCAAAAGTGCAGATTTTCCTCTCAATTTTGAACACTCTTTTTTTGAGCTTTTCACGTCAAAATCTAGTAATTCAAGAGTGTATCTTCAAAATATTTTCGTGAGAAATCTATTGGTTAGCTTGGAATCTTGAGGAGAGGGTGTCAATTGAGGCAAAATCTTGATTTTAGTTGCTGCAACATCTATTTTCGGAGTGAATTTTTGAGGAACTTTGAGATTTTTATTTCTTGGTTTATATAAACTTGATTTTAGTGATTCAAGGGTCAAAGTTTAAGAAAATTACGTGGTGAATCTAGTGGTGATCTCAAAAACTTGATTTGGTGTTTCGTGTGAGGTAAATTTGCTAATCTAGCTACTGCCTTTATCATTTTTGAGTTGAATTTTAATGGATTTTGGAGGATTGTTTCTTGATCATCTTAACTCTGATCATCTTAACTCCATTTTTAATGATTCTTAGGTCTAAATTATGAGTTTTTCTGTAAGGAACGTCGGTGATATTATCCTTTACCAATTGCTGCAATTATTAACATTTAAAAGATCATTAAATCAAAATTTCAAAGGTGAGTTATGAAGTTTCTTCCAAGTTAGAAAATTATATTTTAATGATTTGGAAATCGATTATTGCTTGATTTTAATGTGTTTTTTATCCACTAACTCTATTTGATGTGTAGAACATAATTTTCAAATAAAATTCAAAATTTAACCTTTTTCGAAAATAATTAATTTTTAGACTATTTTACCTCTGTTTTCGAAACCTATCAATATGAGTGTCATTGGACTTCTTGTGATATGTATGTTACATTGTTGATAGTGGGAGGTGTTCGAGTGTTGTTTCGACAATTGAGGTAGGTTTGACTATCCTTCTTTGAGACTGAGATGGGGTAATTAGTCATTTATATGTTATAGACTTTGGGATGGGTTGTAGTATGAATTGAGAATGTTATATATATTGTGATACATATGTGTGGGCTTATTTATTAATGTGTTGACGTGTGGGGGCTTATTTGCATTACATAACCCGTATGGGGGCTTTATTTGTTATCTTATTTGATTTGAGAGCATGTGATTCATAATTTGTCTATGAGAGAGGCTTGAGGATATTATTTAACTTGTAATGTTTGTCTGAGGGGTTAAGTTGGGGGTTTTGAGTATGCCTGAGTATTAAAATATTATTGAGAAAGAGGTGAACACTTATATTGAAATATTTTCTTCCCATTACTATGTATTAAGGGTGAGTATCATGTGTAGGTTAAATTTTAAGAACTTTGAACCTTGTACTACATATTGAGTTGAATATTTCTTCCATGCCATATGTGTTTTGATGCATTCATCCTCATTCATCATATCATGAAACATGGAAAGTTGAGAAATATGAAAATTCTTTTTGAGAAAGAAAATGAAACACCTTTACACCTTTGTATCTTGAGTCCCTCACCGAGATAGTTTTATGACAAGGTAGTAGATACATTATGATCCCTTGACCATGAGGATGTGGCAAGGATAATGAGATATTATAATTGAGGTATATGGTCTACGAAACCCCCATAGGTCCTAGTTGGTAGCACAGCTCAGTAGGTGTATACGACATAGTGTGCAACAGTCTTGATTCCATCATACCACCACATCATTGCATCATCATATTGCATTATATTGCATCAATATTTCTATTATTTGACTTATCTGGTTAATTATGATAATAAGTTGATATTATGGGCTTACTTTACTCGCACCATTATATATATAAAATGGAGGCACCAATGCCGAAGTGAGACTTTTCTATATGCAGGTGGAAGTGTTTCTTAGTTTATTTTATAGGTTTGATTAACTCCTTAGACTCAGTCGGCTAAAACCAACAAAGTACATATGGATTGTACTCACTCCTATTCTGTGTCCTTTTTTGATGAAGCTACTAGTTAGGGTACTTTACGTGGCAGCTAATATTCTAGCGGATTATATATTCTCAGATTAGTGGTGAGGTCCTGGAATTTGAATCGTCACTAGTCTATCTATATTTCTCAGTCTTTTGTATTATTCAGAGACTTATGTTGTATCTTCAGACTCGAACCTTGTACTAGATGCTCTCTATACTTGTAACACCAGGTTTTTGGATAACTTCATTATTGTTCATTTATTGTGTTTAACAGTGACTTGACTTCTCTTTCGGAGTCTCGTATGGTTTTATTTTTAGGCTTATACATCAGAATGGAGTTTGAGATATATGTGTGCCATCATGACCTCAATTTTTAGAGCCATGACAGTATCGTATCAGAGCAGCTAGCTTACCAGTCTCATAAGTTAAAGAGAAGGGTATCTAGTAGAGTCTTACGGATCGGTATATAGACGTCCATACTTATCTTCGAGAGGCTACAAGATACTTAATAGGAGAAATCCCTTTATTTGA
Source organism: Solanum dulcamara (assembly GCF_947179165.1). Taxonomy (NCBI): domain Eukaryota; kingdom Viridiplantae; phylum Streptophyta; class Magnoliopsida; order Solanales; family Solanaceae; genus Solanum; species Solanum dulcamara. The sequence goes on from NC_077243.1 coordinate 26,701,701, forward strand.
TCCCTACAAGGAACTTCAGGGGTTTTACACCAAACTAGCCTCGACCACTGATCAAAATCAAGTTATATATTCCTATTTTGATTTGCACAAAACCTCTAATGGCTTCTTTCAACTAAATAAGATGCAAATGCCTTATATTCGATCTAAGTTTGATAAGACTAACTTTTATGTTAGTTAGGTGGTATTTTGCAAAAAGCTTGACTATTTTCAGCCTCTTCTGGCCTTTTTAATGGTGATGAAATCACCATATAATGTGTTGCATTTGAGGTCAGCCTAGCCCCTATATGTATCTTTTGCTTAACACAACACTGTCAGGCAATTGGATGACATGAGATCTTAAAAATCACTTGTAGAAATTTATGACTTCAAACTCTATATCAATTTTGCTAGTCACAATCCTTTCAGTTGGAGTGCTCAAACTTATAATTTTATTCTGAGTAATTATGTTCTTCAAATTGGCAAAGAAATATGATGTGTTTCTATCAACCAGTTATAGGTACCAAGTTTTTGATTTCTTCTTCATTATGCTCTCTTTAATATTCAACCACTTCTCTAAGGTATCTTTGATCCTTTTTTCTAACTCAATGATGTTTTGTTTTTGTCCAAGGTGTCTCATAATACTCTGTATATCTTGCAGATGTTGTCTATATATTTTTACTTTTTTCTCCGCTCAATGAAATTTTAACACATTTTATGTTTTCATAGCTACTTTCATATCCTTATGTTTCAATCGTATCTCATTCATTCTCCTAATTTTTCACATTTGTTGTCAAGTCCTCTTAATAGTCCCATATAAATTCTCCTATTTTACTGGATGTTTCAGAAATTTGAATGAGGTAGGTCTCTGTCATTCTTATGTTCCGGATTAATACAAAGAGGTAAGTGATCAAAACACTTTGAATTCTTTTATTCGTAAATATTATAAATATACAGTTTAAATAAAAATATAATTATATATTAAGAATATAAATTTAATAAAATAATATAATTATTGGATAAAAAATATTTATGTTTGCTAGTGATGATAAAGATGATTTGTGTCGATGATGGTGGTAATGATTGTTGTTGATGACTATTAATAATGGTGGTGATGATTGTACTGATGAAAATGATTGGTGTTGCAGTGATTGGCGTAATGATAATGATTGATAGTAATGATGATAGTTGTTATGGTGAAGTTGGTTGATGTTTAATAATTAGCGGTATTGATTGTGGTAATTAAAGAACGTGTGGTGGTAGTTGGTGGCAATACTTGTCATTGTGAAGATGATTGATAGATTGACAAAATAATGATAATGATTGATAGTAATTGTAGAGATAATAACTGCGATGATGGCGATAAAAATAATATAGATGTAGTAGCAACTAACTTGAATAGTAGCCAACAATAGTAATTATTAGTAATGATTGTGATGACTGTTGATGATAATGGTGGTGTAGTGGTAATAATGGAAGAGATAATTAGTGATAGTGATTGCTAACTGTGAATAAAATACTAGTGAAGATTATACATATAAAAAATATATATTAATAATATTAAGATCTTATTAAAGATGTAATGTAAACAAAATAAATGCTTAAATCTTAATATAACTAGAATATATTCTATCAATTAAATACTTGAACCATAAATGCACTTAATATAAGTGCAAGCAAATAACTACTTTAGCCTAGTTAAAAATTTATGTATTTAAATATTTATAATGACCCCATTAACTTCTTGGGTCTCAACACTTTACTCCTCCAAAATCCTATAATTATGAAGAAAGGATCCTTTAGGCTTTCTTAATTCACAGTTTGGTCTCAAACTCAAAGGGCGGTGTTTGGACCCTAGAAGGGAGACGCCGTTGACACTGTATTGAGGCAAGTATGGGGGAAATGGCAGAGAATGATGAGTTTTACCTGAGATATTACGTGGGTCACAAAGGAAAATTCGGTCACGAGTTCTTAGAATTTGAGTTTAGGCCTGATGGCAAGCTCCGTTATGCTAACAATTCCAACTACAAGAACGATACAATGATTCGCAAGGAAGTCTTCCTCACTCCTTCTGTTCTCAAAGAATGCCGCCGCATTGTTGCCGATAGCGAGGTTTGTTTCCCTCTCCCTTTATTTTTTTCTTCTATTCGATTGCATTCTATTGTTTTGGCTCACAACAGGGTTTGGGTCAAACACGCTATCTTGGTATTAAGGTTTCCCTTTTTCCTCGCTCTCTTCGTTCAATTTGATGTTTAGGGTTTAGGGTTTTGGTCTATAATGTTTGGATTAATTTACAACTGATTTTTGCGACATACTATTTATGGGTTTTAACTTTGCTTAGTGCGATGCATCGCCAGTTCAAAGCTAGTTTAAAGGACGAGCAGTCTTAACTTTGATGTGGAGGATTCATATACCTAGCGACCCCAGCTAGTGTGAGATTGACTGATTGATTTTTATGGGTTTTCAAGTTTCTATCCATTAGCTTTCGGTTGTTACTTATGTCCTGATTCTGCCAAAATCAAAGTTGTTTAAAGACAAATGAAAAGATAGGAATACCAATTCATAGAGCCATTTGGATCTAATAATTTTAGTGAAGAAGCAAAATTCTCATCTCAGAAGAAAGATAACCCCGATATTTGGAGCAATTTTGGTGGTAACGTTCATTGCAAAAAAGCAAAATTGTCATTTTGATAACATAAAAAACTAGATGTAAACTTCTAGTTATCACCTAGATGAACTATTCTTGTTTGAATTGTTGTCCAGGGCTTTTTTTTAGGAGGGGAGAGAGGTGCAGTGGAGGGTTGGGGTTTCTTTTGTTCAGGCTGATGTAATGTGTGTTTTGTGCAATTCCGACTTTGTATCTCTTTCCACCTCGTTACTTCCTTGGTATTATTACTTGACTATTATTCTGATTACAAAATGAAAGAAGTAAAAGGTTTTGCATGTGTGTTTGTTGTAGATCATGAAGGAAGACGATAACAACTGGCCTGAACCAGATAGAGTGGGTAGACAGGAGCTTGAGATTGTGATGGGAAATGAACACATATCATTCACTACATCTAAGATTGGCTCATTAATGGATGTGCAGACCAGTAAAGATCCCGAGGGACTTCGTATCTTCTATTATCTTGTTCAGGTTATGATCTACAAGATGTTTCTCTCTTTTACTTCTTTATGTGGATATATCAAAAGCTTCTTAAAATAAGTTGTAATGTTGTACTTATTAGTTTGTGAAAATAGAATATAAATAGCTCATATAGAAATGCAAACATCATTCTGGCTATTGACATTCATATTTTATTACATATACATGCAGACAATTGCATCCAAAAAGAAAGGAGGAAACTACATTTGTAGGTCTCATTTTATCTAACAGAGTTTATTTTTAGAGGATACTTTTTCTTCTTTTAAATGGTCTAGATGTACAATAGTTTATATTATTATGTTTCACTTTTATTGGAGCTGTACAAGCAATATGGTATTAGTGTTCATTAGCTAGATATATTGCTCACTGAAAGCAGATAAGGGATCCTAGTTATAAACAGTAAAATGGTCTTATATATGTTTAAATATGTTATATGTAAACCTTCATGGCTTGATCTGGTTCCAGTTGCTGAGTTCCATAAGAAAAATTAACTCCCATCAAACTTCACCTTTAGATTGCATTGGAAACTGGATGGTGAAGGCCTCTATTCAGATTGCATTGGAAACTGGATGGGGAAGGCCTCTATTCCATCTTTACAAGAATAGAGAACAGTAACTTTATATTGGAGATACTCTTCTTATTGCAGCTTGTAGTCTCATTGCTGCATAATGCTGCTTCTATGGTTGCGTAGTTTCTCCACTTTTCATCTTCCACCCTTTCAATAGTAAAATGGTTTGACCATGAAGAGAAAGTGATGGGTATTTATTGTTATTACTTCTTTTTTTGTTGGGTTGGGGTGTGGGGTGGTAGTGGAGGGGAGATTATAATTATTAGGAATAATAGAAAAGAAAGAACAATGGATATTTATGAGAAAATAAGACCTTTTGATTTACCACTTGAACCAGCTTCATCTTAAGAATTCTTGCTGATCTTAGTACTTCACCTTCCTACCTTACGACAATAATGATCCAGGATGGCAAGAAAGTAAGATATGGTATCAGAATTCAGAGGGGTGGGAGGTGGGGGTGTTGGAGTTTAGACTTAAGAAGAACGATGGTGGAAGGGGCTAGGTGTGGAGAGCCCAGCAGAAAGTTGGAAGTCGGTGTGGTGGTATCATGAGGGACTTCAGATGGTCCAGGGATACAATGGTGTTGAAGTTGGTCTGACTGTTTTGAGTGGTAAACATCAAGGAGTAGACTGCCATTTCCTAGCATATTTTATGCACCAAATATATATATGAGTCTGTGCATTAGGTTAGGGAACAAAGCAGAAACTTTGGTATATAGAGCTTTTCCAAAAGGAAACTTAGGCTCAAGTTGAAACTGATAAAAGTGTAAACTAGCTCAGCTCATGCCAGATGTGTAGTAACTACACTTCTGACTGGTATTGTGTTGTAATTGTGAAGGCTTGCCTTTGTGATGTGTCCTGTGCTTATTGTGATGCGATCGCAGGGCAAAGGCTGCATACAATAGACCGATCCGGCCCTTCCCCAGATCCCACACACCTGGCTGCCTGTGCTTATTGGACCTAGAACCTTAAGTAATTTCAACCTTTAAAACTGTGGTCTCTAGTCCTAAACTGGTAAAATCTAGCGATCCTCTCACTTATCCAAAAATAAATAAAAAATCTCACGATCTTCTCTGTTCCTTTTATGTTGGAGAGATTATCCAGGATTTCATGTTCTCAACCAATTAGTTCCATTACTTGGTTGAAATCATGGAGGAATTTGAGCTATATATTGTCACCGTAATAATTCAAAATTTGCACTTTTGGTTGATTCCAAATTACAATGACTTCCTTTTCTTTTTTTTTCATTTTAAAGTAGTGCTGGTGGTCTGACCAGTATGTGTATGTGGTATCTCTCACCAGCACATGCACGAGGCAACGCTGCTAACCAAAACTTAGAAAGATAAAAAGAAAACGGTTAAGCTTTTTTTAAGCACATAATGAAGCTACTTTGGAATATGAAGAGGCTGGATGGATTAGGTGTATTGTGAGAATGTTGTTAGCAAGTAACTTCTGAATAAATATATTCTATCATCTGAAGCAGAATATAGTAAACTATGAGGAGTTAGGGCCAGTGGGAGGAGGGATAAGGAGGAAAGAGTACTTTCTTGGACATGGATTTATAAGTTGCATGAGTTGACAAAGATTCGCCCGAGGTTTTCTCATTTCATAGAATCAAACCATAGTTTGTCTCCTGAACTAAAGAAGGGAAGAGATTAAACTCCCACTTGGTTTCTTTTGCTCTAATTAGTTGTTAATTGAAAACTTGCTGCAAGTCTGCAACAGTTGATGTGTAATATTATCTTTTAAAGCAGAGTATTATTGATGCATTTCTTTATTGTCTAAGCAGCATGTGACTCTGGGTCTCTTATTGCAGGATCTGAAGTGTTTCGTGTTCTCTCTCATATCGCTCCATTTCAAGATCAAACCCATTTAACTCGTTGTTATGGCATATGCTAAAAGTTAGATGGATGTGCCTCGGCTTTATGTTTTGAATGTGTTGAATCGTGTATCCAAAGAGATGGTGCCGTTTGGTGGTGTGCTGTTTTTTTAATGCATGGAATAGTCTTTGTAGACATTGTTTTGTGAGTAAAGATAACTTGTGTGCGGTTTTTACCATTTATTTGCACATCTTCATTCATCTTTGCTGTTTCTGTAGCAACATGGGAGGCACAAGGTTTTCGTGATGTAATAATGTGTTGTGAGATTTGTTTCCGGTATTAACATTGTTTTGGCATGATAAACAAATGAGGATGGGTCATTCATCATGACGTCTGTAAATAATCCATCTCACTAGCTTTTTTCCTTCCAGATGCTTCTCACCATTTTGCAGCTCAAGGAAAAAGATAAAAATAGAACAAGAATCAGGAGGTTTCTCTTGGCCCTTTTTCATTGTCTAATGAGTGGTGGAGCTAATTCCGCGTATGCTTCGTTTTTCTGCATACTCTCTCCATATTTTTTAAAAAAATAACATATCATATTGTTAGGGTGCTTTGACAGAAGATTTTCAACCCCAGGAGAGTCTAGAAATAAAATTTAAATTCTTCTAGATAAAGGATCACTATGCCACGTCTTCATAATTATATTAAAATGGGAAAACAATCAAAAATGTCCTTAAATTGTTTGAAATGAACAAAAATGTTTTCTGTTTATAGTTTGGTTCAAAAATGCTTTTGCCATCAATTTAAGGAACATTATTTTTGTTTTTTTTTGTTTTTAAACCAATTTAAGTAATAAAAATGTAGAAAATTATTTTATTCTTTGTAATTTCATTTTATCAATTAAAATAGAATAATTTCACTTACTCTAAGTTTTAACGGAATAATATATGTCATATATGTAAGATCATAGTAAATCCATCATTAATTTTTATTCAAATAATGATAACAAATAATTATAATAAAATAAAAAATATTTTTAATTTTTTTCTAATTGAAGTAGAATAAATATTTGCTAATAAAAGAGATATTATTAGAAAAAAAATGTGTTAAATGTATATATTTGAAAAAGAGCATTTTTGATCTATTAAATCACAATAAAGATATTTTTAAATTAAAATATTGATGACAAAGATATTTTTAGATCAAACTATAAACGGAGAATATTTTTGTTCATTTCAAAATAATTTAAACATTCATGTTTAATGAAAAAAGGAAAAGCTTTTAGAGTGTGAAGAAAAAGACCATTTGTTTATCCTAATGATCATTTTTTCTTGGAACCTTCGAGGGCCCATAAATTATATTAGGCAAATTCAATACGATATTCAGTACGACAAGCTCGAACTGAAAAGGCTGCACGTGGGGAAATCGATCCTAACGAAAACTCATCCATTCAACCAATTTAGCCAACTCTCATGCATCCTATAATTGTATTTATCAATTTATACTTATGTTCAAAATTATTGTGATATTATTTTTATTTATCACTTATTACCTTTATCGATTATTCTCAAATTATTTACTAAAAAATGTAAATTAGATAAGAAGCACACTAAATAAAGGATAAATACAAAGAAAAAAATTTAAATAATTTAATTATTTTGAAGTGCGAAAAAAAATTGCAACAATAGGAATATGGTGGTATTAAAGAAAAAGTAATATTAAAAATGATGAAACATTATTATAAGGAAATTCTCAGGACATTTCCAGCAATACTTATCCAAGAAAAACTTATTATAGATCCCACAATGCTCCTCAAGACTTGCATCGCTTCCTCCACCATAACCACCACCACAACATCTCCACTAATTTCCTCCTTCAAACCCTCGCTTCTTCTTCTTCCCTTCTCCCAAAACCCCCGTAAAGTTTCTTCAACCTTTCCTCGTACTTCCAAAACCCCATCTCTCTACTCTCCACCAAAGATGAGTTGGCTCAACAAATTGGGTTTTGGTGCTCGTACTGATGCTCCAATGGACCCTTCTTCCTCTGCAATTGCACAAGGACCTGATGATGACATCCCAGCACCAGGACAACAATTTGCCCAATTTGGAGCGGGATGCTTTTGGGGTGTTGAATTGGCGTTTCAGAGAGTGCCTGGTGTTACAAAGACAGAGGTTGGATATTCACAAGGGTATTTGGATAATCCTACCTATGAAGATATATGCTCTGGAACTACTTTTCATTCTGAGGTTGTTAGAGTCCAGTATGATCCTAAGGAGTGCAATTTCGATACCTTGCTTGATGTATTTTGGGATCGGCATGATCCTACCACCCTCAATAGACAGGTGGGTTTCTGAATTTTTTTTGTTTATTTTGTTTATGGTGGTCAATAATGGATGATTCTTGATTCAATTGTTTTGTTTTGTTTTGGATGGAATCGTGTCTTTTTGCTTAACCCCAAATGGTTTGGAGATTAATGTTTTAAGTTGGATTTTGGTAGAGAAATTGATGTTAGAATCTTGAAATTTTATGGTCTGCTAATGTAATTGATTTGTAAGTAGTGAAGAGCTTATTCCCTGTAGGTTGGGTAGTTGTATTTGGTCACCTTTGCTAAGCTTGTTGCCCAACTTGAGTCTTTGTGGGGCATTCAATAGTATGCATAGTTGGGTGTTCATAACCAAAGTCAGGTCTTTATTGGCAGCAAAGTAGTACTAGAACTCTAGAAGCATGTTTAGCATAGTTTTGTATTCATGGGAGTGCCCACTTGCCGTATATCAGTAAAATGTCATTAGGTACATCATCAAAATGCTGCATTTTCTTGAAGATCGTTAAAAATCATGTCTTCTAGTTTGAGGATTTGGTATCCAGTTCTTTTTATAAAATTCGGAGTTCTTTCTATTGAGTTTCACTTATGCCGTGAAATGTTTTTAGATGCTTTGCATTAGCCTTAGGTTTTATTGATTAGCATAGGGATTTTGTTAGTAGCTAGTCTGACATTACAAATGCTGTCTGAAGCACACTTACTTTATGGGCTTCCTTGTGTACCTATAAAACGAGATAAACGCTAACAGTAAATTGGACACTTCTTCTTAGCTTCCTTTTTCTGGATGACTTATAGCCTGTTGGCCTAGCTTTAAGTTCCTGTCATTATTTTCTCAATAAAGATACTTCTTCTTAAAGAGTTTTCAGGTGTTTGGGCAAGCAAGCTTCTAGGAAAAAAATAAGTGATTTTAAGCAGTAGCAGAAGCTGTTTTTTGCCAAAGGGAAGAAGTAGAAATTGTAGCTTCTCCTAGAATCAGAAGCGAAAGTAGAAAAGTTAGTTTATCCAAGGAAAAAATAACTTATCGGAAATTTTTACTAACTATTCATCCTTCATTTAAACTCATATATCTCTCAACTATAAACAGAAGTATACATTATATAGACTCACACACACACACCAATCTGTCCCTCCTTAATACATATTGAATGATGTACTTTGATATATTTAAGTTGTCATATAAGAATAAAGTAATTATGTATAATTTGTTATGTTATTACTTCGATTTGAGTATACTTATATTGATTAAAAAAAAAAAATTGTGTTCTGTGATTCTGTCGTCTGCATTTTGATGAAATAAAATTGGAAAACTTAATTAGAAATCCTTATGTCCTTTTCACAATTTAGCACTTAAAACATACTGTTTGAAATATTGGCCAAATACAAACGACTTCTTTAATACTGTCAAATGGATTTTCCAAACACATGTTGCTATTCGTCCAGAACACTTCTCTGAAAATCGTTTTTAATAAAAGTGCATCCCAAAATAAGTAGATTTTGGAAGCTTGGCAAAATGGACCCTTAGACATACTACATCTCTCCATTGGCAACAAAAACAACAACATATCCAGTGAAATTTCACTAAGTAGGGTCTGGGGAGGGTAGAACGTACGCAGACCTTACCACTACCTCGAGGAGGTAGAGAGGCAGTTTCCGAAAGACGTTCGGCTCAAGTGCCTCAAACCCAAGTAGAAGAAGAAGAACAAGAAGAAGAAAGGGAAAAAGGCATAAATTTCCCTCCGAAGTTATACCGAAAAGTCAGTTACATACTTAAACTATCATGACGACCTATTACATACTTAAACTACCTAAAAGTAAAATTATTACACACCTGAACGCATAACACTACTCTCATAGTATGTGGAATATTACACTCGCTGCCATGTGGCGTCACGTCAGAAATTATAACTTTTTATATTTTTTTCTTTTCTTTTCTTTATTAATTAACTTTTCTTTTATTAACTATATTTTATACTAATTAACTCCTAATTAATTATTAACTATCCATCCGATTTTTTATATTTTTTTCTTTTTTTTCTTTATTAATTAACTTTTTTTTTATTAACTATATTTTATACTAATTAGCTCCTAATTAATTATTAACTACCCATCCGATTTTTTATATTTTTTTCTATTTTTTTCTTTGATTAATTATATTTTATACTAATTAGCTCATAATTAATTATTAACCACCATCCGATTTTTTATATTTTTTTCTTTTCTTTTCTTTATTAATTAACTTTTTTTTATTAACTATATTTTATTCTAATTAGCTCCTAATTAATTATTAATCACCCATCCAATTTTTTATATTTCTTTTTTTTCTTTTCTTTATTAATTAACTTTTTTTTATTAACTATATTTTATACTAATTAACTCTTAATTAATTATTAACTATTCATCCGATTTTTTGTATTTTTTTTTCTTTTCTTTATTAACTAACTTTTCTTAACTATATTTTATGCTAATTTATTCATAAATAATTATTAACCACCCATCCCCCCCCCCCCAAACCCCAATCGTCTTCTCCACCAAAATGGGGAGAAGAATTTTTTTTCTTAATGAATTTTGAAAGAAAAAAAAATCAAGATTCAAAATGGGGAGTAAATAGAGATGGGTGTAAAGAAGAAGAGGATAAGTAGGTGTGAAGAAGAAAGGATGTGGGGGTGGAGTGATTTTGTTTTTAAAATTTTTGTACTTTAATGGGTTTTGAAAGAAAAAAATCAAGATTCAAAATGGGAGTAAATGGAGGTAGGTGTGAAGAAGAAAGGATGTGGGGTGGAGTGATTTTTTTTTTAATTTTTTTTTTACTTTAAAGAATCTGACGCGTTTTTTTTTGCCATGTCAGTTGTAGGGGGGTAATAGTTTCACTTCTAGGTAGTTTAGGTGTGTAATAGGTCACCATGATAGTTTAAGTGTGTAACTGACTTTTCGGTACAACTTCAGGAGGAAATTTATGCCTTTTCTCAAGAAGAAATAATAAAGAAAGCATAGCAATTAATAAGAAAGGAAAATGTAAAGCCTACGAGAAAGAAACAATAAAATTAACAAAATAGTGTGATAATCGAAACATCACAACATAATACGCTAATCCTCCACTAACCTTCACCCTTACTAACCTTCACCCCTAATAACCTTCTACCATAATACACGTCCTCCGTTTCTTCCTATCTAGAGTCATGTCTTTAATAATATGAAGCTGCGCCAAATTCTTTGTAATCACCTCTTCCCAATATTTTTTCGGCCTACGTCTGCCCCTTCGGTTACCCCCTACAATCAGCCTTACAATTACTCTCACTAGAGCGTCAACTTACCTCCTTTGCACATGTCCAAATCATCCTGCCTTACTTCCCTCATCTTGTTCGCCACAGAGGTCACTTCTATCTTCTCTGAATAACCTTATTCCTAATTTTGTCACTCCTAGTATGCCCACACATGCATCTCAACATCTTCATTTCCTCAACATGCATCTTTTGAACATGTGAGTTCTTGACTGGCCAGCACTCCACCCAATACAACAAGGACAGTCTAATCACCACTATGCGATGTCCTTACTATTCTGGAGTACGGACCTAAGATACTTAAAACTTTTTCTTTTGGGAATAGGTTGTGTGGCAAGCCTCGCTTCCACGTCCGCTTCATCTAACAAAACATCGAATTTGCCCTTCAAATACTCTGTTTTGGTCTTACTCAACTTGAATCCTTTGGACTTCAGAGTTTGTCTCCAAACCTCCAGTCTAGCATTAGCTCTATCTCGTGTCTCATCAACGAATACTATGTCGTCTGTAAATAACATACAACAAGGAACCTTCTCTTAAATAGACCATGTCAACTCATCCATCACCAAGGCGAATAGAAAAGGACTAAGAACCGATCCCTGATGTAGCCCCATCTCAATTGGAAAGTTTTTCGAGTCTCCTCCCATCGTTCTAACTCGAGTCTTAGCTCCATCATACATGTCCTTTATCACCCTAATATACACCATCAGAACACCTTTAGCCTCCAAACATCTCCAGAGAACATCTCTCGGGACTTTTTCATAAGCCTTTTCAAGATCATAAGTCCCTCCATTAGCAAGTTTTCTTATTCTTATTTTGGGATGAGCTCCAGTGGTCTTCAGTACCTCTTACTGTGAGTTTTTTGCTAACTGAAAACTGGTACTTCGGGTAAAGCATGACTGATACATATTTGTTTTGTTATACTTTATCATCAAGCTTTAGTGTCACAGCAACTGTCAGGTTGTTGGTAATGATGAACTAGATAATTCCGGATACAGCTTTTTACAGACAGGTTGGTATTCATCAATGTTTATGTAATTTATCTAACAGTTTCCAATAATAATATCTACTGTTTTTTGTGCTTTGATTATACTATTGTTTGGATCGTTTTCATTATCTACTTATTTACTCTAATATTCTTGTCTAACCTTGTTCTATACTTCTATTGAGCCGAGGGTCTTTCGGAAACAGCCGTCCTACATTGGTAGGAGTCAGGTCTGCGTACACTCTACCCTCCCCAGACCCCACGATGTGGGATTTCACTGGGTTGTTGTTGTTGTTGTTGTTATCTAACAGTTTCCTTATGGTTTTTGTAGGGTAATGATGTTGGCACCCAATACAGGTCTGGAATTTACTTCTATACACCTGAGCAAGAGAAGGCAGCTATAGAAGCGCGAGACAGACAGCAAAAGATATTGAACAGGAATATTGTTACTGAGATCTTGCCTGCTAAGAAATTTTACAGAGCTGAGGAGTATCATCAACAGTACCTTGCAAGGGGGGGTCGCTTTGGTTTCAGGCAGTCTAGTGAGAAGGGATGCAATGATCCCATCCGATGCTATGGTTAAGGCCGCTCTTTTTGCAGGAGAAAAATAAATGGATTCCCTGTTTGTTCTTGTAAGCTATGGTTGTTTATAGGCTTGAAATTGTGCTAGTATATTTATTTGATCTACCTGTTGTATAATTTACAAGTTGGATTACCATTTTATTTCTACATTAATTCAAAATATTACAAAATATTTAATTAATTAAATTTTTAAATGGTAAGTTACTATATTATTATTATGATTATGATAAATACCAAGTACAAGTGAAAAGGTGTAAAATAAAAAAATTAAAGATGAAAATATCCATAAAAGTATGTGCATTTATTTGGTACATGAAAATGTGTATCTGAATATTCTAACTAAACCTTTTCCCTTTCTCTAAATTAATTTGAATAAGTTAATTAATGTAATAGTATTTGACTTCATGGAAATTAATGTGCATTTTGTATACACGTATTCTGAAGTTCATAAAAGTAATTATTACTTTCATGTAAAGGAGAAATCAAAGAATTGTATTTGAAGTCTTATTATTATGTGTAGTCATTTTTTGTTCACTATAAATAATATGATAACGCTATTTGCCGTAATGTTTTTCTCTCTTTTATTTACTTATTTATTTATTATTTTTTTTATTCTTTTTTTACTTTAAATATTCACTTTTATAACTCATATCTAATCACATATTCAATTATTACTTTTAATATTCATAACTCTCATGATTTTTATATTCACAACATTCAAATATTTAATGTAAAACTTTAAGATGTCTTTTGATATTTTCCTACTTTTATCTATATAAATCATCTTTTATTTCATGAGAAGAACCTCTACCCAAGGTTATCGATTTCATTGTACAGCTAAAGTACGTAGTAAAGCACTTGGATCATTATTGTACTATTTGATTCATGTTTTAGTTTAACTCGATGAACAATGATTTTAAATTTTGATTGGTTATGAGTGAAGGTGTCGTCAAGAACTTGAAAAATTATGAACTGATTATGTATTTCTTGCTACCATTTATATTGTTATAATTAAAGTTTTAAGACGGATGTGAATGTTGTACTTGTTCTTATCTGCTTAATTTTTTTTGTATTCTCTATCTATTATACCTTTTTAATTTAATCTTCTATGAAATTCTGAATGTTGTAAGTCTCTTCTTTTATTTGCGAAATTAGTCATTTATGACTTTTATATTCGTTTTTAAATGTACTTTTATAATATTTTCTTTCTTTTAACATTTTCTTAATGAGATGGTTTCTTTAAGTAGCAACATATATGTGCACTTCTAGATATGGGAGCATAATGAGAGATTATCGAGGATAAGTCATTGATATATTCATATCATTAGATGTTATATTAGCTTAATTAGTTATGCACATTTGTGGCCTGATGGCCAATGTGTCGTTCGATTGTTATGGATTTTATTTAATGAATAAAATATAAATTGATAAAATTAATATTGTTAATTTTAATATTTTTTATATAATAACTCAATTTTATATAGAATAATTGTATGGAACAGATGTTCAATGCACGTTTTCAAAAACTAGTTTAAAAAAAAAGCAGCAAGCAGTATATTATTGCAGTATCAGGTTATTTCATCTTAGTGTCATTTCAAGTGAAAGTTCTCATATCAAACTTCTATAAAACATTGTCGATATTTGGATAATAAGACTCTTAATTGTATAAGGGCGTGGCTAAATTTTGCCACTCATTACTGGAATTTGAGCTGTGACGAAGTCCAGCTTCCAAGCCTGTTTTAAAATCAGTCCATCCTTGGCCCTCCTTCCTCTTGCTTGCAATCTTCTCCCTATATCTCCGCTCCCTGCATTGTTTCGCAAAAACTGATCTTCCTGTCATTAATCAGCCATCTTCCGCATCCTCTTCCACTCAGCAGCCCACCAGTCGAATCTTCAAATTCTCCATATTCTCCATAGATGAAACAACCAGTAGTTTTGCCCCTGTCACTCCTAACTTCTCTGGCTACAACATTACCATCGGACATCACCACTAGATAGGGGTGTGCAAAAATCAAACCAATATTGGGTTATTGGCTTAATGGTTATTTTATGAAAAATTATTGGGTTATCAATTCGGTATTTATTTTTTAATATTGGGTTATTGGGTAAATCGATAACCTATTAAGACTATAATAATTTACTAACTTAATTTTTAGTTTTTTTACTCATACACAAATATCAAAAAAAATTTATTAATATAAATATATAATCAGTTAAACACTATATCATACTATTTAGTATTTAGTATTTAGAATTTACCCTTTAGACTTTGCTGCTTTAGGTTCAATGTTCAGCGGCAAGGGTTTGCAAATTGTTATGATAGCTACTCCAAGAATCGTATATTTATTTTAAAAGTATTTTCTTGTTGGTTAAACCGAAAATTGAAGCGTTAAAGACCAAAAACCGATAAACTGAAAATCGATAACAAATATCTTATTGATTTGGTTATCGATTTAGCGTATTTACAAACCAAAAACTGATAAACGAAACCAATAATATTTAAAACTGAACCGAACCAATCGATACACGCCCGACACCCAACCTACTCAAACAATTACTTCTGAGCGCATTCACCATTTGCCGCCAAACAATTACTTCTGAGCGCATTCACCATTTGCCGCCTTCATCCCGCTCTACTTCACTCTCCTCTTCAGGAGCTCGCACACTTTTTGTCAGATTTGCATTTCATCAATGAAGGAACTTTAAGCATTACCTGAGCATCACTCTTCAAAAGAACCAAGAAATTGAGAATGGAAAGAATTTGTAAGAGATCTAAGTTTAGTTTTGATCCGGACTATAATTTGCCGGAAGAATATGAAGATCCGCCAAAAGTGTCAATACGACCTCGACATCAAGCCACTAGAACCAAGAGTCTAACATGTGAACCTATTGTAATACAAATTAACCGTTCATTGTTTTTCAATGTAAGAGATAGTTGGGGAGCAGTTTTCTTTCATACTGTAAAAAAATTGAGGTTAGCTAGCGTTTAAATTTGCTAGTAGAAAAAAATAATGGAATCTACCGTTAGAGAGTTTATATTAGGGTGGTGAAGTTTTTTCCGAAGGTGGTTCGGTTGGATATAGCCTTCCTCCGGAAATGGTTCAAGAGTTTCCAAAGAATCTCAAATATGACCGTCTTCTACGTGTTTTTAGAAGCAAAATGAAGATACGTGATCTCAAACTTTCTGTTCTTATCACAGGTCAATATTACAGATGATAGAATTAACTAGTAGGATTAGATTCCACAATGTTAGCTTGTACCTAATCCTATCTAATTATATCTGAAATAGTTAGTTACAGTTAGTTAGTGATGTAGTTAGTGGAAGCTAGATACAATTGTATATTCTTGTATATATATATCTTTGTAACTAACTCTATCACATGGAAATCATTTCTCATTTCTGCTCACTCTCTCTCAAGCAGATAGCAGTTATGGATTTCATCTTCTAGATCAGATTTCTTCATGGTATCAAAGCTGCGAATCAATCAGTGATTCAAGCAGATTCGATCAATTACAGTTTGTGCATTTGTGTGTTCAGAAACTGTGAAGAACAATGGTGAGCACAGATACAATGGATGATGTAGAGAAGCAACGTAATCATCCTCTTCACCTCCATAACTCTAAACCTCCAGGGATACCTTTGACCACAATTCTGTCACAGGAGTTGAAAACTATACAATATGGAGAAGATCGATGCTGCTCAATCTAAGAGCTAAGAGCAAATTTGGATTTGTCAAAGGAACCTACAAAAAGAGTGATTACAGTAGTGATTTGGAAGAACAATGGGAGAAATGCAATGCTTTTGTCCTATCTTGGATTGTTCATTCAGTTTCAAAGGTACTCATGAGTGGGATCATGTATGTATCAGATGCAGCAACTGTGTGGGAAGATCTAAAGGAGAGGTTTGACAAAATTGATGAATCTAGAGATTACCAGTTGCATAGAGAGATATGCACAATTGCACAGGGAACTTCATCTGTTTCAGCTTATTTCACTAGGTTGAGATTGCTTTGGGCTGAGTTTGATGCATTGATTGCACCTCCATCATGTGGTTGTCTTAACTCTAGAGAGTAGGACATTTGGAGTATATGAGACTGTATGCATTTCTGATGGGACTCAATGAATCATACAATCAAGCACGTAGTCAAATACTAATGATGATCCCTTTGCCATCAGTCAACAAGGCTTACTCAATGATCATGGCTGATGAGAGTCAAAAAATCACAGCTGATACATATTCAGGAGGAGATATGGGAGAATTTTCTTCAACAACTTTGTATGCTAGTAAAGGGAAGGGACATGTGAATGAACATCAGTCAGCTAACTCATATGGTGTAAAGAATGCAGGAAAGGCACATGCATATATGAATGAGCCTTCAACAGCAGTTTATGCAGGAAAATCAGTATTTTATAAGCAAGGGAGAAATTTCAACTTACAGTGTGAAGTGTGTAGTGTGTAGAAAGAAAGGACACACTAAGAAAACATGCTACAAAGTCATTGGTTATCCATCTGACCTCAAATACAAAAGGAGATCAGGAAATAGAAGGGGCAACACTAGAATGGCAAATGCAGTTGAAGACGATGATATATTTGGTGCAGTTGCAAGATCTGTGCAGGGACAAGATGCTGAATATCAATTTGCACCAGGACCTGCTTTCACAAAGAAATAGTATAATTAGATACTGCACTTGCTGAGCAAAGATGGAGCTTATGAAACAGCAGGTGACATGTCAGTCAACACGGCAGGTACTAATACTTTTGCTTTTGTACCACAAAGTGGTAATGAGATTGGCAATGAAATAGATCTTGCAACATATACTAATAATAAGAGATGGATAGTGAACTCAGAAGCTACCAAACATATTACTTCTAACATAAATAAATTGTTAAATGTATCAAAAATACCCGAGGGAAGTAGAAACAAAGTTTACTTACCTAATGGACAATGCATTACAATAACTAGTATTGGTAGTTATAGATGAAACATAGGAGAAATTTTGAGAGATGTGTTGGTGGTGCCTAACTTCAAGTATGATTTTTTATCTGTATCACAACTCACTAGACAATTGAAGTGTTATGTCAATTTTTTTCCTGAGTTCTATGTCTTTCAGGACCTCTCAACTAGGACAGTCAAGGGGATTGGTAAAGAGTCTCGAGGCTTATTGATCTTGGGCACATTTACGTGCCCGATAGCAATGAAAACCCATAGATTATTGCTAGATTCAAAAATAAAACTCCTAAAGTTGAGTTCATATTGTGCATATTTTGTATTATTGTAACTAAATAGCATGTTTAGAAACTTTCAGGTCTAAGTGAGTACAAATGGACATAAAAAACATGATTTGATGGAAATTAGAACTCAAGGGAGAAATAAAATCACAAGGCAACTAAAATACACTGACACAAAGCAAATTAACATCACAGAGTAAGGATCTACACTTTTTATTCCAAAAACATGGAATGTATTGGACAAAATAGTGTAGTCCGCGCCAAGTCTGCATCGCGGACCTGGCCATGAAGAATCAACAAATGAAGATATGAAATTATTTTATGAGGCAGTTATGGTCCGCGACAAGTCCGCATCATGGACCTTGATAATATGTTGATCAGAAACTAAAACGTAAAATTATTTGGCAAGGAAGTGTGGTCCGCAAAAAGTCCGCATCGCGGACCTTGGACATATGCAAACTGAATTCATCCCAAAAGAGGGAAAATGAAATGTTATATTGAAACATGACAAGTCTGCGTCGCGGACTTCAGTGCGATTTCTTTAACAATGTGTATTCTGGTGCTATAAAGGGCACTTTTACATTTTTTATGAGGGCACTTGTTCTTGTCGGAAGAAGGCTGAAGGAAGATGAAAGAAGACCTAGTTTGGTGATATTTTCTCCTTTCTTTTTCATCTTAGATTCAAGTTTATGTTAGAAATATTTCATGTAATTGTCTCACAAACTATGAGAGGCTAAATCCCCTTGTTCTTGGGTTGTAGCCATAAGATGAAAGTTTAATTCTTGTTTACTTTGATTGAAAATGGGTTTCATATGAAGTTACTCACTATTAAAATATATTCGTTGTCTATCCTTAACTCGGAAGATGAAAGGAATATAGAACACTAGAATATAAGGAGCATGTTTGTTTTAGAGTTATCTAGAATAATTAGTGTATAGAATGATTATGACACATATCTATACACCATGTTTGGTTACTAAACAGGAGGAGAAGATTAATGCATTTTTGTTGGTTCATGCTTATCCCCACTCAACAATGTAGTTAAGCTGTGAACAAGAATAGGCAATTAGAGATTGGAAAATCATAATTATAAAATCAACCCTGTAAATCAGTAATTGGGAACCCCTTGGATGCTAAGGTAATGGAGATTAAATCGGAAATCTTAAATTGCTACAACCCAAGGACTCTTCTTTAAATTGATAATTCTATTTGACATCTTTGAAGTAGTTTTTACCTAGTTTTGGTAATATTATTCGTAGATAATAAAAAAACTCAACTCTTTGAGACACACACTAATAATTCAATTCATTGCAAAGTTAACTAAGCCTAGTTGCATATTTTCTGTGGGTTCGACATCCGGCTCTCAAAAAGAGACACTATATTACTTTTAAGACCATGTATATTTGTGTGTGCGTTTGGATATCAACAAGTTTTTGGCGCCATTGCCGGGGAATTTATGTTAAATTTGACAATAGCTATCTTTGTAAAGTTCCATTATTATTAGTGCTTGTGTTAACAACTTGGTCTTGGCTGGAAAGATTTGTTGCAGGTAATTGAGACATTACAATGGACAGAGACAAGGATCTTGTAGATCCATTATCCGAGCCTAAATGATTCTTTCAGCGAAAAAGGCAAATAGCGGCTTCGCAAAATCTAATACATAAACTTAATCTGGCAGATAATCACAATTTAGAAGGAGACATCTTGCCAGAAGAGGTCCCTATGGAGATGAAAGCCAGGACAGTGCGTGAGTGGCAGTCCCACTCACAGCAAATGTCACCTCTAGCATACAAAATCCTCCAGTTGGAGGAAGATTTGAACTGAAACAGAATATGGTACAATTGTTGCACTCTAATGGGTAGTTTACTGGGTTGCCTCATGAAGATCCTCAAGTTCACATCCAATTTTTTTTAGAGATTAGTGACACTTATATACCTAATGGGGTATCTCCTGACTGTGTGAGGTTAACATTGTTTCCCTTTTCCTTGTTGGAGGAATCTAAAAGGTGGTTGAAGTAGGAAAGACCAAATTAAATCACTTCGTGAAATGATTTGGCTCACAAATTTCTTATTAGTTTCCTTCGGGGAAGACGGCTAAGTTGAGGGCTGAAATTTTAAGCTTCAAGCAAAAATACG
Organism: Solanum dulcamara; assembly: GCF_947179165.1. NCBI lineage: Eukaryota > Viridiplantae > Streptophyta > Magnoliopsida > Solanales > Solanaceae > Solanum > Solanum dulcamara. The sequence goes on from NC_077243.1 coordinate 26,721,736, forward strand.
GAGAAAATTTGTACCAATCTTGGGACAGATTTAAATCGTTACTCATTAGTTGCCCTTACCATTATCAAGCTAATAAGGTGTTGGTCTATACTTTCATTGAAGGTTTGGAATCCAATATCAAAATTCTTTTTTATTCTTCTGCAGGTGGACATGCCTAGGAGAAAACATATGATGAGCTATATACATTGCTTAATCGCATACTCAAGGAAACCCCAAGTGGAACAGAGGAAATGTTAGATTTGTTGTTCAAAATCAAGTAGGCATGCTAGAAGTTGATGCGGTAACCGCATTGACAACACAAATTGAAGCAATACAAAATATGATGATAATGCATTTCAATACTTTAGCAAAAGGACAGCAACAAGCTTCAGTGAGCATGATTCAGCAATAACACATATGGTGTGAGGTTTGTGGAAGCAGTGAACATGTGGCTAAATATTGTGGAGCAAATCCGTAGTCAGTAAATTTTGTAGGAAATGCACCTAGGGGTGGTGGCAACCAGAACTATGGAAACACTTATAACCCAAATTGGGTAAACCAACTTAACTTCTCATTGGGTGGGAATTAGAAAAACCAACAGCAAGTTCAGATACAATACAGACCATATGGAGGTGGACAACAATACAAAAATCATGGCCAAGGATACAATACTCAGAGTCAAGGATCAAAAAAATCAGGAAGCATGAGTGTAGAGGACATGTTGAAATAAATAATGATAGACCAAGCTAAGCTAGCTGAAGATGTTTGACCTAATCAATTAGCTACCCAAAATTTAGAAAAACAGCTTGTGCAATTGGCAAGTGCACAAAATTCTCGCCAACAAGGGGGTTTACCAGGTAACATTGACCCAAATCCCAAATAGGCAAATGCTGTGAGTACTCGCAGTGGTCTCCCCCTTACTAAATTAGCTCCCAAAGCCCCACCGGCAGAGGTAAGAGGCAAAGAGCAAGTTGGGGAAGAAGGTAAACCCAGCGGTTCAAAACTAGTGGAGGAACCAAAGACAAAAGCTCCCCCCTTTCCTACAAAAATTTAAAAAAAAAAGAAGAGGAGTGTTTTTCAAAGTTCATAGATTTGTTGAAGCAAGTACAAATTAACTTACCTTTTATCGATGTGTTGTAGGGAATTCTAAATTATGCTAAATTTGTCAAAGATATTGTGTCAAATAAAAGCAAGTTATTTGAATTTAAAATAGTGGAACTCACTGAAGAGTGTAGTTCAAGAATCTTGAATAAAAGTAAGCTTCCAGCTAAGCAAAAAGATCTAGGTAGTTTCACAGTACAGGTAACCATTGGTAAGTATAGTAATGCAAGAGGTCTCTGTGATATGGGGGCTAGTATTAACTTGATGCCTAGATCTATACTTAAGAAATTAGGCTTGGAAGAACTTAAAGCAACAACTATTTTGCTACAGTTAGCTGATCGTTCTATAGCTAGACCTGACGGTATCATTGAAGATGTGTTAGTACAAGTAGGATCCCTCAGTAAAGTTGATTTTGTTGTTTTAGATTTTGAGCCTGACCCCGATGTTCCTTTTATCTTTGGACACCCGTTCTTAGCAACAAACGGGGCACTTATTGATGTGGCTGCAAGTAGGTTAACCATGAGAGCACATGACAAAGTGGAAGTGTTCGATGTATATCACACATTGAAATTGCCTGTAGTTTATGAAAAACTGTCAGTTGTAACCATCACCGATGAGAAAGTCTCAACTCAATGCATTATAGCAAATGATTCATTGGCAAAAGTTGTGATGGCTCAAGATATTGAAGAGGAAGTAGACGCTAAAGAGTTAGCCAGTGTGCTTGATATGCCAAATATCAGCATATGGAAAAAGAATGTGGAACCTTTGAATAGAGAATTGGTACCTTCACCCAAGCCTTCTTTGGAAGAAGCTCCTAAATTGGAGTTGAAATAATTGCCAGCACATCTTAGGTATGTTTTTCTTAGAGTAAATAATACCTTACCTGTAATTCTTTCATCTTCTTTGTCTGAGGCTAAGGTCACAGCAGCACTCGAGGTGCTAAAAAGGCACAAAAAGGCAATTGGATGGCAAATGGCTGATCTTTAAGGTATCAGCCCCGCTTTATGCATGCACATAATTTTCATGGAAGAAGACCATAAAGCTAGTGCACAACCACAATATCGTTTGAACCCTATCATGAAAGATATTGTGAAGAAAGAGATAATTAAGTGGCTAGATGCAGCCATAGTATACCCAATCTCTGACAGTAAGTGGGTAAGCCCAGTTTAGTGTGTACTAAAGAAAGGGGGAATGACTGTGGTGACCAATGAAAAAAATGAGTTAATCCCCACAGGAACATTTATTGGGTGGCGCATATGTATGGACTACAGAAAGTTAAATGATGCCACAAGGAAAGATCACTACCCGGTACCTTTTATTGACCAAATGCTTGACAGGTTAGCAGGCCAAGAGTACTACTATTTCTTAGATGGGTATTCAGGTTATAATCAAATAACCATTGCACCAGAGGATCAAGAAAACAACATTCACATGATCCTATGGGACGTATGCATTCAAGCGTATGTCATTTGGTCTTTGCAATGCTCTTGCCACTTTTTAGAGGTGCATGATTACGATATTTCATGATATGGTGAAAGAGTTATTTTCATGGATGACTTTTCAATTTTTGGAGATTCTTTTGATCTATGTCTGAGAAATCTAGAGAAAGTACTAGCAAGGTGCGAAGAAATAAGTCTCATCTTGAACTAGGAAAAATGTCATTTTCTGGTAAAAAGGGTATTGTGTTGGAACATAAAGTGTCAAAAGATAGTTTGGAGGTAGACAAAGCTAAAATTGAAGTGATTGAAAAACTTCCACCACCAATTTCAGTAAAAGGAGTTCGCAGTTTTCTAGGTCATGCCGGATTCTACAAGCGATTCATCAAAGATTTTTTAAACATCACCATACCCATGTGCAGTTTGCTTGAAAAGGAGGTAAAATTTACTTTTGATGATAACACTTTGCAGGCCTTTGAACTCTTGAAGAAAAAGCTGATTGAAGCTCCCATCCTATTAGCTCCTAACTAGGAGTTACCTTTTGTGTTGATGTGTGACGCAAGTAGTGGGAGCAGTTCTGGGACAAAAGAAGGAGATAATTTTTCACTCCATTTACTATGCTAGCAAGACTCTTGACTCTATGCAGGCAAACTACACTGTCATAGAGAAGGAAATGCTAGCATTGGTTTATAATTTCGACAAATTTTGCTCTTACCTGATAGGTACAAAAGTGATTGTTTATACTGACCATGCAGCTCTCAGGTACCTATTCAACAAGAAAGATGCCAAGCCAAGGCTCATCAGATGGATTTTATTGCTATAAGAGTTCAATATTAAAATTAACGATAGGAAAGGATGCAAAAATCAAATAACAGACCACCTATCAAGATTAGAGGATTCATCCCATGTGATTGAGTAGAAGTCGATAAAGGAAGAATTTCCAGATGAGCAAATATTAGAAATAATGGTACAAGAACTCCCATGGTATGCAGATATTGTGAACTATATTTTTAGTAGAGTATTTCCTCCTGATGCTAATTCGCAACAAAAAAAGAAGCTTATGCATGATGCTAGGTTCTACATATGGGATGAACCTTATAAATTCAAGCAAGGCATTGACAGAATGGTTAGAAGGTGTGTACCAGAAGCGGAGGTGCACCAAGTGTTGGATAGTTGCCATTCATCACCATACGACGACCATCATGAAGGAGAGCGCACTACACATAAGGTACTTCAGTATGGGTTCTTTTGGCCTACATTGTTCAAAGATGCTGCATGGAATGTAAAGAATTGTAATCAGTGTCAATAAATGGGCACGATCTCAAGGAGAACATTTTAGAGGTTGAAATCTTCGATGTATGGGGAATGGACTTCATGGGTCTATTTCCGTCATCATATGGGAATCAATACATATTAGTGGTAGTGGATTATGTGTCCAAATGGGTTGAAGACATAGCCCTTCCCACGAATGACTCTAAAGTGGTGAGCAAGTTCCTGAAAAAGCACATTTTCACTTAATTCGACACTCCCAGGGTAATCATAAGTGACGGAGGGTCACACTTCATAAATCAAACAGTAAAAAATCTCTTGGCTAAGTATGGGGTGATGCATAAAGTGGCTACATCATATCATCCACAAACCAGTGGGTAGGTCGAAGTATCTAATAGAGAGGTGAAGTAGATACTACAAAAGATCGTGAATGCATAAAGGAAAGATTGGTCAGAGAAGTTAGATGAAGCATTGTGGGCATACCGAACGACATACAAAACACCCATTGGGACTTCCCCTTACCAGATAGTATTCGGTAAAGCGTGCCACCTCCCAGTAGAGTTAGAACATCAAGTATACTGGGTAATCAAGAAGCTAAATCTTAATCCAGAGTTAGCAGAATGGAAGAGGTTGGATCATTTGCATGAGTTAGAAGAATTCAGGCACCACGCCTACGAAAATGCCAAGCTTTACAAGGAGAAAACCAAGAGATGGAACGATAAGCACATCATCATTTATACTTTTGAACCAGGACAAAAGGTACTCATTTTTAACTCTAGACTTAAGCTTTTTTGAGGAAAGTTGCAGTCCAGATAGAGTGGACTTTTCAAAGTCATGCGTATGACACCACATGGAGCTGTAGAATTGTGGAATACATTGAAGACGTCCACATTTTTGGTTAATGGACAAAGGGTTAAGCATTACTTCGGCAAGGATATTGATCGTGAAGAGAAAGTCATAGAATTGGACAATGAGTGAAGCAGCAGTTGGGTCGTACCGCGATAATAAATTAGGCGTTGCGCGGGAGGCAACCAGTGAGGTATTGTGTGTCTTAATTAGAATTTTAGTTGCTTATTTTGGTTTTACTAAAAATTAATGTTGTTGAGTATATAATCTAGTTTGAAAAATAAAAGAGCATAAAAGAGGAGGTTTGGACGTAGCACAAACAGTGTGCTCCGCGATGAGGACCTACTCCAATTCAGTGAAAATGTTGCCCATGTATGTTGATGTTGAAAAATAATTCACAAGGAAAGTCCGTGCCAAGTCCACATCACGGACTTGACTTAATTCAGCACAAAAAATGCAACTTGGAATCTTGAAATGCAAAAATAGTAGGGTCTGCGACAAGTCCGCATCACGGACCTTGGCCTATTTTCAAAAGGAATGTAATTTAAGAATTTTGAAAGCAAAATAGTAAAGTCTGCGACAAGTACGCATCGCGGACCTAGATTATTTTACAAAAAAATGAAAATACTAAATTTTGGGACTTAAAACAGTAAAGTTTGTGACAAGTGCGCGTCGCGGACCTGGAGCATTTTTCGGGAAAATTGAATAAAAAATTGGTTTGACCTATCTTTAATGGGTAAACCTGCTAAAAACCATTTAAAAAAACACTTGAACCCCATTTTTCTTCATTCCAAACATTTTATTCATCTTAAACTCTCAAAACTCTCTTAAATCTGCGATGCCCTTTGCAATTTTCAAACAAATTTCAGTGAAATTTCTACTTCATCATCAAAAGGTATGTGTTCTTGAACTACTTTGATGACCTAAATCGTTGAAATCTATATATTGTGAGTTCTTGAGCCTTTAATTGATTTTCATTGAGTTTAGAATGAAATTCTTATGGGTATGAGTAAAACAATTGTGTAGAAATTGCATGTCATGATTAATTGATTAAGGGTTTAGTTTTTGAACTCTAACCCTATTTTTGATGCTTAAAGGGTTATGTGTTTTGTAATGGGTATAGGTATTGCGTGTTGAATTCTTGAGTAAACATGCATATATTCATGAGTTGAAGTCGGATTTGATTTGTGAAGAAGTGTGGGATGAAGTTATATGCCTATGTATGCTTAACCTTTAATAAAATATTGAGTTGATTTTTTGAGTAATTATAGGTTTCATGAAGGTGATAAAGTAATGTTGTGAAGTTTAGATTGAAATAGTTGTAGTGATGAATATGCATGTCAATTGTTTCTGTCCCAGAAATAGGGTAAATTATGGGGTCTGTTCTAGAACTCATATAGAATGGAAATCACCATGTTAAAATTTGTGAAGTATGGACTGGTTTGTTAGCATTTGTTCATAATAGTCAAATAAAGGGAAGTCTGAGTACCTTCATATCATTTGTGTTCTAATGCAATGTGTCACGACCCAACCCCGTAGGCCGCGATTGGGTTCCAACCTGAACCCCCATATACGTATCTATTAGGTATAGTTAAGTTAAGCTATGTAGAATGTGATACTTATCAAAAAAAAAACAATGGGTCAACACTTTGTCATGTACATTCAGCCTCTTTCATTCGCACCATATTATGAAAGGGCACGCAAGCCGACAGGGCTTCCATAACATAAAAACATTTACAACACGACGTATAGGCATAATTGAAATGACTTCTAAACAACCCACACACCCATGTCTACAGACCTCTAAGAATAGAAATGGTAACATATGGTGGGATAGGGCCCCCGCCGTACCCCTGAACAAATAAATATATACATAGTAGGACTAGTACCCAAAGAGTTAGGCTCCGAAATAGTGGAGCACTTTCAACATGGCTGAGCGGAAATCCTAAGCTGGCGAATCTCCGAAATGAACATCTGTACCTACGGGCATGAAATGCAACCCTCCGGAGAATGGAGAGTCAGTAAAATATATGTACTGAGTATATAAAGCATAACATAACTGATATAACAATTGAAATAGGGATGCAGGAAATAGGTATAACATTTAACAATTCACTGTACTTGCATCTTATAAAATGAGGGCATATATATCATCCTCACATACCACTCTCGGCCCACTGTGGGATTTGGTGTTACCATATCATTATAGATGGAATCATATCATCGTATACGGCATCATCTCATACATGACAAATATATCAATATGTTTTTATATGCATGTCTATCTATCATATCCGGCTCATTAGTGAGGGACTTGGTGAAGGAGTAGTATACATATCATACCATACTCGGCCCTCTAGTCAGGGACCCGGTATCATTATTTCATCATATCATCGCATATCATACCTGCTCGGCCCTTTATGGGATGCAGTCATGCCCGGCCTTTTATGGGATGCAGTGAATAATCATTTCATCATATATCATGCCTGCCCGACTTTTCATAGGACGTAGTCGTGCTCGGCCCTTTGTGGGACGCGGTGAATAATCATTTCATCATATATCACGCCTGCCCAGCCCTTTATGGGACGCGGTCGTGCCCGGCCTTTCGTGGGATGTGGTGAATAATTATTTCATCATATATCATGCTTGCTTGGCCCTTTATGGGATGTGATGAAAGATGTACTAACAGCATGCACGAGCAGAGTAGTGAGAAACCATACAAAATTTAAATCATTATTTGAGACTCAATGAAGTCATCAAGTGAACCGTCACTTGGAAACCAGGGTAGGAATCACCTACAATTGGATCATCCTCTAAGACTTAGTAACACAATCTTAATGAACTATCATTTGAGGATTAGAACAGTAGTCATCTCAAGTATCCTCTAAATGCCCTTGGGGCCATATCAAACGGAGTCTCAGGAATCATAGACATGTATTAAGACAATGCCACATAGCTCATGTAACCAAAGACACAACTTATGCTATCAAAAACATAACTCATGCAATCAGAGACAACACTTATGCAATCAAAAACATTTATCTCTGTAGAGCCTTTAGGAAGAGGAGCTGGTATCTTCACGCACTATTCATTATATAGAAGGCTCGAGAATAGTAGCTTAACTACTTTTAGACCTTTAATATTCAACGGTGACTACAAGAGAATAATAGCTTAACTACTTTCAGACCTTTAATATTCAACGGTGACTACAAGTCATGAGTTATACCAGAACTTATAAATGGAGTCACCTCCATATCCATGTCCTATATTACCTATAGTCCAGTCTTTCTAGAAGTAGGAAAAGACGAGCTTTACATGTACTACTTTTCATCACATAGAAGACTTGAAAGGTAGCTCAACTTATTAGAGGAGTTCTAATCAGTAAGAAGTGAACAAGAGTCTTAACTCATACTCAGCTCTTTAAGAATGGAATAACTCCCAATTTCACATACATAATACTTACATCTAAGACATGTCAAAAGAGAAGAAATGGTAGCTTCACATACACTACTTTTCAACACGTAGAAGCCTTGAAAGGCAATACTCAATTCTTGCAGGGGTTCCAACATCAAGCAGTGGATAGGGATTATGAGTCATACTTGGAGTTCTCGAAATAGAATTATCCTCACATTTCATATACAACCCACTTATGGCTAAGACATGCCAAAAGAGAAGAAACATAGCTTTACATATCTGTTATTGGTTAATCGCATTCAAGCTCGCTTCGCTACTCCTTTAACCTATTTAACATAAAAGTAATACTAAGGTTAGTGACCTTTGACTTTCCATCTTGTAATTATACACCAATTACCCAGAGGAACCAATTCCTTATTCGCCTTTCTCGACTAGTCTATTAGTTAGTTAGAAGTTAACGGAATTCGGGCAGTATCTTTCCTATAACTTGCCCTATCCGAACTTCCAATTATACCTATGATTAGTACAGAAATATCACAACAACAACCAGCAGTCAATACACAATTATACAACTTCAACATTACACAAAATAAGTCCCAAACAGCCCACTCAAAACTACGACTCCAAAATACCATTTTCAATTTTATTTCATAAAATCTTAACCACATGAAATGGGGTGTCATGTGGATGCAACCAAAATCACTTATACCCATATTTAGACATGTTTCCATCCTTGAAACACTACAAAATAACTCCCAATACAACATCACAATAACAACGACACTAGCCAAACTTTCACCTGTAAGAATATCGTCAAAACAGCCCCTATATGGCCTGCAACCTTTTTCAGCAGTAACGTACACATTTTCACGTCTCCAACTCATATTTACACATCCATAACATGCTTAAACCTTTACCAAAATGTGGGAGAGGAGAATCAAGTCATATCTTAACAAACGAGCTTCTGAAACTTGCCGAAAGTTGATAAACTTGTCATTGGATGTCCTTGCTGCTCCAACTATTAATTTACTCCTTTAAATACCTTCACTTAGTTGAAAAATGCTTTAGATAATTAATTCACAGATCAAAAACTTGAGGGCTTACCTTGGCATCCATGGTCGTAGCTCTTTTCCTCTCTTTCTCTAGTTTTCTTAAACTTTCTCTAAGTTCCCTTTCAATTTTTCTAAGTGTATAAGCTGAAGAATAAGATGAATTAGTCATAAAATGTATTTATATATCCTCCCTTAGAAGTGACATGTGGCAGCCCCTAGGGGTGACACGTGTCCATCCCCTAGGGTGCCACTTCACCTCATGCATCCACCCACATGCTGCCACATGGCATGGTAGGATCCACCTCAATTAGGTGTGTCACCTACTTACCCTAAGTAGGTGCATCACCTACTGCAAAGTGTCTTCACCACGTGCTGCCACGCATCCAAGTAGGTGCTTCACCTACTTACTCTTTTTTCATGGGTTCGTAATCCTGTCTCACTTTAAGAACCTATATAATCCTTTCTACGTAGGTTCGTTATGTAATCAAGTAGCTTAAGTATGTAAGACATTCAAGTAGGTAGCCTACGCAAGTAAGTCGAGTCCTATAACTTGTTATTTGGCCTCCATCTCCTTTCAAATCCTTATAACTCTATTTCCAACCTTTCCTATTATGGTGCATCACATCCTTCCTTCCTAAGAGTCATTTGATAACATTATAAATAATATGGATCACGTGGAAACTTTTAAGAAGCTTAAGGAAATGTCCAGAAGTACAAAAGTACAGGGCATAACATCCTTTCCCCCTTTAGAACATTCGTCCTCGAATGTTAACTAGTCTCATAAGGTCTTACGAGGACTTTAGGAATTCTCCATAATGGTTGTCACCCATAGGCCTCTTATTCATCAACCCAGTCAATTTAGGAGTTTAGATCACCTGTAGACGTAGGGAATAGGTACAAATATTTCTTTTTTATTTCTTCTTCGGCGTCCTAGGCCATCTCTTTTTCTATTCTTATTTTGTCACAAGACTTTGATGGAAGTCACGACCTTAGTTCGCAACCTTCTAATTTGTCGATCCAAGATAGCAATAGGTTTCTCCTCATAGGATAACTTCTCTGTTATGTGGACCTCATCCAGGGGGAAGTGTTTTGGAAGAGTCACTTATACCTTTGCGAAACCTTGACATATGAGAGACTGGGCGCAATGCTTCCAAATCCGATGGTAGGTTTAACTTATAGGCAACTTTGCCTACTCTACAAATGATTTGATAAGGACCAATGTGTAATGAACTGTTTGATCATTTTGATAATGAGTCATCTCTCTTCCATAAAATACTCTCTCCGTAAATTTAAATTAGAAATTTGGACTTTTCGGTAACTACAATTAATAAATTGACGGGTAATTTTAGATAATTAATTTAATTGATGGACTAAACTGTTAATTTATTTAAATATCATTATGACTTAGACTATATATTAAAATAGGTTAGTGGAAGTTTGTCATTTTTAATACTTAATTAAGTAGAAAAGAAAAGAAAGAAGGGAAGAAACCTACCTTTTGCGGAGAGACATGGGAGCCGATGGGAGGATAAACTGACGGTAAGGAACTATCTCAAAATTTTCATATTAGCCATAACATTAATTGCTAGATATAGATTCTAATATAGTAGAATTTAATAGAATTGAATATTTCAAAGTGCTAGTGTTGCTGGTTCTCCAAAAAAAATGGGAAGGAAGTGCGGTTGTGCCATCATTGGCCAATAATGGGTACTGACAACATAATGATGGCATAGGATGATATTAGAGAATATAGGTAAATAGGTTCTATACTGTGGTCTTCACTCTTCAATGAATTTGCTGCTTATTCGTGTTTTGATTTGTTTTTTTTCCAGATTTTATTATACTTATCACACTATGATTTAAGTTTTGATAAAAATTAATATATACAATTAAATATTAGGTATATTTTATTATAGGAATACCATTAGAATTATGTTTTTGAAGGAAGTAAGACTTAACCCTAGTCTTAAAATTCAATACTATGAGACTTGATATACTAATTGACATCAAAATTAGGAATTTGACTATAGATTTGGGTCTAAGTTAGACATATTGTACTAGGGGTGTTGTTATTTTCAGAATCTTATTATGATTATTTATTTGATTAGATTACATTGATTTAGAAATCCAGAGAAAGGGAAAGGCTCAAGTCTCGGAGTGATTTCTTGATTAATTAAGGCAAGTGAATTTCTAAACCTCAGTTTAAGCTTGAAGATGCTTGTATTTCCGTGTTATGAGTACTGTGGAGTAATGAGAATTGGACTGGATTATTGACTGTATGATTGACCTTAAAAATGGAGATGAGGGATATAAAATGGTGATCTAATGACATGAAGTGGTAGAATTGATATGTTGTGATTATGGATTTATTTTGGACATGTGAAATAACTAGGTTGATGTGAGATAGGAAAAATTATTGTTGTTGTCCTGTTATTATCGTGAATTATATGAATATGAATTTATTGCATTAGTTCTGACATATTGTGTTGAGACTGAAAATGATATAAAATAAAAGGGGTCGGGCCACACGCTCCATGGCAGGTATTATGAAATAAAGGAGTCGGGCCACACGCTCTGTGGCAGGATATGTATAATGAGGGGATGGGACACACGCTCCGTGGAAGGTTACATGGACAGAATATCCCCCATGGGTTCCGGACTGTGATTCAGCGGATGTGTACCAATAGGACAAACATGCATCATTTTATTGCATTGCGTTGAACCTTTTTGATATTTGTGAATTTATGTTTACCCCTATATTGCTCTGTATATGCTGACTTGACTTGATATGATTCACTGATGAGACTATTGATGAGTATTCGTGGATTATATTACTGTTGTTTTCTTACAATGTAGAGTTGGGCTGGTTTTATGCAGGTTGTAGTTAGGGAGATTCGGTTGGAAGGACAGGAGTACTTGTCTCTATTAAGCTTTGCTTAGTTTTAGTTATCCACTTGCTGAGTACCGTGTTGTTTGGTACTCACCCCCTTCTTCTACACTTGTGTAGGTTGTGAGCACATGCCTACTTGATCTCTTATGGTTTACTATCGCTTCTGAGGCTATTATCTCGAGTGTTGAGGTAGCTGTTACATCCATCTACCAGACACCTCTTACTCTTTTAATATGTTTTAGTCCTATTCTAGAGATAAAGACATTGTGACTGTATTTTATTTTATATTTCGGTAATGTATTAGTGGCTTGTACACATGACAACCAATCTTAGGGGAGTTTAAGTTTGTTTTACTTATTTAGGTTAAATTAAATTTGGATTTATTTCTTTTTCTTCCGTATCTATTTTCCATTGGGTATTAGGCTGACTTGTCTCAGTGGGTTGAGATGAGTGCCATCACACCTGTATTTGGGTCGTGACACAATGTATCTTGGGATAAGCTTCCCTTTCTAGCTGCGTCTCATTACTTCTTTCATTGGTGAGGGTTTCAATAACTCCCAATCTCTACCTTCAAACTCTACATGTCGACGTCGATTACCTGCATATGACTTTAGTCGACTCTAGGCTGTTAATAGTTTTTCCTGAATAAGCTTCACTTTATCTATAGCTTGTTGGACCATGTCTAGGCCTATGGGTTGTGTCTCACCAATATTAAACCAGTCAATAGGTGACCAATATTCCCTTTGAAGTCAATAATGCAGGCCTACAACATGTCTTCTAGCGTTTGAATAGTGCGCTCGGCCAGTCCATTAATCTAAGGGCAAAATGCCGTACTAAGATTCACCTATATTCCCAATCCCTTTTGGAATAATCTCTAGAAGTTAGTGGTAACTTGAACTTTTCTGTCTGAGATAATAAATGTGGGAACCTTGTGAATTCTTACTACTTCTCTGATATAAACCCTCGTATAGTCCCCAGTTAAATATGTAGTCTTAACTGGAAGGAAATGGGCTAATTGTTATCAACCTATCTACAATACCCTATATGGCTCATACTTCCGTAAAGCGCGAGGTGAGCCTATAATGAAGTCCATATTCTAGAATCTTCCGCTCCACATATTACCTTTCGATTTCTTTTCAAAGACTTTAACTGTCCCTCTTCTTTTTATCTCTCAGCCTCAACCCTTAGGGTTGGCTTACAAGTAACGCTGGAGTTCCCTCATATAATAACATAGCTGCTTCGTGCTCCTTCTATCGCTAATTGGTATAGTTCTGGGAAAATTATTTGACATACAAGTTCACCATCTTTTAATAACCAGCTAGTTCTGATCGTCTTGCTTAACCCATCCTACAATTCCCTTAGCCCGGCTCATAAAAACCCCTAGACATATTATCTCGTGTCGTTCCTTTATCTTTAGCCCAGACTCTTCTATTGCCCTTTCACTCAGACTTTGCTCTTAATCGTTTGTCACACATTATATTGCAACCTTTGCAAGAATATACGAAGGTGCTCAACTTAGCCCATATTTATATCCGTCTGTAACATATGCCAATATCCTCACTACATTGTCATTAGTGAGTCCTTACTCCTCTTATCATGTACTCACTTACTTGGCCTTATTCTTAACGTATAGGCATCTGTAGGTTGGATAACCTTTCTGACTTCCATTTATTTATTGCCCGCTTTCAAACCTTACTAGCTTGTTTGAGCAAGGGACCTTATTTGAAGTTTAAGCATCCATATCAAATATATAATAGTTCAGTCATTTCCATCTTACATTTGTATTTCTCGTACTTGCTCCATTAGTTACTCAAGCCTGCCGTCTTTTTCCTTCAAGGATTTCACTATTTTCGAGGTGAAATTGTGTGCATATAGTACCCTTTTATACCTCCTGCCTTTGTACTCTTATTGTGTACCCAACACAGACTTCTAATTTTTTACCAACAACATACCAAGTTCACCTCAATCAGGGCCTTGCCTTATCACCATGTAGTCGTACTACCCTTTTAAATTCATAACTGTGCGTTCCCCTTTCGTTCCGTACTTGTATTCATTTAATCATATCTATCTTGGGTGCTTCCGTTAGATTTCTCTTATCATTTTTCCCGTCTATGTCTATCTTTTATTCTGCACACGAGGGATCTTATACTACCTCTGTATCATTCGAAACGTATTATTTCCACATAATCCTTTTTCTCATCTCCAACACGTATTCTGTCCATCCATCTTTATTCGTATCATATCAATTATTCCCTAACACCCATTCCACCTCATTGCTTGGTCTTTCGTAGTTCCATCACTTTTAGCATTCATATCTTCGGCTACACATGTCATGACTTATTGTTACACTGTTATCTCACTTTCTTCTTATTCACTCCTTTCAGTTACTCTTTCTTTCCTTATGCTTGCTATTATTTCCGTTATCGCATAACCTTTATTCGAAACTTTCCCTACAGAACTTGATAAGTCTTTTTTTTGTTCCATTGCTCTCTTTTCCATTTCACACTTACCTTTATATTCTTATTATATGGACCACGTCCCATCTTTAGCCACTTTCTCACTAGGCATTACTTATTTTCATAACGATCCTCGTTATATTAACATCATATCCTGTTCGTATTCCACCCCATAGTGTAACACTTCTTAACCTTTTTCACAATTCTTACTATGGGTTACTTACCCTTCTTAGTTAGTCTTATCCTTAATATCTCACACGCTGTCTTATTAATATTTCTTATCCATCATAATTCTTTTTCTCTTGTACCCTTGTCTCAATCATACTGTTACTTTCTTTAACTATAGCTCATCCCAGTTTATCCCTGTGTATCAATTCAGTCGGTGCCTTAATATATCTTTCTATCCAGATCTACCAATCTTCTCCAAATTATCTTCTCAAGATCACAAGTCTTTTCCAACTTTGTTTTACTATACCGGTATCGACCTCCTAGTTTCTATTTCCATAAATTCAATAATTAACTTATTTCTCGAGGTCATCCATACTCGTGGTTTAGCCAAATTTCATCATTATTGTGGGAAAAACCTTTCAAGACATACTACAGCCCTATATCTCATTCTCTTTTTTATTTCTAGGAAAATTTTGGCAGGGTTTCCTCTGTATTTCTTACTATCTCAATACCTGCACATAAAAAATGCCAATAATACCTCACAGGGCCAACATATATATTCATATCATGTCATATCGTAGTCACACAGGGTGCCCAATATCAATAGTATGAAATGTTGAACTTACCTCATCTGTCCACTCGAACTACACCTGTTACACTTTCTTGTCTACTTTTCTTTTCACTTTTCAACTTTACATGTCAATCGTATTTCCACACCTTACCTGACATATCTCCTTCATGCCTTTGCTTACTTGTGTGCTCTGTAATATCCAATATTATCAGTTACTTTCTTCTATCGATGTTGTCCTTTTGCTGAAATCACAAGTATGTATGAGGAATTTCATTTCCTATAACTCGGCTCTATCGCACGATCTTAGATATGAAAGAAGGGTAACATCCTAAATATCCTGTAGCCTCTTTTTATAGGTGTAGTGCACAACACACCGATAAACAAGCCTCTACTAGACACGGTCTGTAGACATTCTGAGGAAGAACCACTTTGATACCACTTTTGTCACGACCCAACCCTGTAGGCCGCGACTGGGTTCCGACCTGGACCCCCGTATACGTATTTATCAAGTATAGTCAAGTTAAGCTATGTAGAATGTGATACTTCTCACAAAAACCCCTAATGGGTCAACACTTTGTCATGTACATGCAGCCTTTTTCATTCGTATCGTATCATGAAAGGGCATGCAAGCCGATAAAGCTGCCACAACATAAAAACATTTATAACGCGACATATAGGCACAATTGAAATGACTTCTAAACAACCCACACACCCATGTCTACAAAGCTCTAAGAATAGTAATGGTAACATATGTTGGGACAGGGCCCCCGCCGTACCCCTAAACAAATAAATATATACATAGGAGGACTAGTACCTAAAAAGCTAGGCTCCGGAACAATGGAGCACTTCCAATATGGCTGAGCGGAAATCCTAAGCTGGCGGATCTCTAAAATAGACATCTGTACTTGCGGGCATGAAACACATCCCCCCGGAGAACGGGGGGTCAGTACGATATATGTACTGAGTATATAAAGCATAACATAACATAACTGAGATAACAACTGAAATAGGGATGCAGGAAATAGGTATAACATTTAATAATTCACTGTACTTGCATCTTATAAAATGAGGGCATGTATATCATCCTCACATACCACTCCCAGCCCGCTATAGGACTCGGTGTTACCATATCATCGTATATGACATCATACCATCATATACGGCATCATCTCATATATGACAAATACATCAATATGTTTTCATATGCATGCCTATCTATCATATCCATCCCATTAGTGAGGGACTCGGTGAAAGAGTAGTGTACATATTATACCATACTCGAACCTCTAGTAAGGGACACGGTATCATTATTTCATCATATCATCGCATATCATGCCTACCCAGCCCTTTATGGGATGCGGTCGTGCCTGGCCCTTTATGGGATGCGGTCGTGCCTGGCCCTTTATGGGATGCGGTGAATTATTATTTCATCATATATCATGCCTGCCCGACCCTTCATGGGATGCGATTGTGCTCGACCCTTTGTGGGATGCGGTGAATAATTATTTCATCATATATCACGCCTGCCCGGCCCTTCATGGGACGCGGTCGTTCCTAGCCTTTTGTGGGATGTGGTGAATAATTATTTCATCATATATCATGCTTGCTTGTCCCTTTATGGGATGTGGTGAAAGATGTACTAATAGCATACACGAGCAGAGTAGTGAGAAATCATACAAAATTTAAATCATTATCTGAGACTCAATGAAGTCATCAAGTGAACCGTCACTTGGAAACCAGGGTAGGAATCACCTACAATTGGATCATCCTTTGAGACTTAATAACACAATCATAATGAACTATCATTTGAGGATTAGAACAGTAGTCATCTTAAGTATCCTCTAAATGCCCTTGGGGCTATATCAAACGGAGTCTCAGGATTCATAGACATGTATTAAGACAATGCCGCATAGCTCATGTAACCAAAGACACATCTTATGCAATCAGAAACATAACTCATGCAATTAGAGACACAACTTATGCAATCGAAAACATTTATCACTGTAGAGCCTTTAGGAAGAGGAGCTGGTATCTTCACGTACTATTCATTATATAGAAGGCTCAAGAATAGTAGCTTAACTACTTTCTGACCTTTAATATTCAATGGTGACTACAACTCATGAGTTATACCCAGAACTTATAAATGGAGTCACCTATAAATCCATGTCCTATATTACCTATAGTCCAGTCTTTCTAGAAGTAGGAAAAGACAAGCTTTACATGTACTACTTTTCATCACATGGAAGACTTGGAAGGTAGCTCAACTTATTACAGGAGTTCTAATCAGTAGGAAGTGAACAAGAGTCTTAACTCATACTCAGCTCTTTAAGAATGGAATAACTCCCAATTTCACATACATAATACTTACATCTAAGACATGTCAAAAGAGAAGAAATGGTAGCTTCACATACACTACTTTTCAACACGTAGAAGCCTTGAAAGGCAATACTCAATTCTTGCAGGGGTTCCAACATCAAGTAGTGGATAGGGATTATGAGTCATACTTGGAGTTCTCGAAATAGAATTATCCTCACATTTCATATACAACCCACTTATGGCTAAGACATGCCAAAAGAGAAGAAACATAGCTTTACATATCTGTTATAGGTTAATCGCATTCAAGCTCGCTTCGCTACTCCTTTAACCTATTTAACATAAAAGTAATACTAAGGTTAGTGACCTTTGACTTTCCATCTTGTAATTATACACCAATTACCCATAGGAACCAATTCCTTATTTGCCTTTCTCGACTAGTCTATTAGTTAGTTAGAAGTTAACAGAATTCGGGCAGCATCTTTCCTATAACTTGCCCTATACAAACTTTCAATTATACCTACGATTATTAAATCCATATCACAACAACAACTATCAGACAATACACAATTATACCACTTCAACATTACACAAAACAAGTCCCAAACAGCCCGCTCAAAATTACGACTCCAAAATATGGTTTTCAATCTTTATTTTGTAAACTCTTAACCACACAAAATGGAGTGTCATGTGGATGAAACCAGCGGAACTTATACCCATATTTAGACATGTTTCCATCCCTTCAACACTACAAAATTACTCCCAATAAAACACCACTATAACAACGACACTAGCCAAACTTTCACCTGTAAGAATATCGTCAAAACAGCCCCTATACGGCCTGCAACCTTTTTCAGCAGTTACACACATATTTTCACATATCCAACTCATATTTACACATCCATAAAATTCTTAAACCTTTACCAAAATGTGGGATAGAAGAATCAAGCCATACCTTAACAAACGAGCTTTCGAAGCTTGCCGAAAGTTGATGAACTTGTCATTGGATCTCCTTGCTGCTCCAACTATTAATTTACTCCATTAAATACCTTCACTTAGTTGAGAAATACCTTAGATAATTAATTCACAGATTGAAAACTCGAGGGCTTACCCTGGCAGCCATGGTCGTAGCTCTTTTCCTCTCTTTCTCTAGTTTTCTTAAACTTTCTCTAAGTTCTCTTTCAATTTTTCTAAGTGTATAAGCTAAAGTATAATCTGAAGAATAAGATGAATTAGTCATCAAATGTATATATATATCCTCCCTTAGAAGTGACATGTGGTAGCCCCTAGGGGTGACACGTGTCCAGCCCCTAGGGTGCCACCACACCTCATGCATCCATCCACATACTGCCACGTGGCATGGTGAGGTCCACCTCAAGTAGGTGTGTCACCTACTTACCCTAAGTAGGTGCATCACCTGCTGCCAAGTGTCTTCACCACGTGCTGCCACGCGTCCAAGTAGGTACTTCATCTACTTACTCTTTTTTCGTAGGTTCGTAATCCCAGCTCACTTTAAGAACCTATGTAATCCTTGCTACGTAGGTTTGTTATGTAATCAAGTAGCTTAAGTACGTAAGACATCCAAGTCGATAGCCTACGCAAGTAAGTCTAGTCCTATGACTTGTTATTTGACCTCCAACTCCTTTCAAATCCTTATAACTCTATTTCCAACCTTCTCTATTATAGGGCATCACATCCTTCCTTACTTAGAGTCATTTGATAACGTTATAGATAATATAGATCACGTGGAAACTTTAAGAAGCTTAAGGAAATGTTCAGAAGTACAAAAGTATGGGGCATAACACAATGTGTAAGTGTGGGTTACGGGCCCTAAGTTCTAATGCTCAGTCAAGGTCTTATATGTTGTTGTTGGTTGGGTTATTTGCAATAAACATGTCTACCAGCAGAAGACCATGAAAAGAGCTGGAAGCCCCAAGGAGCAAGATGAGGAACAAAGGAGTATTATCTATACCACCGGCTCCATCAATGCCTCGAGGTCAGACTCATCGATATGGCATCAAATCCGTGCACCCTAGTGGTAAAAATTGGTATAAGTGCCACATTGAGGTGCGCTATCTTTCAGACATGCTAATCAATGAGGAGAAACTAGATAGGGACTACCCTCATATTTTGCGGAGGCTAGAGGAGCGGAACATGCACTTCCTATTTGCTGAATCGAGGCCATGCAATTTGCATATAGTGCGCGAATTCTACACCAACTATCAACCAAATTAGCGCACACACTTTATGACAGTCTGAGGGGTGGATGTTTCCCTCTCCCCTATGGCCATAAATTAATTATTGGGCACTCCAGAGATGCAAACCACTGTATTAACGAACCTGAACATTCAGCCACCATACTAAGATATCAGACACACTTTGTGTGGGCCTCTATCTATGGCTAAGTGGGTATGTCATGGGTTGCGTGGCTACCATAACATATTTCCTTATGCGCTTCTCAATAAAGAAGCACGATTATGAATAAAGATTATGATGCACAGTTTAATTCTAAGCCTACACTACATAGAGATGACACGAGACAGGGTATGCTTAGTCTATGCCCTCATGAAAGGGATAAATGTGAATATTGGTGCGGTGATCAAGTCCACTATCTGGAAGTGTAGGGTGCATAGAGGCAGGGGATATGCATTTGATGGGCTTATTACAGAAATATGCCGGCGAGTAGGGGTCCCCAAGGAATAATATGATTATATAACCCCCTCCTATCAGATTTATTTGATGTCACAAACATCAAGGGGCCTGACTACACTCATGGCCCAGTCCTCACTACACAGGAATGCGCAAGGCGCGATAACATGATCACGACCCGCATGTTTGTCCTTGAAATGCTGCTCCACCGCACAGAAGGACGTACATCAACTGATGAGGAGCTCCGGGAAGTCGAGAGGCAATACCCGCTGAATGAGCATGCCATGGTTGTTCTTGGATAGGGACCAGACTTCTACGAGCCAACTGAAGACGACATCCCTATAGATGAAGACAAGAGGAGGAGCGACTCGAATGTAGAATCAGACTTGGAAGCCATTGACTTTGAATCGCTGGCAGAGGAGGATGTAGATGCAGGTGGTCAGATGGATGAGTAGACAGGGAAGTTTACTATTCTATGCTCTGAAGATAGTGCCCAACTTAAAGTATGGGGTGGACGTCTGTTTAATTCTATTAATTAGTATGTTTATTTGTTTTTTCTTATAGTTTGATAATTTTTTTAGATGAATTGATAAAGTGTGGTTATTTTGTTCTTACTGATATTTTCTTTTGTTGATTTTGGGTTCTATGGCATTTGTTTTTGGTTCTTTGTCCATGGATAGTCCCTTTGAACTGTACAAAGTTTAGACAGTTATAAGGTATATAAAGTATTTTTTCAAACTACCAGAGTGAAATAGATAGCAGAAACATGAAAAAGTGACTAACTGAAGCACCTAAAACTTGATTGTTGGCTTTTGAATGATGTTGAGTTCATGTGACTGTGGTTAAAATTTTTGAAGAATTGTCATCTTGAAATTAAACATGTGCAATGTGTGTTAGATCAATTGTGTAATCCTGGTTGTTTTTGATTGCTAGAACTTGCCCGACGCGTTTAAGTAGTAAAAATAAAGGAAGTTTTGACTTCACAAAAAAGATCTAGGTATTTCTTTGGTAACCTCATTCTAAAACCACCCATGTACCTGCATGAAATTAAATCTTTAGTTAGCCCTGTTGAGCCTTTAACTTCATTCTTTGGCAGCCTATTTGAAATCTATTCCCATTTCTTTATCCGAGACTATACTTTTGATCCAAGAAGCCAAGCGTTTTAGAAAAAAAATAAATTGGGAAAATAGGTGGTCCATAACCTTAGGTTGTTAAAAATAAAATCAAGGGTGATATGAATTGACATAACATCTTGTGTTGGAGAAGATAAACCTATTGAAAAAATATATTTTCTCTAGCACAAGGGAAATTAAGTGAAAAGTTGAGCCAACAAAAGAACCCATTGGTTAGGGTAAGGTTATGGAATATTTGAATAGAATAAAAGAATGTAATTTGTTGAAAGTGCTTGGAAACCAAGACTAGAAATGTCCAATTTTGTACTCACTCACCTCTTCGGCCACATTACAACATGAAAAGTCCTAAGTGATCCTTAAGTCTTAGCTGCCTCAATAGAGCTTCTTAATACACTAAGGGAAAGCCTATGGTTCATTTTAAGCAACGTGTGATTTCATTTAAGAGAGGGAGCGAATTATTGTCTAAATACCCATGAATGTAATTGTGAGAGTATGGGTAATTCTTTTTCAGTAAGGGCACTTGTTTAACAAAGGAATAAAAATTCAGAGAAGATTTTAATTCATCAAACCATATGAACTACTACACTAGAAAGTTAACATTTGATTTTATAAGGTGCTGAAGTAGTTAAGTGCTAAGACAAAGGACGGTTGTGAAACAAGCTATTTGTGCAGTCATGGTGGTTTGATAGAAATTGCTTTATATATCATATAATTGATTAGTATAGAAATAAAACTGGGAGTTTGTTCAAGGACTAACAAATCCATAAGTGTGGGGTGGTAATCTTGGGCACATTTATGTTCCCGATAGCAACTAAAACCCATATATTATGGCTAGATTCGAAAACAAAACTCCTAAAGTTGAGTTCATGTTGTGCATATTTTGTATTATTGTAACTAAATAGCATGTTTAGAAACTTTCAGGTCTAAGTGAATATAAATGGACATAAGAAGCATGATTTGATGGAAATTGGAACTCAAGGGAGAAATAAAATCACAAGGCAACTAAAATATACTGCCACAAAGAAAATCGACATCACGGAGTAAGGACCTACACTTTTTATTTCAAAACATGGAATGTATTGGCCAAAATAGTGTAGTCCGCGCTAGGTCCGCGTTGCAGACCTAGCCATGAAGAATCAACAAATGAAGAAATGAAATTATTTCACGAGGTAGTGTGGTCCGCAACAAGTCCGCTTCGTGGACCTTGGAAATATATTTATCAAAAATCAGTGCGTGACATTATTTGGTAAAATAGTGTGGTCCGCGACAAGTCCGCATCGCGGACCTTGGTAATATGTTGATCAGAAACTGAAACATGAAATTATTTGGCAAGGAAGTGTGGTCCGCGACAAGTCTGCATCGCGGACCTTGGATATATGCAAACTAAATTCATCCTAAAAGAGGGAAAATGAAATGTTATATTGAAATATGACAAGTCCGCATCGCGGACTTCAGTGCGATTGCTTTAACAATGTGTATTCTGGTGCTATAAAGGGCACTTTTACATTTTTTATGAGGGCACTTGTTCTTGTCGGAAGAAGGCCGAAGGAAGACGAAAGAAGACCTAGTTTGGTGATATTTTCTCCTTTCTTTTTCATCTTAGATTCAAGTTTATGTTAGAAATGTTTCATGTAATTGTCTCACAAACTATGAGAGGCTAAATCCCCTTGTTCTTGGGTTGTAGCCATAAGATGAAAGTTTAATTCTTGTTTGCTTTGGTTGAAAATGGGTTTCATATGAAGTTACTCTTATATTCTTGTTTTAATTGTTTTAATGTTTGATAACCATTGAAATATATTCGTTGTCTATCCTTAACTCGGAAGATAAAAGGAAGATAGAACACTAGAATATAAGAAGCATGTTTGTTTTAGAGTTGTCTAGAATAATTAGCGTATAGAATGATTGTTACACATATCTATACACCATGTTTGGTTACTAAACAGGAGGAGAAGATTAATGTATTTTTGTTGGTTCATGCTTATCCCCACTCAACAATATAGTTAAGCTGTCAACAAGAATAGGCAATTAGAGATTGGAAAATCATAATTGTAAAATCAACCCTATAAATCAGTAATTGGGAACCCCTTGGATGCCAAGGTAATGGAGATTAAATAGGAAATCTTAAATTGCTACAAACCAAGGACTCTTGTTTAAATTGATAATTATATTTGACATCTTTTAAGTAGTTTTTACCTAGTTTTGGTAATATCATTCGTAGATATAAACAAACTTAACTCTTTGAGACACACACTAATAATTCAATTCATTGCAAAGTTAACTAAGCCTTGTTGTATATTCCTTGTGGGTTCGACATCTGGCTCTCAAAAAGAGCCACTATATTACTTTTGAGACCACGTATACTTGTGTGTGCGTTTGGAGACCAACACTTATATCTGTTAATGGAACATGCTTTTAATCCACTGATGGATGAAGCGGTCAAATTGCTAGCAGTAGAAACTAATAAAGTGGAAGAAGTCATTTGGCATAGAAGACTGGGCATCCTTCAATAAATGTGCTTAGAAAGCTATCATTAGCAAGTAGTAAGCACAATGATGTTGCTAGTGATGAATGTATAGTCTGTCCCCTAGCTAAACAGACTAGACTTGCTTTTCCTATAAGTTCTACTAGAAGTAAGCATGTATTTGATATGATTCATCTAGATGTCTTGGGGCCATACAAGGTTTCTACTTATAATGGATATAGGTATTTATTGAGTCTTATTGATGACTGTTCCAGGATGACATAGTTGTATCTGCTCAGGTTAAAAATAGATGTTATTACTGTATTGAGAAATTTCCTTTTGATGGTGAAAACTCAATTCTCTTGTTCTGTTAAGATGTTGAGATCAGATAATGGTAGTGAGTTTTTTTAACCAAAAATGTAACATGTTGTTTGAATCCTTGGGTATAATACACCAAAGTAACTTTCCACACACTCCTCAGCAGAATGGAGTGGTGGAGAGGAAACACAGGCATATCTTGGAAGTTGCTAGAGCTATCAAGTTTCAAGGTGGAATTCCTATAAGGTTTTAGGGTGAATGTGTTTTGTCAGCAATATACTTTATAAATATATTGCCCACAACTGTGCTGAAAGGGAAGTCTCCATTTGAAGTCTTTCACAAACATAAACCCAAACTTGATCACCTGAGAACAATAGGTTACCTATGTTATGCAACCAAAGTTATTAAACATGATAAGTTCTCCCCAAGAGCAACTTCTTTTGTTCTCATGGGCTACTCTATGACACAAAAGGGTTGCCTACTCTATGACTTGCAAGACAAGAAGTTCTTAGTAAGTAGAGATGTCATTTTCAAGGAACATGTCCTCCCTTTCAATAACCTGCAGGATGGACAATTACCTATATCTACTGTAAAACTATAGGTGATTACAGATGATCAGTCTAATAATTATACTACAAATGACACTTTGCCTGCTGAAGGGATGGAATCAAGCCATGATGACACTATTGCAGATAATGATGGACTTTCTGATCCAATTACTGTTGAATCCCTTGATGTTACTATTGATATTGACCATGTGGTTCCTCCTCATATCATCAGAAAGTCTACAAGATTTATTCATCTCCCAATCTGGCATAAGGACTACATTACTACTAGCAGGAGTTCTGATAGACAGCAGTCCCACTCTATAGCCAATTATATGTCTTATGCTCAACTTTCACCATCCTATCAAGCTTACCTGGGTAAAACTTCAGTTGCCTTGGAACCTAAGACCTATGAAGAAGTTGTTAAAGACAACAAATGGATCTTGGCTATGCAGGAGGAACTGCAAGCCTTGCAGGAAAATGGTACATAGGAGCTCATGACTTTGCCTCATGACAAGTCTCCTATTAGATGCAAATGGGTATTTAAGATCAAATACCAAGGTAATGGTGACGTTGAGAGGTACAAAGCAAGGCTGGTTTCCAAAGGGTATAATCAAACTACAGGGATATACTATCAAGAGACTTTCTCACCATTTATGAAGATAGTGACAGTCAGAATCATCATTGCACTTGTAGCAGCTGAAAATTGGGACATATATCAAATGGATGTCTACGATGCATTCCTGCAAGGTGATCTCTCTGAGGAAGTATTTATGGAATTGCCTCAAGGACTACATATTCAGGAGAAGCAGCAACCTATAGTTTGCAAGCTTGTCAAGTCCCTCTATGGACTAAAGCAAGCTTCCAGGTAATGGAACTTCAAATTGACTAAAGCTCTAGTGAATTCTGGTTATGAGCAAAGCCATCTTGACTATTCTCTTCTCATAAAAAGAAAGGGAAGTAGTGTGGTGATGATCCTGGTATATGTAGATGACTTGGTCATCACTGGGAATGATCAAACACTAATCCAAGAAACCAAGAGTGTGTTGCACCACAACTTCAAAATGAAGGACTTGGGGCAGCTCAGAGTTTTTCTTGGGATTGAATTTAGCAGATCCAAGAAGGGAATCTTGATGAACCCGAGAAAGTATGCACTAGAACTCATTTCTAAAGCTGGCTTGGCAGCAGAAAGGACAACCTTGACACCACTTGAATGCAATGTGAAACTGACCACAGCTAATCATAATTATGGTGAGCTATTTGTTGACATTCACAAGTATCAAAGACTAGTTGTCAAGTTATTATATCTGACCATAACCAGGCCTAATATTGCCTACACTGTGCAAACTTTGAGCCAATTCCTACAGAACCCTAAAGTTCAACATTGGGATGCAGCTTTGAGGGTCCTCAAATACATTAAAAATGAACCTGTCCTAGGATTACTGATGTCTTCTGAGAAGAGTATGAAGCTTATAGGGTTTTGTGATGTAGATTAGGCTGCATGCCCCAACACAAGAAGGTCAGTTATAGGTTACTTATTGAAACTAGGTGATTCCCTCATTTCTTGGAAGTCTAGAAGCAGGCCACTGTTTAAAAAAGCTCAGCAGAAGCAGAATGCAGAAGCTTAGCAGCTCTAACAACAGAAGTAGTTTGGACTACTAACTTGTTCAAGGAGCTGCGAATCACAATTGAAAGGCATGTTACCATATTTTGTGACAGTAAGGCAACAATACAAATTGCTGCCAATCTAGTCTTCCATGAAAGAACTAAGCATATAAAAATTAATTGCCACTTCATTAGAGAAAATGTGACGAGCGGCTTGATTCATACCATCTATATCAATACCAAGGACCAGCAGGCTTACCTATTGACCAAGGCACTTGGGAAGATTCAACACGACACGCTACTGTAACATCCCCTAAAAACGTTGTATACGATGTTTCAATTTTTGCCTAAATATGATTAAACCTCTGTATTTTGGTCATAACTTTTCATAGGAATATCCAAATTGAGTGATTCAAATTTATGAGTAACCACAAGATCATTACCTACAACTTTTATGAAGACCATATTTTAAGATTCGGATGTTAAGTAGGTCAAATAAATTAATTTTTGTAAGGTAGGATGCTGTGACGGAAATGAGTGTTTATAGAAGAAAAATCATATCTCACTTTAGATTTATCCAAATTGGTTGATTCTTGAACGATATGAAACTAGACTTCCATATCTACAATTCTTATGAAGACACCAAATCCTAATAAGGAATTTATCTTATTCAAACGCAGCTCCCAAAAAGAGTATTCTGTCAAAGATAACTCATTTCACCTACCATAGAAAGATCTAGATACATTTGACATCACTCATGACATAAATTGTCCTCCATTTAACATCATCCATGACATCAATATATTCCACTAAATTTTCAGATTTTTTATTTATAATTATTTTATTTTTTGTTAGGTCCCTCTTTCCCACCTATAAATACTCACCTTATTTCCTCATTTTATTCATCAAGCTTTCTCAAGCAAATCTTCTCTCTATACACTTCTTTACACATTCTCAAATATAGTTTTAGTTCTTAGTAGTGAAGAAATACTATTCCGGTGATTCATATACTCCGGGTAGTACACAAAATGTTCCGGCGAGGAGAGAAGCTACGACGCAAGAGTGTTCATTAAGTCTTTCGGTACCAACTAAAGCTTCGGTTTCCAGGTATGTAAGGCTTTAATGAGAGTATTCCTTCCACTCTCATGTCTAAATTTTTTTGATTAAATGATAAATTATATTTATTTTCTTTAAGCTCTACTCTAAGTTATGTGTGTATTTATCCATGGGTTCTTCCACCCATGTAGTCCAAAAACTCTTTCAATTAAGTCTCTTGATTTCAAGTAATATTTTCTTATGGTAATTCTTAATTTTACTTAATAGTATGAATCATGGTTAAACTAATGATTATTGTTCTATTTTGATGTAACATAATTTCATATGTATGAATTGATGATTTACAAGTAATTCCTCTATTTATCTATTTAAAGATTCTTGAAACTCATGGTGGGTTGTTTAAAGCATGATTTTTAATTAATGGATTTCAAAGTATTTATGTATATTTATTTACATACATATTTGCAAGTTGAAGTGATTTGAACCCACCTAATTTTACTATATTTTTAATAAAGTTTGACTTGAAAGCTTTGACTCCAAATAAATGTTTATAAAAGCAATATCTATGATCAAAAAGGGAGTCTTATGAAATTAAAGAATGATGAAATGATATGAATGATGGATTCTTTATGCAATAAGGACAATTCTTGCATATTTGAATTATCAAATATTTTAATGAGCTATTCTACCGAATATGATGTTTGAATTCTCAAGTTATATGCTATGGATATTTTGAAGTATTAAACTATTCCGTGGGATTGACTTAGCATCGAATGAGGCATTGAGGTGGGATTCGGTAAGGGAATCCTAGTAGCAACCCCTTGTCTCATTAACTATGTGCCAACATAGGAGCCCTTGTAGGCTTAGGCTAATGGATCCATAAATAGCCCTTAAAGTTAAAGTTAAAGAAATGAATAAAGTTGACGGAGTTCTACCTGGCAAGTAGTCTCTCCGGCCAACATAGGGGGTTATGTTGGATTCCATGTAATAGCTTGCATGGTCTTAAATGTCGGTTATGGTTAATTTCCCACAAAATGAATGTTTTAAATGATATATATATGATTTATTATGCATACATTAAATTATGTTCCATATTACATAAATGTTTTAATGTTTCCTCAATGTTCATGCATCCTTACATACTTAGTACATTCAAAGTACTAACGCATACTCTTTTGCCTACATGATATCACCATGTAGGGATCAGTGCTCCTCTTCGTTCTCCTCCATGTGGCTAGTTGAGACTTCGTTTGAAGACTACTTTTGGTGAGTTCCCATGTTCCGAGAACAATACTCCTTTATATTTCTAACTTATGATATGTTAAGACGTTTTACGATGAAATTTCTTCTATTATGATTGAGGGTGAGCTAGGGACTTGTCTTAGCCCCGTTAAATCAAATAGTTAGAGGTATTGTTGGACATATGTAAGTTGAAGATTTATTATGATTTCCGCTTGTTTATTTATCATCATTACCTATGAAAGGCTAAAAGAATGTTAAGAGGCTTGTTTAAGATACTTTTGGGTTTCTCATTCGCCATGTCACGTCTAGTCCCTAGGCTTGGGTCGTGACAAACTTGGTATCAGAGCCTGAGGTTTTGAATGATCCTTGGAGTCCAACATACCGCGTTGAATAGGGTCTTGTTCATGGTTGTGAAGCGCGCCACAATTATGAATAAGAGACTATGAGGCGTTTAGGAAAGTTTTCATTTCTTTCAAATTCATGTCGTGCCTTAGAGTGTCCTAAGCTTTCCTTTAACTAATGACCCATTTTGTGTTCTCTAGATAATGACTCGTGGAAAACCACCTCGAAGAGCAAGGGTTGGCGATGAGGACCAAACTCCTCCGATTCCTAATGTCCAACATCATGAGGACGGGGTAACCCATGCTGAATTTCGCAGTGTTATTACTTTGTTAGCCCAAGTCGTAGCTAACCAAGGGAATCTAGGTGTTCCTCCTCCCCAAATGCAAAATCCAGCCTCTAGGATTCGGGATTTCCAAAGGATGAATCCACCCGAGTTCGATGGTTCTAAACTAGATGAGGACCCTATGGAGTTCATTAATGAGGTGTACCGGATTATGGCTATCATGGGTGTGCCACCAAATGAGAAGGCCGAGCTAGTGGCCTATCAACTCAAAGGTGTGGCTCGAGTGTGGTATGAACAATGGATTGTTGAGAGGGATGAAGAAATAGGGTCGATAGGATGGGAAGAGTTCAAAGGTGCCTTCCTAGACCGCTTCTTCCCATTGGAGCTAAGGGAGGCCAAAATCCAAGAGTTTATCAACCTCCGTCAAGGAAGTATGAGGGTGAGGGAGTATGCTCTCAAATTCACTAAGTTGTCAAAGTATGCTCCCTTCATGGTCTCCGACCCAAGAGCTAGAATGAGCAAGTTTATTTCTGGTGTCTCAAGCTTGGTGTCCAAGGAGTGCAAAACAGCCATGTTGGTCAAGGAGATGGATATCTCTCGGTTAATGACTTACGCAGAACAAATCGAAGAAGAGAAGCTTAGAGAGAGATCAAGGGGGTTCAAAAAGGCTAAAGTGGATGGTGGAGGGTTTAACCCTCAAAGGTCCGATCATGGTAACAATGGCAAAGGCCAAGGTGGGCAAAGATTTGTGGGACAAGGTTCCACCAATATTCCTCCTCCAAAGTTCAACAAGGACAAGAGTGGTAAACCAATGATTCCAAGAGAGAATGTTGCTACTCAAACTTTCCCCACTTGCAAGAAGTGTGGAAGGACTCACAAAGGGGAATGCTTAGCCGGCTCCAATGCATGCTATAAGTGTGGCAAGCTGGGCCACCATGCTAAGGATTGTAGAGATGGTGGTGGTAGGACTCAAGGACAAATTGCTCATGGTCAACAAGTCCAAGGAGGTGTCCAACGTACCAACCGCTTTTACGCCTTGCATGGGAGACAAGAGGTTGAGGATGCACCCAATGTCATTACCGGTATGTTAAAGGTATTTTCTTTTGATGTGTATGCACTATTAGATCCGGGTGCAAATTTATCTTTTGTTACTCCATTCCTTGCTAATAGATTTGATGTTTTACCTGAAATGTTATTAGAGCTCTATTTGGTGTCTACCCCCGTTGGTGAGTCAGTTATTGCTAGAAAGGTCTATAGGGGTTGCCTTGTGTCTATCTTGCATAAAGTTATTTCTTGTGATCTCATTGAGCTTGACATGATAGATTTCGATGTCATTCTTGGGATGGATTGGTTACATGCATCTTATGCTTCCATAGATTGTAGGAATCGTCGAGTCAAATTCCAATTTCCAAATGAGCCTGTTATTGAATGGCAGGGTCATGATTCAGTGGTGAAGGGTCAATTTATTTCTTATCTTAAGGCCCGCAAAATGATTTCTAAGGGATGTATTTACCACATTGTGAGGGTTAGGGATGTCAACTCCAAAAGTCCTTCTCTTGAGTCAGTTCTTATAGTCAATGAATTCCCCGATGTCTTTCCCGATGACCTTCCTGGTGTCCCTCCCGAAAGGGAAGTTGATTTTGGTATCGATCTCCTCCCTGATACCCAACCTATCTCTATTTCTCCTTACCGTATGGCCCCGATAGAATTAAAAGAGTTGAAGGAACAGTTAAAGGACTTGTTAGAGAAGGGGTTCATAAGACCAAGTATTTCTCCATGGGGTGCTCCCGTTCTATTTGTAAGAAATAAGGATGGGTCACTCCGAATGTGCATAGACTACCGGCAATTAAATAAGATGACCATTAAGAATAAGTACCCACTCCCTAGAATAGATGACTTGTTTGATCAATTGCAAGGGGCAAGTCACTTCTCCAAGATAGACCTTAGGTCCGGCTATCACCAACTACGGGTAAGGGAGTGTAACATTCCCAAAACAGCCTTTCGAACAAGGTATGATCACTATGAGTTTGTGGTGATGAGTTTTGGGTTGACGAATGCACCAGCGGTGTTTATGGACTTGATGAATAGGGTGTTCAAACCTTACCTTGATACCTTTGTAGTAGTCTTCATTGATGATATTTTAATTTACTCTCGGGGTGAGGAAGAACATAAAAATCACTTGAGAGTTGTGCTTCAAACATTGAGGGATAGACAATTATTTGCAAAATTTAGTAAGTGTGAATTTTGGTTAAAGTAGGTAGCATTTCTTGGTCACGTAGTGTCCGGTGATGGAATCAAGGTTGATCCTAAGAAAATAGAGGCAGTCAAAAATTGGCCTAGACCATTATCTCCTTCAGACATTAGGAGCTTCTTAGGTTTAGCCGGGTACTATAGAAGGTTCGTCAAAGGCTTTTCTTCCATCTCATCTTCTATGACAAAATTGACCCAAAAGAAATCCAAATTCATATGGACAGATGAGTGTGAGAAGAGTTTCCAGACCTTAAAAGATCGAATTACCTCTGCTCCTATTTTGACTCTCCCAGAAGGATTAGAGGGGTTTGTAGTTTATTGTGATGCTTCAAAGATTGGTTTAGGTTGTGTCTTAATGCAAAACGGCAAGGTCATAGCCTATGCTTCTAGGCAATTAAAGGTGCATGAGCGTAACTACCCTACCCATGACCTTGAATTGGCGGCCGTTGTTTTTGCTCTGAAGATTTGGAGGCATTACCTCTATGGGGTGCATGTGGATGTGTATACTGATCATAAGAGTCTTCAGTATGTGTTCACCCAAAAGGACCTTAATCTAAGGCAAAGGAGGTGGCTAGAACTCCTTAAGGACTATGACATGAGTGTGCACTATCATCCGGGTAAAGCTAATGTGGTTGCTGATGCACTTAGTAGAGTGTCTATGGGGAGTGTGGCCCGTGTGGATGAAAGTAAGAGGGAGTTGGTGAAAGATATTCACTGATTGGCTAGATTAGGGGTGAAGTTGTGTGGTACTAATGATGGGGGTATGATTGTTCAAAATAGGTCTGAATCGTACTATACTATCAAGGTCGGATATGTGTTCCAAATGTTGATGGCTTAAGGAGTTTGATCATGATGGAGGCTCATAATTCTACATACTCCATTCATCCCGGTTCAACGAAAATATACCGATACTTAAAGGAGTTGTATTGGTGGGGTGGCATGAAGAAGGACATAGCAAGGTTTGTGTCTGAATGTACGAATTGCCAACAAGTGAAGGCCGAACATCAAAGGCCGGGTGGCCTAGCCCAAGACATTGAAATCCCAACTTGGAAGTGGGAAGATGTGAATATGGATTTTGTAGTGGGTTTGCCTCATACCCGAAAGCGTCATGACTCGATTTGGGTAATTGTTGATAGAATGACTAAGTCAGCTCACTTCCTACCGGTTAAAACTTCCTATAGTGCCGAAGACTATGCCAAGTTATATATTCGGGAGTTGGTGAGGTTGCATGGTGTGCCATTATCCATTATTTCGGATCGTGGTACCCAATTCACTTCTCACTTCTGGAGATCATTTCAAAAAGGCCTCGGTACTAAGGTAAAGTTGAGCACAGCATTCCATCCTCAAACGGATGGGCAAGCCGAAAGGACGATTCAAACACTAGAGGATATGTTAAGGGCTTTTGTGTTGGAGTTTAAAGGGAATTGGGATGATCATCTACCTCTCATCGAGTTTGCCTATAATAATAGTTACCACTCAAGTATTGAGATGGCGCCGTTTGAGGCTTTGTATGGGAGACGATGTAGATCACCGGTTGGTTGGTTCGAAGTAGGTGAGATGACCTTATTGGGACCCGATTTGGTACTTGATACTTTAGAGAAGGTGAAGATCATTAGAGAAAGGTTGAAGACGGCTCAAAGTCGTCAAAAGTCCTATTCTGACACTAGAAGAAGGGATCTTGAGTTTAATGTGGACGATTGGGTGTATCTAAAGGTTTCACCCATGAAAGGTGTGGTTCGATTTGGTAAGAAAGGGAAATTGAGCCCTAGATATGTAGGGCCTTATAGAATCGTGAGACGTGTTGGTAAGGTTGCATATGAGTTGGAATTACCATTGGAAATGGCCATGGTTCATTCGGTGTTTCACGTGTCTATGTTGAAAAAACATGTGGGTGATCCTAGTTCCATTGTACCTATGGGAGTAGTGAATATTGAAGAAAACTTGACCTATGAAGAAGTTCCTGTGGAAATTTTGGACCGGCAAGTTAAGAGATTGAGGAACAAAGAAGTTGCATCTGTTAAAGTCCTTTGAAGGAATCAACAAATAGAAAGTGCAACATGGGAAGCGGAAGCGGATATGATTAAGAGATACCCTCATCTTTTCCCCTCTACCCAAACCTAAGGTATTAAGTTGCCCTTGCTCAATTACTTGAAATCTTTACATCTCAACTTTTCTTGTCATATGCTTGCAAAATTATGAAATATATTTTAAACGATATTTTAAATTACACTGTTGCATTAATGATAGGTTGTTTGTTAACACTCTACTCTACTCAAGCTAAGTCTTTTCTCATTCGAGGACGAATGTTCCCAAGGGGGAGATAATGTAACATCCCCTAAAAACGTTGTATACGATGTTTCAAATTTTTGCCTAAACATGATATAACCTCTGTATTTTGGTCATAACCTTTCATAGGAATATCCAAATTGAGTGATTCAAATTTATGAGTAACCACAAGATCATTACCTACAACTTTTATGAAGACCATATTTTAAGATTCGGATGTTAAGTAGGTCAAATAAATTAATTTTTGTAAGGTAGGATGCTATGACGGAAATGAGTGTTTATAGAAGAAAAATCATATCTCACTTTAGGTTTATCCAAATTGGTTGATTCTTGAACGATATGAAACTAGACTTCCATATCTACAATTCTTATGAAGACACCAAATCCTAATAAGGAATTTATCTTATTCAAACGCAGCTCCCAAAAAGAGTATTCTGTCAAAGATAACTCATTTCACCTACCATAGAAAGATCTAGATACATTTGACATCACTCATGACATAAATTGTCCTCCATTTAACATCATCCATGACATCAATATATTCCACTAAATTTTCAGATTTTTTATTTATAATTATTTTATTTATTGTTAGGTCCCTTTTTCCCACCTATAAATACTCACCTTATTTCCTCATTTTATTCATCAAGCTTTCTCAAGCAAATCTTCTCTCTATACACTTCTTTACACATTCTCAAATATAGTTTTAGTTCTTAGTAGTGAAGAAATACTATTCCGGTGATTCATATACTTCGGGTAGTACACAAAATGTTCCGGCGAGGAGAGAAGCTACGACGCAAGAGTGTTCATTAAGTCTTTCGGTACCAACTAAAGCTTCGGTTTCCAGGTATGTAAGGCTTTAATGAGAGTATTCCTTCCACTCTCATGTCTAAATTTTTTTGATTATATGATAAATTATATTTATTTTCTTTAAGCTCTACTCTAAGTTATGTGTGTATTTATCCATGGGTTCTTCCACCCATGTAGTCCAAAAACTCTTTCAATTAAGTCTCTTGATTTCAAGTAATATTTTCTTATGGTAATTCTTAATTTTACTTAATAGTATGAATCATGGTTAAACTAATGATTATTGTTCTATTTTGATGTAACATAATTTCATATGTATGAATTGATGGTTTACAAGTAATTCCTCTATTTATCTATTTAAAGATTCTTGAAACTCATGGTGGGTTGTTTAAAGCATGATTTTTAATTAATGGATTTCAAAATATTTATGTATATTTATTTACATACATATTTGCAAGTTGAAGTGATTTGAACCCACCTAGTTTTACTATATTTTTAATAAAGTTTGACTTGAAAGCTTTGACTCCAAATAAATGTTTATGAAAGTAATATCTATGATCAAAAAGGGAGTCTTATGAAATGAAAGAATGATGAAATGATATGAATGATGGATTCTTTATGCAATAAGGACAATTCTTGCATATTTGAATTATCAAATATTTTAATGAGCTATTCTACCGAATATGATGTTTGAATTCTCAAGTTATATGCTATGGATATTTTGAAGTATTAAACTATTCCGTGGGATTGACTTAGCACCGAATGAGGCATTGAGGTGGGATTCGATAAGGGAATCCTAGTAGCAACCCCTTGTCTCATTAACTATGTGCCAACATAGGAGCCCTTGTAGGCTTACGCTAATGGATCCATAAATAGCCCTTAAAGTTAAAGTTAAAGAAATGAATAAAATTGACGGAGTTCTACCTGGTAAGTAGTCTCCCCGGCCAACATAGGGGGTTATGTTGGATTCCATGTAATAGCTCGCATGGTCTTAAATATCGGTTATGGTTAATTTCCCACAAAATGAATGTTTTAAAGGATATATATATGATTTATTATGCATACATTAAATTATGTTCCATATTACATAAATGTTTTAATGTTTCCTCAATGTTCATGCATCCTTACATACTTAGTACATTCAAAGTACTAACGCATACTCTTTTGCCTACATGATATCACCATGTAGGGATCAGTGCTCCTCCTCGTTCTCCTCCACGTGGCTAGTTGAGACTTCGTTTGAAGACTACTTTTGGTGAGTTCCCATGTTCCGGGAACAATACTCCTTTATATTTCTAACTTATGATATGTTAAGACGTTTTACTATGAAATTTCTTCTATTATGATTGAGGGTGAGCTAGGGATTTGTCTTAGCCCCGTTAAATCAAATAGTTAGAGGTATTGTTGGACATATGTATGTTGAAGATTTATTATGATTTCCGCTTGTTTATTTATCATCATTACCTATGAAAGCCTAAAAGAATGCTAAGAGGCTTGTTTGAGATACTTTCGGGTTTCTCATTCGCCATGTCACGTCTAGGCCCTAGGCTTGGGTCGTGACAGCTACTTTCCAAACTAGGAGTCCTGAACATTTTCAATACACCTAGTTTGAGGAGGAGTATTGAAGGTGATAGAAATAGCTAGTACGATTAGATTCCACAATGTTAGCTTGTACCTAGTCCTATCTAATTATATCTGGAATAGTTAGTTAGAGTTAGTTAGAGTTAGTTAGTTAGTGATGTAGTTAGTGGAAGCTATATACATCTGTATAGTCCTGTATATATATATCTCTTTGTAACTAACTTCTATCACATAGAAATAATTTCTCATGTCTGCTCACTCTCTCTCAAGCAGATAGCAGTTATGGATTTCATCTCCTAGATCATATTTCTTCAAATATCCCATATCATTTATGGGGTAATAGACATCTAATCTTTGAGGAGACTTGAGTTGGGAATGATGACTCTTTATCAGCCTTTCTTTGTAGTCCAGAGATTTTTCCCCATACAAATGTCTAACGATGCTTGATATGTATGTAAAAACTCAACTTGCTATCTTTCATATTTCAATGTTGGTTGTCTAAGCGGTTATATTCAACGATAAATAATGGTAGGATTTGGTAACAAAAATGACGGTTTGTATTGGAGTTGTCAAAACTGTGAAGTTAGAGAACTAGCAATCAAGAACCGACTGATTCACACTATCATCCTCCAATCAAGACAATGGATAGATAAAAATAATAAATATTTTTATATTTCTTTATAATATCAACACTAAGTACTAATTAAACTATGTGAATTACATTGAAGATTAGTGGTAGGGTGTGAAATGGCTGGTTGGGTTAAAATTGAGAATATTAAAATGGATTGAAATAAAAATTGGATTGGGTAATGACTCGCTCAAATTTACTTTGGGCTCAAATGGGTTAGGCTCAATTGGACTAAAATTTGGGTTGGGTCATGATCCGTCCAATTTGACCCGCATAATCTCAATAATTTTAACATATTATTATTTATCTTTTATTACCACAATTTAAATTTCAATTCAAGAAACTAAAAATAAAAATTTACAAATGGATAGATTAATCTTAAAAGATATAAAATAGATAGTAATTCATACCTTTAATATTAGAACATACATTACACCAATGCAAATAAAGAACCTTAAAATGGATTGAAATTGAAGATTAAGTTAGGCTCAATTGAGGACTCTTTTAAAAATGAGTTAAGGCTTGAATGAGTTGAGATTGAACCAATACAAATTATCTTGAGTCAACCCATAAAAGTATGGACGAATTACCTATATTTAGGCTCATTTTGACACCCCTAATTAGTGGTATGGGTGCCCCCAACTTTTCAAGTTCCTGAACGAGGTGAAACGATTCTTTGTACTGAACGATTGTAGTGACAAAACATCAAGTGACAATACACTATATCTGCTTCTTGTTGGCGCTCTTTAATATCTCACTTTGACAAAGGCCGAACATTGCATTTTCAGTTAACAAAGTGTGCCAGTTCATAAACTTCCCAACAGTTACTTATTGGTCCGCTGTAAAACTGCTATTCGGCTACCTTCTACACAACAAGACATGGTCATTTGTCATCTCTATTTCTCTATCTCTCCGCTTACAAACTTTCATTAAAGCCGAGTGGGCTGGCAATATTGATGACAGCAAGGCCATGGGTGAATTTGTTATTTTCCTTGGCGACAATCGCATCTCTTGGGCCTCCAAGAAGCAGTAGTCCGTTTGATCAACAAAGTCGCAATACGAAGCTTTGGTGGATGTGGCAGCATAGCTAACATGGACTCACTCTCTTCTTTTTTAACTTGGTGTTCCACCTCCTCATGCTTCGACTCTTTGTTATTACAATATTGGTGCAGCCTATCTATGTAGAAAAGCCTTTGGCTTCGGCTAAGTTCTACTTTTTTTCATGACAAACTCAAGCTGAAAGAGTCCCTTTCATCCTAGTTCTTGTCGATTAAACTCAAGCTGAAAGAGCCACCTTCATCCTAGTTCTTGTCGATTACTATCTCAATGTATTTTCTATCCGTACTGTTACTGTACGGCGATCACGTCTAGATATATTTCACATATAGAACTAGTAACGTCAATACTGACTTCAAACATATAGAGAACTTGAAAGATGAGGACTTTCTTTGTTGAAGATTGAGATGGAATGGGGGATAATTTCGTCCGCATACCAAATAACAACTAATGAATAATTGTAATCTACACTAAATTTATACAGAAATGCTAGAGAAAAATGTCTAGAAAACAATAGTGTTATATTTGTGTTTTGATGATTTTAACAAACTATAAGACCTTGTAGAGGGACCTGGTCTCATGAGTAACGTTGACCCAAGACAGGAAAGTGGAAGTCAGTTGTAAAGCTACAAAAGCTTCAAAGGTAAGTGGGCACAACAACAAAGGTACACATTCATGTTTGATGATTGAACACATTATGGGACCTGGTCCCATGAGTAAAGTACGTTCGAAACAAAAAGTGGACTACAGTTGTAAAACTGCAAAAAGCTGCAGTGGGTGTGAGCACGGCAATAGAGGCGCAGAAAGGTCAGCTGCCTCCACCAATGGCGTTGCTCCCATGATTTTTTGTCTCTCTTATGAAGAGAACATTGTGAAAAAAATATAAGTTTTTTGCACATCAAGAATATACAAGCAAAAACCATTATTCTATCAAGGAAGAACAACTTTCTCAAGGCGGGAAGGGACCTAATCGAGCTACTTTTGAAGAATAGTTTTTAGATCATTGCTTTATTGTAATATTGAGTCTAGTGTGCTAAATATTGTAAGATCAGTTCCTAATCTAAAGGAATATTGATCATCTTTCCTTGTATCAGTTCTACATCGAGTTCATAGCTAGAGTTAGCTTTGAAAGGTGTGTTTGAAGTCTATGTCAACTAGAGGTAGTTGGTATAGTGGGCAATAGATTTATTGCTTAGTTTCCGAGTCATGGTTAGAGTTAGCTTGATCGGAGTGTTCAAAGTCTAAGTCAACTAGAGTTAGTTGGGGTAGTAGGCAATAGTTGTATTGCTTAGGCTCAAAGTCTTGTAATAGAGGTATTACAAGCCAAGGGATGGAGAGGGCTAGTGTCTGTTACAATAGGTTGTAATAGACTACTTTTCTCTTGCATCTTAGTGAAATTGGTTGTGAAATTCTGTTGGACAGGTTGTGATTTTTCCTTCCTTGAGCAAAAAGCCTTTTCACGTAAACATTGTGTGTCATTTTACCTTCTGCACCTAACTTGAGCATTCTGTTAACTAATTGTGCCAAGGGACGGGGTCCTCTGACTCATGTGGTGGACACATATATTTCAACAATTGGTATCAGAGCAGTTTCTCTATACGGTTAACAACGAGAAAAGATCTTGTTCATCGAAATGGCTACTCCACCAAATATCGGAGGTAAAGAAGAGGGTGAACATATGGCTTACCAGACCCACAAATTTCATAAAATTATGAGAAAACATGGCAGATTTACAAAAATGGGAAACACTAGCAGAACAACAAATAACATTGACTTGTGCCACAAGTGTGGAAAACCTGGGCATTTCATGAGAGATTGGCCCATGCACAAGTGAGAACACAAACAATATGCCTTGCCTGGAAGAGACAAAGATAAGCGGAGGGACCAGGTCCTTGAAAAATTAAGACGAAGAGCAGTTGTTGATTGCGTGGTGAAGAAAGCTTTGGCTGTTTTGGAAAATATCTCAAGTGATTTAGATGAATCCATGTTTTCTTTCACGACAAACTCTGAAGATTATGACGATACTGAAGAGGTAGCTCTGTCTTATCTCAAGCAAAACTTGAATATTGTTTCAAGAAAAAAATTGAGAAAGCTAGTGTATGTGTTGATTAATTCAATCAGTGATCTAACCACATCTGAGAAGGATCTCTTGAACAACAATCATGACATTTTTCAATTCACACCTCTCTTAAATCCAACGAACTCAAAAGTCAGCTCTATTTATAGCTAACTATAGGTGCGACTTCCCTGTTCAGAACATACTCATCTATTCAGAACAGGTATGGAGTCTTTTGGGAAAAGAAATGTCTGGTCGAAAGTCCAAAACATTTCCCCAAAATTTAAATTAATTTCGTTTGGTGAATTAATAAGTTAGTTCGGTTCAGCGAATTAATTAATTAACAAATTAATTTTTAAGGAAATCAATTAATGATATTGATAAATAAATTTTGTCTAAATATATATTATCAATCAATCAATCATTTGCCAAAGTCGAAGCCGAGCAAGCTATGATGATGGTGCAAGGGATCACCCTTTACTTAACTCTTTAAGAGCTAAAAGAAATGTTTTCTAATATAGAGACAAAACTTTTCCTTTCTTCTACCAATGAGGAGGAATTGACTTTTCATTTCTCATTCACTTGGTTCCTCCACATTTTCCAATTCTTATTTCCCAATTCACACCTCTCTTAAATCCAACAAGGGATCGGAGGGATAACCAGAGATTGAAATGGTGATTTTGTTTTTGCTTTTGCTATTTCAGTAGGCTGCTCAATATGCAGGCCAATGGATCAAAGACAACAATCACACATTGTGCACAATTGAGGTGGACTCTTTGATTATTGTGAATATGCTAAACAACAGGAAAACTGAAATTTGAAGACTTTTGTGGATGACACTGTGGGCTTGATTGAATGAGCAGATGTTACCTAATGAGCAGTTGTTACCTTCTCACACTACTATAGAGAAGCTAATAAAGTGGCTAAACTTCTAGCAAAGTTAGCCAATACTCATGAACCAGTGTCATATCACAGCTTGAACCAGATGCCTGGACGTGCCAAAGGGCCTTATCTGTTATATAAGAGGCAACCCTCTAGTGTCAGGGTTAAATATGACAGAGCCAACTTTTTTGTTAGCTAGATGTACATTCATATCTATAGCCCTAGAAAGTGTA
Organism: Solanum dulcamara; assembly: GCF_947179165.1. Classification (NCBI taxonomy): domain Eukaryota; kingdom Viridiplantae; phylum Streptophyta; class Magnoliopsida; order Solanales; family Solanaceae; genus Solanum; species Solanum dulcamara. The sequence continues at coordinate 26,762,641 of NC_077243.1, forward strand.
ACATTCATGTTAAGCTTTCTTTTTTTTGCCTAGATAGCTTGCTATATGTGTATGTATGCCAGGGGTCAGGTCTAGCCCCCCCCCCCCCCCCCGTCCCGGTTTGCGTTTCATAATTGGTATACAACACTTCCAGGATTATTTTTTTAAAAAAATGGTATTAGAACATAACTATTTTGGAACGCACTTCTAGTCTACAATGCCTCCCTTTTCTCCGAGGTCGACAACCAATGTGCCGTCCCTTCCAGCTCAACCCCCTTTCTCATGTTCCAATCCCCTTTTAGAATCATCCATCCTTGGGCCTCCTCCCTCTTGCTTGCAATCTTCTCCCTGTATCTCCGCTCCCTGCATTGTTTCTCAAAATACCACTGTTCTTCCTGTTTAAAAATAGAACTCAGTCTCTCGTGTGCCTCCATCATCGTCTATCAACGTGTTAGGCTGCAAATGGATGTTCCGGATTTCACGAAATTTCATCTGGCCATTGAAAGGTATAAAGTCCGTCTTGTCTCAAAAGGTTTTCACCAGGTTGAGGGCTATGATTTTCTGAAACATTGATCCAGCTTGGTTGTGAAACCCACGTCAATTTGTATTATTCTCTCCATTGGCCTCTACGCCTATTAGATGTCCAAAATGTCTTTTTACATGGGGATCACATTAAAAATGTGTTCACGGCTCAACCACAGGGGTTCGCTCTTCTGCAATTATCTCTATGTCTGCAAACTCTCCAAATCATTATACGGCCTCAAGAAAGTTCCGAGAGCCTGGTATACCAAGCTTCTTCAACTTTTGGTACTGCCCCTCATATTTTCTCCTTCCAAGTTTCGTTGTTTATCAACAACTCAGGTGGTATTATTGCTTATCTTCTTGTATATGGTGAGACATTATCCTGATAGGGAACTCCAATAAGTTTATCACTTCCATAATAGACCAATTGGATCGCACCTTCCCTCTTTGAAGTATGGGTAATCTCACCTTCATCCTTGGCATTCAAGTGAAGCTCTCCTCCTCGGGATTGGAGCTCTCAAGCTCATATGTGCGCAATTAGCTGGACAAAGCAGGAATGAGCACTTGCAAGACTCTTCTTATGCCAATGGAGACCAAAGTCAAGCTATATCAAAGGGATAGTTTGGTATTCCATGATCCTACACTATCGGCTTGTTGCTGGCGCTCTTTAATATCTCACTTTGACGAGGCCAAGTATTGCATTTTCAGTTAACAGAGTGTGCCAGTTCATGCTTTGGGCTACCATAACACACCAAGACATGGTCATTGGTCATCTCTGTTTCTGTCTCTTCTCTTACAAACTTTCACCGATGCCGACTGGGCTGGAAATATTGATAACTGGCCATGGGTAGATTTATTATTTTCCTAGGCGACAATAGCATGGGCCTCCAAGAAGCACTAGTCTGTTCGTCATGGGAGGCGGAATACAAAGCTTTGGCAGTTGTGGCAGCAGAGTTAACATGGACTCAGTCTCTTCTTTTTGAACTTGGTGTTCACTCTTTGGTGTGACAGTATTGGTGCAGCCTATCTATCTAGAAAAGCCTTTGGCTTCGCTAAAGTTCCAAATTTACTTCGACAAATTGAATCTGAAAGAGTCACCTTCATCCTAGTTCTGTCATTACTATCTCAATGTATTTTCTATCCTTGTATAGAACTTGTAATCTAATTATTATTATTATTGTATGGCGATCACGTCTGTATATACTTTTACTTTACATATGAATACAATAGAACTAGTAACGTCAATACTGACTATTAACATATCGAGAACGGTATAAATTTATTCGTCACCAAACATAGTATAAATCTAATCCCAAACTTAATCTTGAATATCCTACCTTATCCCATCAAACTTGGGATTATTTTATCCCACCCCTCAGATGGGATAAATTAGTCCAACGATTTAATCTCAGGATACTTTAGTCCGCACACCATGAATTCCTCTGATTCCAGTCAAGCAATCGAGCCAAGCTCTCGCAAGAATTGTATGGGAGTCGCCCTCGGAGGGACTTTCCGAATGACCGTACCGAGGAATTCTATATCTTTAGTCCGCACACCAAACGACACCTAACGAATAATTGTAAGCTGAAGTAAATTTATAAAGAAATGCTAGAGAAAAAACAGCTGCAAAGCAAATGCTGGCAAAAGAACTGTTGACTTTTTAATTTTCTTATAGTGCTTGATGCACGAAATAAAGAACTGAAGTAAAAGCTGTCCAAACTTTCCTAAATACAGCAAGCCAAAAATCCAGTTACAAAGGAAAATTGAGTTCAATAATCAACACCAATAGCTAAGCTGAACTCCATGAAACCTGAACTAGAAAAATTCAGTTCCTTAATACAACCTTGTGACAAGCTGGTATTCATTGCTACTAGTGCACGAAAAATTCATCTGCTGATAAGTATTTTGAAAGCCAGGCTGTAGAAACAAGATTAAACACATCACTAAATTGTATCACACAACCATAAGCATACATGACAGAAACTGAAGAGAATCAGCAAAAAGCATTAACTGAACAATCATATCGTGTTGATTCAGTGAAGAATTTTACTTATAAATTGCAATGTTGCATTCGTGTACAAATTTTGCTACTTGATAGGAAAATAGACATTTGCAGTTCATATTAATGTTTCTATTGAGGATTTTGGTCAAGGGTGGTAAGTAAGCTCTATTTCAGCAAGTCTAAAATTAAGAGGCTGAATAAGTGTTAACTCCCTCATGTGGTTATACAACCATTTAAGTTATTCTACTATAGAATTCAAGACCAAGCAAAAACCATAGAAGGTGGGAAATTAGGCATAACAAATGTTACAAGAGATCAAAGTTTGCACAATCAAACGTAAATGGGCAAGGGATCAAAAAGTTGAAAAGACAAGTGCACAAAGATTACAAAAATTATACTTCAAATATCACGTCAAGAGGAATAGTCTTACATGAGTAGTTCTTTAGTACAGTCTCCCCTCGCACTTCCGGGAGCCACATCTACAATTCTTTCTCTTCAGATTGCCATTTTTATCATAAACATGGTCAATATGGTAGTTGTAGTGATAAGTAAGCTCCTCTAATGGAGCAATACTTTCAGAAGCGAAAAACATTATGTGAGGTACTCTCCTATCACCATGGTAATACATGACATTCTGAGCATAAAGGTTTGGTGAGCAACTATGGTTGATAAATCTTCCAACATTTCCATATCTTAACGCATCAAGGGTAAAGCCATCTTCATCCTTCCTCATCAAAGAACTTGACTCAACTTTGAGGTTATTATTGCGTGCAACATTCCTTTTGGGGATATCTACATCATAGTTGCCAATATCAAACAAGTACTCATCATGATCTATTCTATTTTCAGCTTCCTTTTCATCAAGCAACTCCCCAACATATTCACATATAAAACTACCGGATGAGACATGATCTCGTGACCTCAAACCCCATCCTCTCGATTCGGTCATGAAAACCTCCAAATTGTATCGAGGACCATGTTGGCTAACTCTATTTTTGCAAGAAGGGGGACATTTGCAAGATGGACCACACTCATAAACAAGAGGTTGTGCTCTAACAATAGAGCCTCTTGTGTTGAATGGGATCTCACCTCCGTTCCTAGAAGCACAAGAGCATTGCTCAGAATCCGAGCATCCACTAGTGCAATTGCAACCTTGAGGCCTAGAGATATAATACCAATCTGGATATTGCATGTTGGTAATGTAAGTGAATGGTGGGGGTCTCGCATCATCTATTGAATTGACAGCAGGGATCGGTATCTTCTCTTTTCCTTGTGAGACATCATAGTCTACAACAAACTCTGACTGTATAATTGATTTTGTTGCCTTGTTAACATGAAAATGATTTACATTGACTAACTTTGCTGGCCGTGACAAGACTTCACGAGTAAGTTTTGGTTGGCCAAGATTTCTTTTCAGTTCAAACTTGAAAATGTATTTTCCAGTTGGAGCTCTTTCTTCCCAACACTTGGTCACGCTGTAGAGCCCATCGTAAATGTATCTTATATCACTCTTTTCACCATTCACTCTTTGTCGACCACAAATAACCCTCACTGGATATCCCAAGTCCATGGAGTTCTTCAAGGCAAGATTACCCCCTTCAAGCTTTTGATCTTCCACTATCGCATTAACAGATACTTTTGGATTCCCGCCTTGACCTACATAAATGAATGTTTCAGAAGATATGGCCTCGTTCTCATACCGACCAGAATCAACAATGCTAGTTGCAACATCTTTTCTGTTAATATTCACATAACTGATACCCTTAATAAATTGGTGATGTAGTCCGATTGTAACAAGTTCTGCCCTGAACCGGAATTGATCCCCAATTTCAACTCCAGGAACATGTCCAAAAGTCCACTCACAATTTACCCACTTTTTCTGATTTTTCAAAGCCATTGCTGCCTCTATATGGATTCTTCTTTTGGACTGTCCTTCATGTTCTTCTGCTTTTTCTTCTAGCAAAAGTTTAGTATATACGTCATCAAAAAGTTTCAGAGTATCTCTAACTTCTTTCACTTTCTGAATATGTTCATATTCAGTTGACAATCCATGACCAGAAAAACCACACATGAAAGCAGAATTCCTTAAATCTTCATGAGAAACTCCGAGATTTATTTGCTTCTTCATGACCACAGATTCATCTTCAATAATAACCTTGCACTTGTGTAGGGGTTCTGGAAAACTAACTGCTTCTTCCTGAACGATCTCACCCTTGCCACCTTTCTTATTGGCACTTGGGGTCTTGAGACGTGATTTCAGTGAGTTCCACTTGGAGCAGGATAAACTATCTACCCTACTCCTGGATTCATCGTCAGAAACTTCTTCGTAATGAACTATCTTGCTTGTTTCCTTACCAGCTTCATCATTTCGACCTTCAATTAGATTTTCTTGTGAAACAATAGCAGGCAATACTTGTCCATTTTCAATAGGTTCACCTTTTATAAACCAATCACATGAATTTCCTGTCTCAATTGATGGCTTTTGGAGAAGCTGATCAACCAAGACTTCATGCTGTTGAGTAGACTCATCATACATAAGATTTTCTTCTTTCATCTTCAAAGGTTTATTTCCATTAGTAGGTTGACATGAGGTATTCAAATGACTTGAATCACCAGCCTCTTTTGGACGCGCACCAGTTGCTGCCAAATCATCCCTTTTAGCCTCAAAATTACTTGGCACAAAAACACTTAAAGGCTCAACTGACTCAACCACATTCATATCAATTTCAGAACAACTTTTGATCTCAGCATCAACAGAGCATTGAGTATTGCTTCCATTCTTCTTTTGAGGAACATAGGGGCCACAATTCTCAGGAAAGTTCCTCGTAGCATCGACTTTTACACGCTTGGTAGTGGATGGAAATTCCGGATAGATCTCTCTGGTTCCGTTGTTTTCACGAACAAATGGACCACAATTCTCAGGAAAATTGCGGGTAGCATCAACTTTTAGGCGCTTAAATGTGGAGGGAGATTTAGTATCAACCATCTGATGAAGTTTCTTCTTCCCTAACATCTTTGAGGGACTCGTTTCCGCTAACACAGACATCTACAATTAATAAAGTACACACAACTTAAAACCCTCACTTAAAAATAAAACCAGTTTAGCTGGTTACGTAAAATAGCAAACAATTTTACGACAACACAAACACATTACATGATTATTAACACCTAACAAGACAAGGCATTGTGAAATTTTTGAATCGAACCAAAAAGAAAAAAACATTATAGCAAAGCAAGAATAAACAAAAAGAATACGCCTAATAAGTAATGGAGAAGATTAACGAAACTCACATTAGGGGTGAGAGCAGAATTCTGAAATCCTTTGAAAATGGCAGTTTTTTAACTTGAATTTGGGAGGGAAATCAGTGCCATAGAAAGAGGCGAAGTAGAAGGCATTAAACTAATGGGTCGTTATAATTAAACCTATTCGGCAGAAAATTGTGTTTTGGCGCAAAATTAGCCCATCAAATCACAACTCGCCTGACTTGCTCAAGTTGGGGCAGATTAAATGACCCGTCAGTTTATTAGCTCAATTCAATTCATATCAGTTCATTAAAATTTGAGTTGATATATAACTTAAATTTTAATTAGAAGTTAATAGGAACACTTTATCACATGTTCAAGTACTCAATCAAAACATGTCATAGTTTGAGTATTTAAATAAAATTAAGTTTAATGGACTATTGACATATTCGACCTCGATTCCCTAACAAAAAGATACATTTTCACTGGACATCGACTTTAAGAATTAAAAAAAAATCTCAAAATTTAGTCTAAAATAAATCATATATATTTGTATGATTATAAATTATCTCATTAAAGATAAAGTAAGAAGTTTAATGTTTAATTATTACTAATAAAATTAATTAAAATGTCATTTTTTTTTATGAAACTGACCAAAAAAGAGGGAGCAATGGGGCTATTAGTTGTAACGATATAGTCAGAGACAGAATCCAAAATGTAAAGGTTGTGGATATTCAATTTTGTACCTTGATTTAAATTAAATTCTTGAATAAAATTGAAAAAAATAAAAATTCATGAAAGAGCAAAGGCTAAAAGTGTTAAGGGGTTGGGCCGATCAGTTCAGTTCAAGTAAAAAACTCAATCTGAATGGCCCGGGGTACGGATTGGAAAGACCTGTTCCAACCGATCTGGGTTAATTCAGATATATTTATGTCTGTAAGGGGTCATGTTCTACCAGACCGGACAGACTAATTCAGTTCAAGAAAAAACTAATCCGACTTGTCTGGGGTATAGATTAGGGAGATCGGTTCCAACTGAGCTGGGTTAATTCAGATTTGTTTAGGCCTACGAGGGGTCAGGTTCTATTTGACCGGTTCAGTTCAACACAAATTCATTCCGTCTAGTCCGGGGGTATGGGTTGGGGAACCGATTCCAAACTGAGATTGGTTAATCATGATTTATTTAGGCCTGGGAGGGGTCAGGTTCTGTTGGACCTGGCCAATTTATATTTAAAATAATATTTTTTAAAATTTAATTCAAATTCAATTTTTTAAGTATTTAATATTTATAAAAAAATACTAACTTAAAGTTTTATTGAACTGAGCCGAATTGATTAACCTATTTTGTATTTGGTGGGACTTTATAGGATTTGCCGATCTCGATCCACCTACACTCCAAAAGTATTTGTGCGGGTCTGATTTATTGTGCAACCTAGCCCAACCTTGCCCCCTCTACATGGACCGATCTGGTCTAGACGGAAACAATCGGTTCCGGATTAGCCCGGCACATTAGACACCCTTAGGTGAGGCCTCACACAATCGCAAAGAAAAGGAAAAGACAAGAAGATGCAGGGGGAAAACAATCATAGTGCTCCCCCGAGGATCCAAACTCGGATTCAAGACTTATTTGTGTATTTCTGGTGCCACTTTAATTACATATTAATATTTTCACATATATATATTTAGATACTATGAATTTTAATCGAAGCATGTGTGCGGTGTAATAGCTCTACCATATATATATAAAGGTTAAATTCATCGTAAAATTCTAGATACAAAATCAACCAACACGGTAATGAAGAGAAAAATTATGCCAGGGAAATTAAACTAAAGAATTTCAAAACACCAAGAAAAGAAACAACTTACTTGGAAGTGTGATTTCAAGTGTTGGCTGGCTTCATAAGATGAAAACGCATTTTAAAGCCAAAAACCCCACAGCACAAAAGGTTGCCATGGACCAAAAATATTAGTATGGAACAAGGCTCAAGGGTATGGCAATACCAAGCTCCTATTTATACTAATAATATAAAGTGAACGCACAATAAGGTATGCATTTGATTCCTTTTCGAATTGGGTTTCTTTAAGTCATACACAACAAAGTTACCATAATTACTTATTCTAATTTAGGTCAAACTCTTAAGTAAGCATAGTTTTTTGGGGGGATTAAATTAAAATTCCCAAAATCTCTTTCCTATTATGCGTGTTTGGTTCCACTAGGAATACAAGTGCAATAAATATACGGAAAAGGGCCAAAATTACCCTTGAACTTCGAAAAATAGTTTATCTATGCCCTTCCTTATACTTTAGGGCCAATTATACCCTTACCGTTATAATTTGGGCCAAATATGCCCTTGAGTATAATAGAGTGCCACGTGTCGGTTTCTCAGTGGCCAACTTATTTTCCCTCTTATTTTTTCATCCGGATCAAATAATATTAGATTCGACCCAATCAATTTAGTATCTGACCCATCAATAATATATCATACCCAAATAAATCTAAACCTAACCCATCAATAACGCTGCTCTCTCTCTGTTCTCTCTCTAAAAAATGCATACCACCTCTCTCTATCGTCTTCAACCTCCATTTCAACCCAATTTTGGAATCTGGTTCATGTTTTTGTAAGCCTCTGAAGCGAAGATGGCCTCAGCACAGAGTCTTTCATATCAACCCCTATTCTCGCGGCTGATGAAAACTCGTTATTCTTATCCTTACTAGTCCAATCAAATGATAAAACATTTTCTTTATCACAAAGATTGGATTTTTCAGGTGCAACATTCTCTTTATTATCAGAAATAACTAGTTGGTTCGGAAGCAAATGGACACTCAATGCTTCTCCACCATTGTTGCTGCTACAATTTTGTCCGAGCTCATTTAAGGAATTATCATAAAGGAAATTATATGAATTTGAAGAACGAAGTGGGTTTGTAGTTTTCTTGAAGTCGGACATTTTTGAACACCCAATTTGAGGAAAAGAGCAGAATAACAGGTTATGAAGTATAGTAAATTGAGATGTGCAGAAACTGCAGACACTGTGTTAGCCGGTGATTGATGGACACAGAGTTGAGTTTTATGTGTTGAAGAAACCATTTATGGATGAATTCTTGGAATTTTTGAGCTACAAGTTTGATACATGATAATATGATACATAAACTTTAAGCAGTAAAGTTTGATACATGAGAATATGATACATAAACTTTCATCTTATATTCGAGTTTGATACATGAGAATAGCTGATACTAAGTTGTAGATGTATTAGAAGCAGTAAGTTGATACATAAGTTGACTTGATACATAAGTTGTATCAACTGCAACTTACTGCTTCTAATATATCTACAACTTCAACTGCAACTTATATATCAGCTACACCTTATGTATCAGCTACAACTTATGTATCAAGTCAACTTATGTATCAGCTACAACTTATGTATCAAGTCAACTTATGTATCAGCTGCAACTTATGTATCAGCTACAGCTTATGTATCAGCTGCAACTTATGTATCAAGTCAACTTATGTATCAGCTACAACTTATGTATCAGCTACAACTTATGTATCAGCTGCAACTTATATATAAGCTACAACTTATGTATCAGCTGCAACTTATATATAAGCTACAACTTATGTATCATCTGCAACTTATGTATCAAGTCAACTTATGTATCAGCTGCAACTTATGTATCAGCTACAGCTTATGTATCAGCTGCAACTTATGTATCAGCTACAGCTTATGTATCAGCTGCAACTTATGTATCAAGTCAACTTATGTATCAAGTCAACTTATGTATCAGCTACAACTTATGTATCAAGTCAACTTATGTATCAACTCACTACTTCTAATATATCTACAACTTATGTATCAACTGCAACTTATATATCAGCTACACCTTATGTATCAGCTACAACTTATGTATTAAGTCAACTTATGTATCAGCTACAACTTATGAATCAAGTCAACTTATGTATCAGCTGCAACTTATGTATCAGCTACAGCTTATGTATCAGCTGCAACTTATGTATCAAGTCAACTTATGTATCAGCTACAACTTATGTATCAACTTACTACTTCTGATACATCTACAACTTTTGTATCAGCTGCAACTTATGTATAAGCTACAACTTATATATCATCTGCAACTTATGTATCAAGTCAACTTATGTATCAGCTGCAACTTATGTATCAAGTCAACTTATGTATCAGCTACAACTTATGTATCAAGCCAACTTATGTAACAACTACAACTTATGTATCAAGTCAACTTATGTATCAGCTATAACTTATGTATCAAGTCAACTTATGTATCAGCTACAACTTATACATCAACTTATTGCTTTTGATACATCTATAACTTATGTATTAGCTATGTATCAGCTACAACTTATGTATTAAGTCAACTTATGTATCAGCTACAACTTATGTATCAGTTATTCTCATGTATCAAACTCGAATATAAGATGAAAGTTTATGTATCATATTCTCATGTATCAAACTTTACTGCTTCTGATAGATCTTAATTTACTACACTCCATACATATTTCAACTGCACAACTGCAGTTTTTGCACATTACAACTGCATATTTCAACTGAACAACACAACTATACATTCATCAATATTTCAGTAAAACTAAACATAATTGAATTCGACAAAATAACTGGACATTTCAAAAACTAATACACCACAAGTCTTAAGCAGTAAATACATCACCATAATTCACAAAAAACAATAACATTTCATAAAGCTAAATCAATTGTTAGGTCCCCTTCTTGGATTCAATTTTCCAATCCTCTCTTGAGCTTTAGCCTCCAACTTGCTGGTAGTAATTGCATCATTCCCTTGCCAAGTTAATCTTGTTAATGAGACTGGAAGATTGGTTGCCTCACTAACACCATTGTCATCACCTCTAAAGCTTATTGCCCTTCTACCTGTTGGTTCTTGCGCTTTCTGCCTCATTTGAAGTCTTGTGGAAAATTCAGAAATCACTATGGGCCTTAAAAAAGGGTCTTCATCATCTTCCTCAACTGAGGGATATTCAAAGTTAGGAAATGGGGTGCTGCTACTAGGCATGGGCTGACTATCTTGGGTTGGTTGAGGGGCTGTTAAGTTGATCTCTTCTTCAACTTGGGAATTTTCATCTTCATCAACTAAGCCTCGAGTCTGTCTCTTTTTGCCTCTAGCAGGATGCCTTTTCTTAGCTTGTTGCTTGCCTTTCTTTGGCTACAAAAAGGTGAAAAAATTATTAGAAAATAGTTAATTATACTAATATTAGATACACAACTGTTAATAGATGTGTTGATTTACCTTACCACAGCCCCTAACATTATGATTTGGCTCTCCACAGTTGTTGCAAGTTATCACTCTACCTTTCCTTGAAAGCTTCCATTCACCTTGCCTCTTAAGGGTCTCATCTTTTCCTCTATCCCTGTTAATCCTGGGTCTGCCGGCAAGTTTGACCAAAGATGGTGGTTCCATGGCCTGAGAAGGGTCAATATTTCAAAACTGTATGCCCCTAACCGGTTGCAACTTATGTTTATATGCTAGCTTGAATGCCTCCTTGCTATAATACCAATGTATCTCAGAAATAGGGTCAATTTTCTTGTGAATCATGGCCTTGATTGCATGTGGGCATGAAATTTCAGTAAGGTCCCATGTCCTACAAGTACACCGCTTTTGCCTCAAATTCACCACATGTCTATCATTTCCTTCTGTTACCTCATATCCACTGTCTCCATTACCATTGACCTTGCACACTTGGGCTATTTTCAAATATTCATTATACAACTTCATTGTATTAGGACTGACCAAACCATACCACTTACTCACAAACTCATCATTTTCTCTTAACCTATTTATCACCTTAATTCTTATGTCATCCAACATTCCAATGATGGGCTTATACCTTGCTTCAAGTATCCAAGAGTTGAATGAATCAGTAAAATTATTGTCCACTCTTTGATTCTTACAGACTGTATCGAGATAAGCTCTACACCATATTTCTGGAGGATACCTGCTGATTAAGTCCTTTGCAGCAGGTTCATCCAACTGCTTCATCTGTTCAAGGTGGTCTCCAAACTCCTTAGCATAGGAGGACCATGCACCCCACCATAGAAGCTTCTTCAACTCACCTTTTCTCCACCTTTTGCACCAATTTGCCTCAATGTACTTTACACAAAATCTCTGATGTGCTTCAGGCAGTACATTCTTTACTGCATCAACTAGTCCCTACATATAAGAAACAAACAATGCTAAATATTTACACAGATTTAAAAAAAATAGATAAAAAAATAGATTTAAAAGCAAATAAAAAAGCAGATTTAAAAAATAGATAAAAACTAGTGTAGTTTACCTTCTGCATGTCTGATATGAAGGTTATTCCTTTGCCATTATGGAGTTCAAGTGAGTTTTGCAACTGTTGTAAGAACTAAATCCAAGTCCTCTTAGTCTCCTTATCAACCACTGCCCATGCTAGAGGGTAAAATTGATTCATACTGTCTTGACCAACAGTAACCAATACTTGACCCTTGGCTTTTCCTTTAAGGAATGTACCATCTAACCCAATAAATGGTCTTAAACCTTCCTTAAAACCCATTTTCAATGCATTGAAACAAATATACATTCTTAGAAATTTTCTTTTACCTTGAGCTAGTGCCTCCTTGGACAAATTAATGACAACATCACTTCCTGGATTTGATTCTCTCAATTCATTTGCACAGGCCTCCAGTTTTTTATAATTATCTGTAAAACTACCTTCCAGAGTTTCCAGGACCTCTTTTTTGGCTCTTTTACATTTTCCTTCACTTACATTTAAATCAAAAAATCTATGTAAGTCAGCCCTCATATCTTTTACCTTGTATTTTGGGTCATCTTGTAACTTTCTCTTGAAATATTGAGCTATGATACTAGAGTTGATCAGTGGGTTATCATACACTACACTACAATCACTATGAGAAATTAAAGTCTTAACAGTCACCCCAACAGTAGTGTCATCATCAGATATGTGGCATATAAATGGGCATCCTACAGCATCACATAAATATCTCACCCTATGCGTATCACTTTTTTCAACAACTAACTTTTTCTTGTTTGTCAGTGCATAAAGTCTACAAAAATTCCTTGCTTCCGGTATGTCCTTGAAGGTCATACCCTTAACTAACTCCCTAAAATCATTCAAATTTTCAGTGATATCCCTTCTCTTGTGGGTAGCAAGTCTCTCTAATTCCTCACTATCATATTCTGGACAATCAAATGCCATACCATTATCATCCTCAGTGTCACTACAATCTGTCCCAACTTCAGTAACAAAATTAGGTACTAAAGAAAGTGATTCATCATTTTGTAGAACATTTGAAACATGCACATCTGTCCCAACTTCATTAACAAAATTAGGTACTAAGAAAAATGATTCATCACTTTGTAGAATATTGGGAACATGCACAGCTATTTCGCATTCATCAGTAGCAAAGAAATGAATGACATGGTATTCTTCGGAGACAAATGATAATAATTTCCTAATACCTTCATCACCTTCTAATTCAAAGTACTTTCTAGATGGTCCATCAACAATTAATTGTTGGACACCTACAAATCCTAAATGGAAAGTGTACTCATTTACAATGTCAATATAAAATAAGAGATCAGGATCATACTCTCTCCAATAGTGAACCCATTTCTTTTCATACAATACATGTGGTTCTCGAATCCAATCACCACCATGATGGAAGAATAAGTTGACTTTTATCATCTTAACAAGCTGCAATTAATTAGTAAGTAAAAGTTAATGTAAATGAGTAGACAAAATAAGACTCTGGACAAAACTTATTTTCTAACTCCAAAAATGATCTAAGCCTAAACAACAAATGAAGTTCTCATTATTGTCTATCACCAAAAAATAAAAAGAAATTATTTTTTAAAATTGATTAAGTCAAGCATAGGGTAACAACAAATGAAATTTGCGTTATTGTCTATCCCCTTCGGAATCATATCATAACCAAAAAGAAAAGGGGGAAAAACAAACAACTGATAATAAACTAGGAATATAAAACTGTTGGGCAAAACCCCAAATTTCAAAAAAAAAAAATCACCAGATTTTTAAAAAAAATCATCAGATTTCAAAAAAAATAAAAATCAACCTCCATTAATGTTCAGACTTAACAATCCGCAACAAGCCTTTAAAAAACTGAAAACACAACAATAGCTGTAGCAGATAAACGAAGATTATGGAGTTTATGAAGAACCTTCTTCCAATAAGAACCTTATGAATAACAACAGCAGTAGATAAATGCCTATATGTACAATATTTGATGATGAAATTGAGGTTGAAGACGATAGAGAGAGGTGGTATGCATTTTTTTAGAGAGAGTAGCGTTATTGATGGGTTAGGTTTAGGTTTATTTGGGTATGATATATTATTGATGGGTCGGATACTAAATTGATTGGGTCGAATCTAATATTATTTGATCCGGATGAAAAAATAAGAGGGGAAATAAGTTGGCCACTGAGAAACCGACACGTGGCACTCTATTATACTCAAGGGCATATTTGGCCCAAATTATAACGGTAAGGGTATAATTGGCCCTAAAGTATAACGAAGGGCATGAATGAACTATTTTTCGAAGTTCAGGGGTAATTTTGGCCTTTTTCCGATAAATATAATGTCACTATTTGAGCTTCCAAGTTGTCTTCCATTACTATAATTATACTTGTTTGACTTACACTAAATTAGACAATTTTATTTAGACAAAATATCTAAGGACTTGCTTAGTATATTTATTATTGCAGTTTCAGGTTAATTCATCTTTTTTAATGTCATTTCAAGATAAACTTGTCATATCAAACTCACATAAAATATTGTAGATGCTATGGTTATTGAGATGACAAACCCTCCCTATTAGAAAATGGATCAGACCTTGATCTCTCTTGTGTATCCATCATCGTCTCTGAACGTTTTAGGCTGCAAATGGATGTTTCGGATTTAAAGAAATTTTGTATGGGCCATTGAAAGGTATAAAGCTCGTCTTGTCGCAGAAGGTTTTCACAAGGTTGAGGGCTACGATTTTCTGAAACATTAATTCAGCCTGGTTGTGAAAACTAAGACAATTTGTATTATTCTCTTTGAGCTATATATGGGCGATCTCACCTTCTTCCTTGGCATTCAAGTGAAGCTCTCCTCCTCAAGATTCAAATCTAATTACTATTTTTGTATGGTGATTACGTCTACCAAACACTTAACATATGAATACAATAGAACTACTAACGTCAATACTGACTATTAACATATAAAGAACTTGAAAGATGAGCGCCAGACCAATGGAGCACTTTCTTTGTTTAACATTGAGATGGAACGTTAAAGAAGATAAAATATTTTATTGTGAAATACTGCAGGTGAATTTTTATCCGACATGTGAAATAAGTTAGTATTCTAATAAAGGATTAAGTTAGTCAATAAATTAAAATTTTCAGAAAATTTGATTTATTGATTGGTGTCGGCAATTTTTATACGGAGAGTTAAATAAGATATAATGATAGATTTTGAAATTAAATTGAAGAGTGCAATTACGGATTTTTAGTGGTATAATCTGTGATTTATTATAATATGATTAATTCATGCTTTTACGAATTAATTATTATAATTGGAAGGCCCAGATAATAAAAATTGTGGTCCCTATTGTGCCTAATTGATTGATCAAGTTCTGAAAATAAAAGGACTATTATGGGATTATTTTTTTGTTTTTTCTAATATAGGAGTGAAATCTTTTTAAATATTTTGAATTATTTATTAATTTTAAAAAAGGATAATCGTTTTATCACCTTAAAAAGAGAAGGAAGAAAATATTATGTTTTTAATGACTGATTATGGATGTTAATGATGTTTAACGGCCTTAATGGCTGTTAATCGTATTTAATGGTCTTAATGGCTAATTATTGTCCTTAGTGGGACTTTAATGACTGTTTTTCTTAATATAGGAGTGAAATCTTTTTTAATTTTTTGAATTATTTATTAATTTTAAAAAAGGAAATTCGTTTTATCAACTTAAAAAGAGAAGGAAGAAAATAATTTGTTGTTAATGGTGTTTATGACTGATTATGGTTGATAATGATGTTTAATGACTTTAATGGCTGTTAATCGTATTTAATGGGACTTAATAACTGTTAATAGAGTTTGAAAATATTTTTCATCGAAACCTTTCTCTCCTGCTGATGAGTATAAATAGGAGTGGTGGTTCTTATGGAAAAATCATCATTTTCTGAAAATTTTCTTGCCCACACAAGAGTTGATACATAGAATCAGTTAGGAAACAATAGAAGACTACAATTTTGGTTTCCTAATTTTTGGATGAATTTCGTAGAAGCTTCAACAGGTTAATGTTCTTCTATATTCATAATTATATTGTTCAATTATAATGTAAGTTTGTGATCTTGTTTAATTGCTTTCATTGTGCATATTCTAACAATTGGTATCACAAATCTTCTTACATATAACTGTTAATGTAATAAGAATGTTATGCTTGATATATATGTTTGATAAAATCTATATATATCATGCTATTATTGATGAACAATTTTTTTAGTACAAAAGTTTTGACAAAATCTGCATATATTATATATATTATTCTTGACTGATATTTTTGTTCATTATTGTAAATGAATCTGTTAAGAAGATATCTTGTTGTTGTTTCAATTGATTAATGAGTTAGTGGGTTCATATCTCAATTTCATTGATTTCCTATTTACTGTTGGATTCGAAATTTACAAGATATTTTTCTAATTTAAGGAAATAAATGTAAATAGTTTTGATTATACCCAAATATAGTTGTTCCGCTAATGTTTTAACTGAAATTGTAGTGGCAAGGTGATTCTATTTGGGTAATTTGATTCACCCTCAAAAGAACTTTTATCGATTTCTTACTAATAGTTTATGTCAATTGAGGGTAAATCTATTTAGAATTTTGATTTTTCTCAAATACTATCATTATTTACATGCTCAAATCAGTAATGTAATGGTTAGGTCAAGATGAGCAAACAACACCGCTGACCCTCGCACACAGCCTGGTTGATGATTGTCGATTTGATCGATATTAGAGTTTTTCAAATTTTAACGAACTCTGACGGACCTGAATTTTGGTTGGGTCATCAAAAATGACCCACTAAGCAATACTCATGGCTGAGCTAGGGTCTTCTTTAGCCATTTGGAGTCGTTTTGATGGGGTTTTGGCCATTTTTGTGATTTTAAAAAAAATTAAAATCTCACGACCTCGACCCGACGTGATTGACATCCACACTAACCTTCCACGAGTTATAAGCAGTTTAAATATGTGAAAGCAAGTTTAACCAAGAAATAATACTGAGTTCCCATAAACTCATAAATGTCCAATTATAAACCCCAACATATACAAAATTTTACTCTTAGGAACTGAAAGTCGAAGGTACCAAAACTCTAGCAAAATATCAAGTCTAGGAAAAAAGGAATGCAATCCATAAGAGTCATTAAGTGAAATAGTGTTTAAGAGTCTAAGTCCTGAATGAAGGATTAAAATATGGAAGAGCTCATGGTAGCGTGAAAGAACTGGTTCATCCTCAAACCCTAACAACTAACGATCTTTTATGCGAGGTCTCTCCGCAGCCGACTGAATATGCTCTGTACTCAACAGAGCAAGTATAGCATCAGTACACAAAATAACAGTGTACTAGTAGGATCACGCGACTAGCCAATAAGCGAGACTTGAACAAGTAACTACAACACCATAAGCACATATATACAGAACATACTTAAAAAATATCATCTCGTAACAAGTACTCGACATTATCATAGTTCATCAATATCAATATCATGCAATTTCACATAAGGATCCTCTCATGGGACCTGTAACCACCTATTTATATGTCGAAACGTGACACCCGATTGAATATTGTATCGAAACATGACACCAGATCCAAATATATGTCGGAATGTGACACTCGATCCAAATTTATGTCTGAACATGAATTCTAATTTAAATGTGTGTCAAAAAGTGACACCCAATTCAAATGTGTGTCATAACATGACACCCGATTCAAGCATACAAATCAGCCACAATCACAGTGAATAGTCAAACTATCATATCTACCAAGAACAGGTTCATTACAAGTCATGGCCAGTAAGTAATCATTTCACATAGATTGTTACATTCTTCTCTATTCATTTACACATATGCATACAGTGGAATAATTTAACAAGTATATGAATCACATACAGGAAACAAACCATCACCTACTTTGAAATCAAGCTTTGACAACTCTAAAGTGCAGGAGCTTTCCCTATTCGAGTTCGTTCAGCTTGTTCTTGGTCTAAAGATAGTAAATACATATAAAGAATCAACATAATGGTATAATTTACACGGATTACAGCATAATTCCCCCTCTTAGACTAACCCATGATCCTAACCCCCATTCTAAGGGCTATTTTCCACTATTAGTTTTAGTCCAAAACTCTCCCCCAATGATCACCTACCATAGATTATGGGTTCTACAAATTAATTTACAAGTTTAGGAAGTAAATTACTTACCTTTGACACAAACTATGATGGAAACCTTCAATAATTCAACCTTGATCGCTTCTGGTCTCTTAAGAACGAAGTGGGAATGACTAAAACTATTTTTGGACATTTCCTGACTTTAAGTCATTTCCGCTCCGCCACAGTGGGATCATCCTGCTTTGACGGCCCTATCTTGGCGGCAATAATCTCGCTCTGGAGGGATAGGCAGAGATAGAGAGCTCATAAAGAGTTTCAGGTCTCCCATTTCATAACATACCCTCATCCCAAGACGTCTTAATTTATACCTTTCATGCCAAGTTTAGTTTTGAGAGTTTTACTTGTCCGAATGCAATTTCATAAAGCTGTACAGTACGTATCGTCTTGGCTATTAGCTAACCTTATCAAATTAAAGATTCAATCCCCCATCCAATTTTGGATTACCCTAAACTTCTCCTGACTCATAATTCGTTCAAGTCTAGCCTAGACTCAATTTTTTTCAAAATCACTACCCAAGCTTTTCTAGCCCAAATTCCTTCCCTATTGGCTTATTCATAATGACGAGAGCACGTCTTTCATAAAATTCTGGAAAAAGTATTTTTTGCAAACCAACTATTCAAGGGTTCATCTTTTATGGTTCTAAATGGTATTTTATAGTAAATGTATACATATTGACAAGTCTTCTTCCCCGTCGGACAAATTTATATATTTACATATTTTTTTGTGGTATTTTGTTTTGATGACTTGTATTAACTTTCCAACTAATTTACATGTTGAATGAATGAACAACATATTAGACGAAGTAGATATACACAGCTAAACTTAACTGAGGACTCTCTAAGTAAGTTGGACCTATTTTATTTAAGTAATGTTACCTGCACATGCTCATGTATTTGGTAGAATAGTTAAGTTTCCCTAACGAATCTAATTGTTCATTAGCATGATTATATGTGTTTGTGTTACTGTTTTTTATGAAACATATGTCTAATGATATATTTTAATATATCTCTTAGATTAACTATGTCTCACTTCAATCCCCTAACCTCTATCATGAACCAAAACAAACAGGAAGATCCTAACTATGTGGACTGGAAATGTAATTTAGATATTGTTCTAACTACTGGAGGTTTTAAATTTTTATTGGTTCATGAGGGCCCTGAAAAACCTGAGAACACAACTGAGGATGAGATTAAGGCCTATGACAAGTGGGTGAAGGCTGATGAGATGGCAAGATGTTGCATTCTTTCTTTTATGGCGAATGTCTTGCAACATTAACATCATTCTATGGTGTTTGCATATGATATGCTTGAATCTCTCAAAGAGATATTCGGTGAGAAAAATCGTGTGGCAAAATAAATGGCTATTAAAGCCCTCTTGACCACAAAAATGGCTGAAGGCTCATTAGTTCGTGAACATATTTTGAAAATGATAAGCTTACTGAATGAATTGGAAATTCTTGGAGTGAAAATCGATAAGGAGTCTCAAGTTGAAAAGGTCCTTATTACAATCGATAAAATTATCAAAATACCTCTAGATAAAAGAATGCTTGCAAAATGCACTATCCTTAACTTTTTTGGTCAATTCGAGGCCTGAATATCGATCAGGGAGAAAAATTATATGTGAAAGTTGTCTCAATTGAATATTAGACCAACCGAATCAAAAGATAATTTTTTGGGAAAAAGTAGCATAACGAGAAGAGTGAGGGACAAGCCCGCGTCGCGGACCTACCCTCACCTAGTTCATTTTATCACTTTGTTCAAAAACATATTTGACAAGTGCATTTTATATGTTGTAAACCTTTTGTAAATAAATCGCATTTGATGAATGCGATTTATGTATAATTTTTCTGTACGTTTTTCAGCTTCAGTGAGGGGCATTCTGATCTTTTTTCCACCCCTACTATACTTAATCCATGACTTAAATAGGCCGTGTTTAACCTTATAAGGGTTTCAAACCCATTCCTTAGACTTTTCATGCATTCAAGCAAAAGAAACTAGGGCTAAGAATAGAACAAAGGGCTAGGGATCAAGGATTTCATGCGAGAATCTTGTCAGTTTGATTGTTTGACTTCATCCCAGTTATGTAAGTCTAACCACAACATTGTATTGAGTTCGTTCACATGCTCTGCATCTAATTCTATCGATTGTCTAGAATGAGTTGAGTCTAACCTAGTTTCTTGAATTGTGAATGAGTTGATTATTCTTCTATTGAGTCCCGAATAGTTATGTATTAAGATTATTGTTATTTTCTATCTCTCACTTGATTGGAATTGTTGTTCATGACTACTTTCCCATGAACCCTAATTGATTTGATAATCATGATTTTTACATACATTTTTTGAGTAAAGATGATGTCTTATATATATATATATTATAGAGTTTAAATAAGTTTGAGTTTTCATATGAACTGAGTTCTTGAAAATTTCCTTAAATTTGACATATTTTACATAATATTGTGTAATTGATGTTTTCTACGAACTTGTTTCATGAACAAATGATTTAAAACTATTTACTTCATAAATCCTAATAGTATTTTGACTAATATTGGATGTATATGCCTAAGGATTGAGTCTAGATCCTTGAACTTGTGAATTCATAATTGTGATTGGGATGTGAGCATGATGGTAGTCTTGATGAAGATTGATAGTCCTTCATATCTTTATAATTGAACCCAGTTGAATGGTCTCAACTGAATGTTGTCATAAATGATTGTCCCAACTACTCTCAAATGATTGGGAATGATTGGATGATGGATTGGTTAAAAAGATTAATTAGATAGAACTGATGAACTGATAAAAGTCCATATGAGACTTGTTGATTGGTTTGATTGGGATTGATTTTCTTATTAGCATTGAGTATTGGGAGGAGTATCGAGCACAAAATTGGGTAAGAGTAAGTAATAACTTGAACTCAATATCTACATCGCCAAATGTAGAAGAGGATTGCACCGTTAAAGTCGGATGTTTCCCTATTTTTATTCTCCTAAAAAGATAGGACTTGATTGATTATTGAATCTAGATTGGTAGATTTGTCCTTTACACTAGCAAGGTATTGGACGATTGTAGCAACAACAACGAGCTTGTTGTACAATCACTGGCTCATAAGTGATTGTTGTCGGATAAGAAAAAACCCCCATATAGGACTTGATAGTACTCTTATTTGATTTGATTTGATTGGATTGTATATGATTGGTCTTTGTCTAAATCCTACTCTTGCTTTAGACTTATGACATCCTGATTGAGTTCCTTACTCTTGATTGAGTTACTTGAGTTGATGTTATTCTACCTTGATGCGTGTTTGATTCGGCCATATTACATACTCATACATTTCATATACAGACGACCATTTAGACATGCATCATTTCATGAAGCAGAGACAGGATCAATAGATCATCAACAGGTGCACCGTTGAGGATCTATTCACATTCAGCTGACTGGTGAGTTCTCCCTTACATTTCGAGGATACCACTCATGTTATTCCTTCTTTGAGTTTAGCCTTTTCGTTTTGATTTGAGGTAGCCATGAATTGTCATTGGCACCATTTAGACAGTTGATAGAGGCTTCATAGACTAGATTGTTAATTGGATATTATCTTTTGGCTAGTTTCATTCATATTAGTCTTGTTGATTGGATTAGATAGATTTGTTGGCCTATGTCCTTTCTTCATTGAGTTAGATTGTTGATTAAAATTGCCCACCTAATTGCCTCTTTATTTTAAGTCTTTCGCTGATTGAATGAATGAACATATAAGTGATCAGGATGAGTAGTTTGCTTAGGAGCTAGTAATGGTTTCTAAATACCAGCCATATCTAAGGTACAATCCTGGGCGTGATAAAATTGATATCAGAGCAAGGAGTTTAAGAGTCCTAGGGAGTCTAAGAAGTCGTGTGTAATAGAGTCTTTCTTATGGGTGTGTTATGCACCACATTTATAATCAGGAGGCTATAAGATATTAGGAATTATTTCACTTCTTTCAGATTCTTAGTTTGTGCGATAGAGTTTAACTCTATAAAAGTTCTTTTCTAATTCGTGCATTGCTCAAATTTGTCCAAGTATCCCTTACAGTCAAGGTGGTTGGAAAAATAAATATCAAATTCTTATTAATGAGTTACTTTTATATGAAGTATTCGGAGAGTAAAGATACGACATTAGGCTCGAGAGGAGCCGATTAGTCTGCTTAAGTCTATTTATATGAAAGAATGCACCCGCATTCACATGAATCGTGCGTTAAGACAGAGCAAGATGTATTTCCATACTCTCTTCTCTAAAAACTTACTTTAGATGTTATCCTCGAGAGGAAAGTTATGTCTCTAAATGATTAGTGTCATTATCGGATGGAATATAATTTGAGGCATGGTAAGCTATGATTTGTAGAATGATCCTAGAGCTAGAAAGATGGAATTAGAGGAGTAGAAACCAAATAGTGAGAATGGTGGTTGATTGAGGCATGTAACTAGAGCTAGGTATCTATAAGGTAAGCAATGGGGTTAAAAGTCAAGTACCTTTGACTTTGACTAAAGATGTAGTAAGTGTAGTCTAGCTTTCATGATAGAAGGTAGAGGAAGAGTTGTTGGTTAGAATGAGTTAGAGTATACTTGAACCTAGAAAGGAGTTATGTTGATATGTCAGTGTATTAGTAAAGACCTAGTATATGTGTTGAATAGAAGGGGGGAGTAGTCATGAGATGATAGATCTAAGCTGGGCTTATAATTTTGAAGAGAGATCCCCGTGTTATTTAGAGGGATATGAATATAACTAGGAAATGAGGTGTAATGAATGGGTAAATAGTACTTAGATTATGAAAGGAGATGAGATGATAAATTATAATTTGATAAATAGTGAGACGAGGATCGAATACTTGTCATGAGATCTTCTAGGAGAGTGTTTCTTAATTTTACCTAGTAGTTGTAAGTTGGTATAGTATGTAAGAAAAGTGTGATGTGCGTTTTAGTACTAGACCCTAAGCTTGAATTTGAGATGAGTGGTATGAAGAAAGAGGGGATAACATTATGAGTGTGATAGTGCTAGTTTTAAGATTTGATTTGGTAGGCCTAACATGGTGTATGCGAGAGATTAAGATATTAACTTGCGAGAAGTGTGTGTTACGAATGGGGGGTATGTGACCCTTAGATTAAATAGTGAATTGAGGCTAAGTCATTTGGTAAGAAGAGTCTTAATATGTGTATCCAGGGTAGTATAAAGTTGTATGAGGATCTAATTTTGTGGGTTGCTTTTTGTGACTGGTTAGTATCCTTTAGCTTCTAACGTGGCTAAGGTTGGATGTGAGTTTTTCTTTCTATTTAGTATCCATAAGAATTGGATCAAAGGGAGTTGTATATAGATAATGATAAGTCTCATTTTATAGTTCAAGTTTCCTTCAACTAAGTTACAAATATGTGAACCTAGAAGCTAAGTGTTAGCAGGCTAAAAAGAAGAGATTAGATCATAAGAGTTAGAGAAAGTAGATGTGTATGCCAATAAGAGCAACGTGTATAGAAGGATGCCTAAAGGATAGAAGGAAGTTTAGGGAAGTATCTTAGAATGAGGCCCAGTAGCAATTTGATATCTTCGAGTATAGTAAAATCGGAGAGTTTAAGTGTTCTTGTGAATAGTGATACTCTGTCATGTGGAGCAGTGTACTTATAGCTAAGTGTAGAGAATCAGTTTGCAGGCTTAGAGTTGTGACTTTCAAGCTAAGGGGGAGATGATGAGGTAATGAACCAAAGTGGGTCTTGAGTTGTAAGAAATGATGAGTTGACCAGGATGAGACATTAATGTTTTTCCATCTCTTATGTTCATTATACTTCATATTGATTCATGTTTATGCTCAGTGCCAAAAGTGAGAACTGGTAACCTCCTTTAGTGATCCCGATCTTATTTCATGAATCTAAGAATTTCCAGCCATATGTTGTATGGGATATGATATATGCTTTCATGTTTCGAAGTATGCTCAGTTTCATAAACCCAGGATAGGCCTTAATAGGCTAGTGAGATCATGTCACGTTATGAATGTTCTCAGACTAGATTTTTTGAATGAATCATTTTTATGATCTGTCGTTCTAAGCCCTTCTAGTGATCCTTTCTTTTCAATCTTGATAGCGATGTTGATGATAGTAGATTAGTGGTGACAGATAGGAGAGAATGGGTGTTCCTTATTAATAGTTGTGGTATTCTTATTCCATTTAATGCTATAAACGTAGAGGAAGAACGAGATGGGATCTTGTTGTATGAAATAGATAGGTAAGAGTATTTTGGTGTACCTCTTGGTAGAAGTTAATGTAATTATCGGTGTAGAGATGATAAGATTGGCAAGAGAATTCTTAAGAGATGTTGACTTCAAAGAATCCATAAAGTGGTTAGAATGATAGGCTTACATATATGGTGGTCATTATGTGAGTGATTGCAGTAGGCTATTGATGATTTCTTGCTGAGGGTTTCAAGTAAGGGTATTGGGATGGTTATATTACTAGTCTTGAAGGTGGTATTGATGGAATGTGAATGAATGCACGATGCATAGGTTCTTATTGATTTGGACTCGAGGTTGGTTGAATGTAATGGAAAGGAATAATACTCTTGAGATGAGGTTCTCTATAGAGGTATAGAACATGAAACTTGTGGTCTAGATTAGCATAATTATATTATGTGTAGTACCCTGTGAAATAGCATTAGGCTTGAACATAATAAGATTATGTAGTTAGACTTGGAGTCCTAGGCCTTCGTGAAGGTAGTCATATGTATCCTTATGAGATTTATGAGTTGCAGTCGAGAAAGAGTTGTATATAGAAAGAAGAGTATTTAATCTCAAAAAGCTATCAATCATGTCGCTTAATTCATATTGGCCATGCTCTTATATCAAGCTCATTAGCCTTTTTTCGAAGTTATGAGAAATTTTGATGTAAATATTAGAGATTACAACCCTCCACTCATTTTTGCTTCAGTATCGATGTCAAAGGTAATTTTCTTATTCCTATCTCTGTTTGAGTAATTGAGTGAGTTATTCACAAGCTTAATTCTTTGAGTTCTTGTATTGCATTCGTGCCTTCCAATGATGATATTGATGGTAATATCTATTTTTCCTATCTTAGAGTTGATTTTCATTTCGAGTTTGAGTATATGATGAGTATTCTTGAGCCTGAGTAATGATGAGTTGATTGTTTGAGTGTTGGAGTATCTGAGTTCTTGATTTGCTCTCATGACTTGTGCAATTTTCATCTCTAGTTTCTCTTCATTCGAGGATGAATGATTCCAAGGGGGAGATAATCTTACAGTCGATAAAATTACCAAAATACCCTTATATGAAAGAATGCTCGCAAAACGCACCATTCTTAACTTTTCCAGCCAATCTAAGTCCGGAATATCGACCAGGGGAAAATTATGTGGAAAAGTGTCTCAATTGAATTTTAGACCAATTGAGTCAAAAGATAATTTTTAAGGGCAAAAGCAGCCTAGCCAGAAATGTGCCGGACAAGTCTCCATCGCAGACTGTCACGACCCAAAAATTGAGGTCATGATGGCACACATCTCAAAACCCAATCTGATGTGTAACTCTAAAAATAAAACTCATACAAGACTCCCAAAGGGAAAAGTGATGCCCCAATTTAAATAAAAAGGAAAAATAATTAAAAAATATTCCCAAAACCTGGTGTCATAAGTATAAAGAGCATCTAATACAAGGTTCGAATCTGAAGATACAACATAAGTCTCTGAATGATATAAAAGACTGGAAAAATAAATATAGACTAGTGACGATCTGAATTCTAGGACCTCACTACTAATCTGAGAATACACAATCCGCTAGAATATCAACTACTACGTGAGGTACCCCGACTAGTATCTGCATTAAAAAGGGATACAGAAGTAGGGGTGAGTACAATTCATATGTACTCAGTAGGTTTCAGGTGACTGAGTATAAGGAATTAATCAAACTTATGAAATAACCTAAGGAACGCTTCTACCTGCATACAGAAAAGTCCCACTTCGGCATCGATGCCGCCAGTTTATATATATATAGTGGTGCGAGTAAAGTAAATCCGTAATAACAGCTCATGACCACAATTAATCAGATAATTCAAGTAGCACAGATATCAATGCAATGTAATGCAATATGATGATGTAATAATGTGATGGTACGATGGAATCAAGACTGTCGCACAGCCTGTCGTATATACTTGCCGAGCTGTGCTACCAAGAAGGACCCATAGGGGTCTCGCATACCATATACCTCAATCACAATATCTCATTATCCTTGCCACCTCCTCATGGTCAAGGAATCATAATGCATCCACTATCCTGCCGTAATACTGCCTCGGACAGGGACTCAAGATACAAAGGTTTAAAGGTGTTTCATTTTCTTTCTCAAAAATGAATTTCCATATTTCTCAACTTCTATGATGAATGAGCATGAATGTATCAAAATACATATGACATGGAAGTAATATTCAACTCACATGTGGTAGAAGGTTCAAAGTTCTCAAAACTTAACCTACACATGATATTCACGCTCAATAAATAGTAATAGGAATATTCATCCATTTCTCAACAATATTTCAATACTCAAGCATTCTCAAAACCCCCAACTCAACCTCTCAGGTGAGCATCACAAGTCAAATAATATACTCAAGCCTCTCTCTTAGGCAAATTACGAATCACATGCTCTCAAAGCAAATAAGATAACAAATAAGGCCTCCACACGGGCTATGTAATACAAATAAACCCCCACATGGCAATACATTAATAAATAAGCCCTCACACGGGCATCACAATATATATAACATTCTCAACTCATACTATGACCTCATCTCAAAGTCTATAACATATGAATGACTAATTACCCCATCTCAATCTCAAAGAAGGATAGTCAAACCTACCTCAATTGCTGAAACCGCACTCGAACACCTCCACCGAACAAGCAACTCTCGAATTCAATGCCCGGAATGATAACCCACTATCAACAATAAAACATACACATCACAAGGAGTCCAATGACACCCATATTGATAGATTTCGGAACCGGGGTAAAATGATCCAAAAATTAATTATTTCTGAAAAAGTTCAAATATGGAAATTTATTGGAAAATCACATTCTATTTATAATAAGTAACTCATGGTTGAAAACCCCATAAAAATAGAGCTCAAAACGAGTTAGAAATCACCATTTTCCTTAAATTCGAATTAGGGAAGAAACAAAGAATTTTGGGATTTGAAACTAAATTTTAGGGGTTAAAATCATCAAAAACTTAATGAAAAGGGAAGGTTTTAGGTCAAAAATCACTTACCCAACACTTTAACTTAAAAATCTCTTCTCAAATCACCTCAAGGAGTTCAAGAACTCAAACAAATAATGAAAAATATTGAAATGGGAAGAAAGGGGCATTTTCTGCCCAAAAAGTTATTGTTCACGCGTGTTACTGTTCACGCGTGTTTTGTACAAATTTTTGAAAATCACCCTCAAGGTCATTACATGGACCTCCCCCCTAGTTCATTTTCTCACTTTGATCATAAAATGCATTTGACAAGTGCGGTTTATGTGTTGCGCGACTTTTGTACATAAATTGCATTTGAAGAATGTAATTTATGTGTAATTTTTTCGTACATTTTTCAACTTCAGTGAGGGGTATTCTGGTCTTTTTTTCACCTCGCCTATACTTAATCCATGACTTATATATGTTGTTTTCAACCTTATAAGGGTTTTAAAACTCATTTCTTAGACTTTTTACGCAATCAAGCAAAAGAAACTAGAGCTAAGAATTGGAGAAAGGGCTAGGGTTCAAGGACATCACGCCAGAATCTTCCCAGTTTGATTGTTCGTCTTTATCCCAGGTATGTGAGGCTAACCACAATATTGTATTAAGTTCATCCACGTGCCCTATATCTAATTCTATTGATTGTTTACAATGAGTTGAGACTAATCTAATTTCTTGAATGAGTTAATTCTTCTTCGATTGAGTCTTGAATAATTATGTATTGAGATTATCGTTATTTTCTACCTCTCACTTGATTGGAATTGTTGTTCATGACTACTTTCCTGTGAACCCTAATTGATTTGATAATCATGATTTTCACATACATATTTTTGAGTAAAGATGATGACTTTTATGCATTGATGAAGAGAGTGATATATATATGTGTCTCTCTCTGTGTGTGTGTGTGTATGTGTGTGTGTGTGTGTCTAAATGAGTTTGAGTTTTCGTATGAATTGAGTTCTTGAGACTTTTCTTAAATTTAACATATTTTACATAATATTGCATAATTGATGTTTTCTACGAACTTATTTCTTGAATAAATGATTTTAAACTATTCATTTCATAAATCCTAATAGTATTTTGACTAATATTGGATATATATGCCTAAGGATTGAGTTTAGAGCTTTGAACTTGTGAGTGAATGATTGTGATTGGGATGTGAGCATGATGATAGTCTTGATGAAACTTGATAGTCCATCATATCTTCATAATTGAACCCAATTGAATAGTCTCAACTGAATGTTTTCATAAATGATTGTCCCAGCTACTCTTAAATGAATGGGAATGGTTGGATGATGGATTAGTTGAAAGGATTGATTGGATAGAACTGATGAACTGATAAAAGTCCATATGATACTTGTTTATTGGTTTGATTGGGATTGATTTTCTTATGAGCATTGATTCTTAGGAGGAGTATCGAGTACCGAATTGGGTAAGAGTAAGAAATAACTTGAACTCAATAACTACGTCGCCAAACGTAGGAGAGGAGTAAACCATTAAAGTCGGATGTTTTTCTTTTTTTATTGTCCTAAAAAGATAGGACTTGATTGATTGTTGGATTCAGATTGGTAGATTTGTCCTTTACCCTAGCAAGGTATTGGATGATTGTGGCAACAATAATGAGCTTGTAGTATGATCACTGACTCATAAGTGATTGTTGTAGGATAAGAAAAACTCTCATAGAGGACTTGATAGTATTCTAATTTGATTAGATTGTATATGATTGGTCTCTGTCTAAACTCTATTTTCTTTAGACTTATGACATATTGATTGAGTTCCTTACTCTTAATTAAGTTACTACAATGATTCTCAAGGTCATTTTTGGAATTTTTGTAAAATGACCATTTTTATTCCTCCCTTTAGATGCCCCGAGTCATTTTTTATTGGTATTGGGTGTTGATTTTTAGAAAAATCTATGAAAAGTTAAGTCTTTGGAATTTTTGAGTTTTCATAAGTTTTAAGTATTAAAAAATGGTATTTGGGATCAATCGGAGCTACAGATCTCGGAATGGAATTCCGTTAATTCTAGCAGCTCCGAAATGTCGAAATTGGTTTAGGAGACTTTACAGAATTAGTTTTGGAGTTGTAACAAAGTTTTGAGGCCTTGAGTTGAGAAATTGAGAAATTTTAAGCCAAGGTTTGACTTTGGTCAACTTTTGGAGTTTCGATGTTCGGAATGGAATTACGATGACTCAGTTGGATTCAAGAGATGGTTTTTGGTACAAAAGAAGTGTTGGTTGAATTTTTAGAGATCCCGAGTCCGTTTTGGTATTTTGAAGGCCTAAGTTAGTTTAGTTGCGACTTTTTGAGTTTTGGGTCAATGAGATTTCAAATTCAAATTCTGATGGTTCCATCAGCTCTGGAATGAACAAATTAGGCTAGTAGCATTGTTGGAATGACTATCGAGGCAATCGATACGATTTTGGAGCCATTTGACGCTTTTGACTTTGAAAGTTAGTCTATGGTTGACTTTGGTCAACATTCTTTGAAAACGCGCTCGAATGAAAATTCTGACAACATGGTTAGTTGTGGAATATCGATTTTGGTCTAGAACGACTCTTCGTTTGCTTTTTGAGGCTTCCAGACTAATCTCGAGGCCCGTTGTGGAATGTGGTTTAAAAGGGCTCTTGGGTGTGGGATCCATTTTTTTATTAAAATGATCTCATATAGGAATTCTGAATATGCCATTGAGTTTGTAACGTCAAATTTAGTGGGGTAGCATATTTGGTTTATTTTTATCGGATTCCGAATGAATTCCGAACACCCCATCGGAGATTTTGGATTTTCCAAAATCAGATTCTGCAGCTGATGCAGTTTTTCTTGTTTTTGGATAGTTTCTCCAACTTTAAAACTCCATAACTTGAGTTATATAGATCAAAATTGGGTGATTCAAAAGGCAAACTTGTGAGATTTTTCATGAAAAACGCATTAGATAGATTGAAAACTAATTTGGAGTATTCAATTCAGGTAAAAATAGTGATTTTATTTTGCAGCATTGTCCATTTTCGGATTGAGTTTTTGAAGAATTTTGAGAAATTATTTCTTAACCTATATAAACCCGATTTTGGTGATTAAAGGGTCCAAATTCAAGAGAATTTTGTGAGGAATCTCGTGGGGATCTCAGAAATATGAGGGGAAGCTTCGTTTGAGGTAAAAATGTATTTTTAGTTACTGATTTAGTCTTTTTTGAAATGAAATTTTATTAAATTTTGGAAGAGTGTATCTTGGTCAATATAACTCCGTTTTGAGTGATTCTTGAGGCTAGATTGTGGGGGTTTTTGCAAGAATCGTCATAGTATAATTGTTTGGGTTGAAAGAGTCTCGTTTGTTCAGAATTTACTGATTTTGATGCTGCCATTTTTGGTCCTTTAGTTGGAATTTATGAGTTTTGGTTGTGTGCTCGTCCCGCCTAGTTTTCCATCTCAAATTATGTTATAAATTTGATTTTTGAGATCAGGGTGACATTTGGAATCTATTTTGGGGGGTCAAATCCGAAATTCCGTATGCAGGTCCCACAATTCCCGTTTTAGACCCCAAAATTAGTCCGTCTCCAAAAATTATGAAATTAGTGTCTAAACAACCGTATCGACGTTGTGGTTCTTTTTTTGATAGAGTGGAAGCCTTCCAAGGCTGTTCAAAAGGAAAAAGCTCCAGTACAATTATTTGAAGCTCGTGTGTTTAGCCTATAGGTAGGCTATGCTTTTACCTTTCTTTAGATTGAACTGGAATGTGTGAAAGCATGTTGAAATAGTTAGAATTTTAGTTGGGTAGTTTAATTGTATATCTCAGGTGTTAGAAATCATGTTTTATGTTTGTTATCAGATTTTTGG
This sequence comes from Solanum dulcamara, assembly GCF_947179165.1. Classification (NCBI taxonomy): domain Eukaryota; kingdom Viridiplantae; phylum Streptophyta; class Magnoliopsida; order Solanales; family Solanaceae; genus Solanum; species Solanum dulcamara. The sequence continues at coordinate 26,793,959 of NC_077243.1, forward strand.
GTATTTAAAACCATGTGTATCTTATCGTTATTTGTTAGTATTATAAGGAGAGTTGAATGAGCATGTTGTTGATATTGTGGAGTATGTTGGCCTTAGTATAGAATGTAAACTTGCTTTAGATGCCCCGGCGTCACTTCGGTGGACTTAGATCCTTGTAGAATGGTGTAGCGGGCTAGTGCCTAGTATTGGCCTTAGCTAGGTGATACCCTTGCTCTTAATAAAACCATCATCCATAACTTGATATAATTGTGACTTTCGTGATGCATCGGCAACAATAGATTTCGTGATCGTTGACTTTGGCTCCAATTCAAGTTTTGGCAGTATATCAGTTGACTCATTGGGGAAAAGATTTTCGGTATTACTTTATTCATATATTGAATTTCGAGATAGCCGAATAGCAACAGTCTTCTTCTATCTCCTCGTGGATTCTATGTATTCTAGTTGGAAAGGATATATTCGGAACCATAGGATAAATTATCTGTGAGCATCCGAGTTCCTAGTCCCGACCTTCGTTCTAAATTATCGGGGAGCATCCGGGTACCTAGCCCCGGCCTCTGCCAGCTTGCTAGTATGATGAGCATCCGGGTACCCAGTCCTAGCCTCGATCATATTGATGTGTTACGATGAGTATTCGGGTACCAGTCCAGGCCCCGACCGCATCGATGTATTACGGCGAGCATCCGGGTACCTAGTCCCGGCCTTAACTGTACTGATGTATTATGGCAAGTATCTGGGTACTCAGTCCCGACCTTGGCCACTATGAAAATTCGGGCGAGTATCTGGGTCCTAGTCCCGATATCGACCCCTAAGGCACCTCTAGCTTGTTGACTCTTGGAGATTCTGGGTTTGGAAATGATACAGTTCTTCGGTTCCTGTCCTCGCAGATTCTTGGTTCCCAGCCTTGGTAGTTGTAGTTATTCTGTGTACTCGGCAAGCTTATGGGGGTTCGTTTGGGTTTTTATTTAAATTGCGCATGAGTGTCCCTGTTGGTCTTATGGGGGCCCATTTGGGTATAGTTAGTTGTAGCTCTCGTAGATTGTACTCTTTTCACTTATGATGCTTATGTTGACTCTTATTTAGGCTTATTCCTCTTTTTCATATTGTTTATACCTTTTCTGCTCAGTCAGCCTGTGATGCCTACTGGGAACCTGTTGTCTTGGTACTCATACTATACTCTGCATCTACTTTCGTGATGCAGGATCGAGCATCAGCTACCGTCACGAATAGATTGAGCCTGTTGCAATCAGATTTGGAGACTGGGGTAAGCACTTGGCGTTTCTAGATCACTTTTGTCTCCTTCAGTATGGATGGCCCGTCTTTTGCCTTTTGAGACTAGCCAGTTGTTGTATATATATGTTCGTTCCACTTTCAGAACTTGTACTCATCTTTTATTTTATAGCAGCTCTGTACTTGTGACTTCCAGGAGGGATCTTTAGTTGTTTATATCATGTTTTGGATTACTTCCACTTATTCTTTCTCCTTATCTTTATAATTCGCCACTCTTGTTTAGTTTTCTCCCTCAAACTCATTACTTGACGTTCCGAGTTTACGGGTTGACTTACCTACTGGTGGGTTATAGTAGGTGCTATCATGACTTGAGGAATCGGGTCGTGACAGTTACTTGAGTTGATGTTATTCTACCTTGATGCATGCTTCATTCATCCATATTACATACTCGTACATTTCATGTACTGATGTCCATTTGGACGAGCATCATTTCATGATGCAGAGACAGGTTCTAGAGATTATCAATAGGCGCACCGTTAAAGATATGTTCATATTCAGCTGATTCGTTAGCATGGGCGAACCTACATGATTGAAAGTGGATTCAGTTGAACCAACTTTGTCTGGAAATTCACTGTATATGTAAGGAAAATTATTGTGAAATTGAATATAATGAATAACTTGAACCCATATAAGGAATTCTAGTGGGTTTATATCCACCCTGGATGTTCGGGCTCGAATACCGTCATTGTAGCATTTCATGTTGTTTTTTGCTACTTTTGGTTCAGTATTTAAACTATTAATTAATTGGCTTTGCTATTTAGATTCAACATTAATTAATTGACTTTGCAGCTTTTAGAAAAACGAAAAAAATGATAGGCTAGCTCATAACTTACTATAATTATATTATTTTTTTTTATTTTACCATGTATATTTTATTTCTAATTTACTCAATCTTAATAAATTTCTATAATCTTGTTACTTCAACAAACATTTATTTTTTTGTTAATTGAATTTTGGTACTCTCTTTCATAGATTTTTGCTAAAACATGAAATTATTTTCGTTGAAATTATATATAGTTTGTTAGTTTACTTTGATTTAGTTCAAATAAACGTAAATAAGTTCCTTGTAAATTTAATTTTTTTTCTCTATTTTATTAAATAAGACGTGTTGAGTTGTAAAAAAAATAGAGGTTACATTACTAACAAAAAATAAAAAGGCAACAGGTAAATCATTTGATGTGCTCGACGCTAGTTACATTATTGACTATTATTATCGAACTCTATTTATTAATTGATCCCTCTTATGTAAAATGCAAGTGTCACGATCCGAAGTCGGGCCATGATGGCGCCTACTACAACCCACCAAGTAGGAAAGCCTAAACCCATAAACACAAGTTTGCGTAAGACAACAATTTAAGTATAATAGTAATAATAATAAAGAATGACATGAATAACATATGTAAGAAACGGGACATATCATAAATCTATGTATGATACAAAATATACAAAAGAGGCTCAAAAGTGACAAAGAAGACGAACTAACACAAGACAAAATCTCCAGACCTAGTGTCACCTATACAAGGGCTACTAAGTACAGAAAGGCCATATATACAAAAGAACTGACTAAGCAAAATACAAAACATAAGTCAGTACAAAATGAGGAAAAGCAGCAAGTCTCTATATGCTAGGAGCTCTCCACGATCCAGGTCGGTGACAGCCATGAGAGATTTATCGCTCAGGGAGGGTGGCTTGTACTGGGAGCTGCATCAAAAAAGATGCAGAAATATAGTATGAGTATCAATATACGGGGTACTCAGTAGGCATCATAGGTCGACCGAGCTCAGAAGGATCATATACATATATAAGCAGTAAGAAGATTATAACAGGATCTAAAGGAAAGTATAACGGTAGTCCACGCTATTAAAAGTACAAAACCATAATCGAACTACAACGACAATTAACACACAATCCATAACTCACACCAAACAAGTGCAATGCGTATGTAGCCAATGCAGAATGAATGCAAAAATTTCTGGAGTTGTCTCATCGACTATCTCGTGGACCATCGAGACGACTGCGGAACCTTGCCTCAGCTTATCAGAAAAGTAAAAACCCAAAATTTAATCTATGAGCCACCGGAGCTCATCAACATATGCACAATCATGTGAAAAAGGTATTTGTTTTCCTCAAAACCTTGTTTCATCGGTAAAATCAATCAAAACCGGTATCCCTCTCTCTTGGAGCTCAAAATCCATGGGAAAATATAGTATATCTCAAAATATAGCTCAAAACCTCCTCACTTTCAAAAATAAAATGCGAGTATGCCATGATCAAGCTTATGCACCAATACAACCCAATCAATAATCTCAAAACAATACAGTGCATGTGTACAACCGGGTAAAACACCCTCCACAGTTTAAGGCACTAACCTGGTAGTCTAAGCTCGCGGCCTTAGGCCCAACAGTTCAATCAAAACAGGAAATAACTAAATATAGCACAAAGTTGGTACACAACCCAAACGTAACAATCAAAACACGTACTAACACAGTTCCATACCACCAAGGAGCAATCTAAGGATCTAAGCAACAACCAAGGAAAAAATCACCCTAAACTAAGGTTCTGAGGTTCAAACACTAAGCTAACTAACCCAAAATGGCCAATAATTCTTACTTAGGATCTAGCATACCTTCAACCTAGTTATAACACCACCCTACACCTCAAACTACTCAAATATATACGTAACCAACTAAGGAAAGTCTAAAAAGGGTAAACCATAACCTACCTCGAAGCCAAAAGCCACTATTCGCATGCTTTTCCCATCCGAATGACCTCGGAATCCTGCTACTATAGAGAACAGACTCACAACATTAATATAGACGTTTTTATATTAAAATTATCAAATTCATAGACGGGTCTATTTCATAGTTAAAAATTGGAAATTATGGGACCTCCTCCGTAACACGCAGAATTGACTCCAAAATATAGGTCCTAAACGCTACCCTAAGCTTATGTTTCAAAAAGGAACACAATTCACGCAATAAAATTAGCTCACAACCAACATGCACCTTCCTTCTCAACTTATTCACCAAAACCACTAAAATTGCAAGGGAAAAAAAGGATAATTTACCTCACATGAAGCCTCAAAGCCAAGTTCTGATCACACCACTGGAATTCCCTCCAAAAAACATGCAATTTAGCCCTTGGAATCACTCAAACGACCTTGAATTTAGAAATAAATCGCATCTCAAAGTTTGGTGAAATAATTGGAATTTAAAACTTAAACGATCCTGTGGTGTCGGAAAAGTGGACACCCGCTAGTCGCTTAAGCGACCACCTCAAAAAAGCGGGCCTCTCTTAAGAGAGGACCTTGTCTCTTAACGAGGGGTCGCTTTAGCGACCTGCCGTCGCTTTAGTGATACCCACCCATAGGTCCTGGTCGCTTTAGCGACCTCCTGCCGCTTTATCGGTAGTCGCTTTAGCGACCAGGAGTCGTTTTAGCGACGGCACCAGACTCAGCTGGTGCAAACTAGACTTGGCATGTCAAATTCTCCGACAGGGTGCTCGGCATTAGTTCCGAACCCCATGCGCGTAAACGAGATATGCTACTCCACCAAATTCAGTGTTCCGGACTCAATGACGCATTTGAAATTTCTGTACGAGGTCTTTCTAATAAAAAATAGGTTCCACACCCAAGTGCCATTTGAGCCTAAATCCACAGCGGGCCTTGAGATTAGACTAGAAGCCTTGAGAAGCGAATGAAAGGTCATTCTAGTCCAAACTTGACACTCTAGAGCTAACCACGCTATCAGAATTTCCATTTGAGTGCGTTTTCCAAGAATGTTGACTGAAGTCAAACTTTGGCCAAAACTTTGAAGTTAAAACGCTTAATCACATAAACTCAAAATAAAAACCCCAAAATCCGAACTAATACTCATTCTAGACCAAAATGACCCTTCCGAGATGATAGTACCGATGAAATTGTCATCCAACATCAGAATCTCCAAATGTTGACTCAAGTCAACTCTTTCAAGCGTTAAGCCTCACAATTGCCCAAATATCCTCAAAACTCAACCGAACGCCTTGGAGAGCATGCCACCCATCCTAACACCACTTAAATGCTACAAGAAAGCTATGGGAAAATGAGAAATGACAAAAACACGCAAAAACACAGAAATGACCACGAGGGTCATTACAACATCCACAACTAAGAGAACTTTTGTTATCGAAAGTAAAAGAAAGTAGGTACATGAAGGCTCGAAAAGGTGAGGATATCGGGTCCGCATATCAAGCTCGATCTCCCAAGTCGCCTCCTTGATCAGGCGATGCCTCCACTGAACCTTTGCTGACGGGATCTCCCTAGTCCTCAACTTCCTAACCTGCTTGTCTAAGATGGCCATAGGATCCTCCTCAAAAACCAAAGACTCATCCAGCTGAACTGAATCTCACCGAAGCACGTGAGACTCTTCTGGAATGTACCGTCTCAGCATAGAGATATGAAAAACAGGGTAAACTAAAGTTAAACTAAATAACTTTAATTTAGTTTCAATTAAAGTCATTTTTTATAACAATTCATTAATTTGCAATTTTACATGTCATCTGTTATATTTGTTCATATTCATTTTAGTATTTTTACCACAGTTTAGAAATACATTAAAATACAGATAAATATTAATTTTTTTTCTCACAATTATACCTACCCCACTAATCACACAAATTTTCCACAATTATACCTACCTCACTATTCACACAAATTTTTCATATAATTTTACTTACCCCACTTATCACACAAATGTTTCCCACAATTTTACCAACCCCACTAATCACACAAAATTTTCCACACAAATCACCATTTTCAAACTCCCTCTCCTCTCTTATTCTTCCTAAAAAAACCACCCATCAACAACTACAACAAAAGTCCAAACACTTATACACTACAATTTTCTACACCTATATAACCATTTTGAAACTCTCCTTCTCTCCTCTCTTATTCTTCCTAAAAAAACACCCATCAATAACTACAAAAAAAGTCAAACACCTATACACTATAATTTCCTACACCTATACAACCATTTTCAAACTCTTTCTCACTTATCTTTAATTCTTTCTAAAAAAAAATACCCATAATATTTATTCTTCTTTTCCACTGTCTTCCTCACGGGCACTATAACTAACACCAATTTTAACTCTTCTTTACTACTTTATCCTTCTCCTTCATATTTTTCCATTAAAACTAACCAACAACCACCAAACCCACGAAAATCCTCTTTTTTTCCAGCCAAACACACTTCATTTTTTGTAAGGTTTGAGCTTTCGCTCTCAAATTTAACTAAACATAAATGTTGCTTGACTTTAATTTATGATTTTGTTGTTCTTGTTTCTAAGTTTTGTTGCATTTTCATGTATATTTTGTTCCATTTCAAATCTGGACGGAGGGGTTCAAACTCCAGCCATTGTTTTCTGTGTTTTCATGTTCTCTGATCATTATTATTGATTCTCCAAAAGGTTTTGTTTACTATTTTGTTTGGGTCATGTTGTTCGACATTTTTAGTTAATTTGGACGTCTATAATGTTATTCTTTTACCTCAATTTTATTTGTTTTCTTTTTAAACTGTGTGCAGGTCTCATGGCCAATGAAAAAATCTTTTCATCGATTTTTAATTGAAATTTACTATATTATATATTACAAGTTGAAATTGGCCGATGAAAGAAATTACCGTCAATTTCTAAGGCCTCCCATGTTTATATGACAGATTTTTTTATTTTTTTATTTTTTATTTTTTATTTTATTATTAATAATAATAATAATTGTTATGTCTGAAAAAGACGATTTAAAATTAATTTCAACTTTATAGAGAAAAAATTAACTTTAAAAAAGAGGAGTCGCCACTTAATTTTTTAAATAAATTAAGAAAACTTAATTTAAAAGACCCTAACAGATTTAAGTCTTAAAAATTCAGAGAAAAAGGTACGAGATTCTTATTTTCACTTTGAGAAGGTGTTAAGCATTCAAAGTGGACACTAATGTGCAGTTATCCGATGATTTGAAAATTATTTGATTAACTTTTAAAAATATTAATTTAAAAGAAAACGAAGACTTTCAAATTATTTTTTGGAAAAAATGATCAAACTTAAACATTAAAAATAATATACATGTATAAAAAAAAGTAAAGTTACCAAATGCCTAAGTAAAGGTAAAAAATTATCTAAAGAGTAAATTAACATGAATTGGTTTATCTTTAGGGGAATCTAATTAAGTTAAAAAAAATTAAAATTAATATCTAAGCAAACATAAATAACATAAGTGAATAAATTATTACAACCCGAATTAATATAAATAAATAATAAATAACACATGAAAATATTGTCCGATGCTTAGTTTTTGTACGCCTGAACTAAGTTGTTGGGTCATTTGCATTTTGGTCCTTAAGCACAACTCCACTGTATAACACAGTTGTATACACACTGTATATATCGGAATGTATATATATTGTATACAGTGTATACAACTTTATTTCTGTATATCGAACTGTATATATACAGTATACCACCTATTTGCTCCCTGTATCCATTGTATATCACTGTATTTAGAATGTATATATACTATATATCAGTATATACAATATTATTTTCTTGCATATCAGACTATATAGATACTGTATATCTGTGTATACGACACTGTTTTCCACCTGTATTCCATGTATACAGCTCAATATCAATATATAAATCATGACTATTACCTTCTTTTCCATTTATCAACTTTCCAGCAATTCAAATAAGATGATGGAAGACTCAAAACTCAACAATATGCAACGATGAGGTCCAAAGATGAACTCGAATTGATATCACATGCACCAAAATAAAATTACATAAGCATTGACTTATTTTAAGTTAAACCAAGAAATATATCATGATATTTTAAGTTATTAAATTGATGAACATCTTAGAAGTGACTAACAATATGCATATATGTGGACAAAGGAAAGGAAAAAAGAAATATATTTAAGTAACTAAAGAACACAGATTTAATACATACGCTATACTAGCTCAAATTTTAAAGAAAAAATTAAATCAATTAGGCCATGAAAGTTCGAATTGAATAATAACTTTAAGCATATTTTTGTCATCTAAATCATGTTAAAAGATGAAATTAAAAACATGAAAATCTATATTGTCAAAGAAAACTATTTGGAAAAATAATAAACAAAACTAAGATCTTTCATGAAATAATCCTAACAAATGATAGCTAATTAATTCTAACACATGCTAACTATAAAAAAATTCTATCATTAATCTAATTATTCTTAATACATGCTAACTAAAAAAAAGACTACGAATTAACTAAATATAAAATATGAAATAATTAAATAAAATAAAGCTGAGAAAAGATTTTACCTCTTTTCGGGCAACAAGACTGAAGACGATGAGCGAAAGACAACTTCACCACCACCCAAGAGCTTGATGGAACACCAATCTACAAAAAAAGAAAAAGATTAAAAATTTAGACCGAACCTTCGTGGGTTTGATGTTATAAGAACATTGTTCTTAGCCTAGTTTCGACTTCAATCTCTTATTTTCGTTGAATAAAAATATAGATTGAAAGCTACAAATTTTCACAACTTTTACGCTGGGGACAAGAGTCCAAAATCCTAGCCAAGTTAAGAAAATTTCTAACTTTGGGTGACTAAAAACCCTCCCACTTCTTCTCTCTTCTTAATAAGAATATGAGCCTTTATATAGGCTCCAAAAACTTCAAATTTTCATACAATTTTTTATGTGGGAGATTGGAGATTTTTTTATTTTTTTTTTAGAAAAAACCAAAATTTTCAAAAATGCAAACTATAATTAAACTAACCTAACTAAAGATGATTCTGAATCATCACTCCCCATCAATAAAGGGCAATGTAAGATTGATGACTTAAACCAAGTTAAAGATGTTAATGAAGAACCTTCATCTAAACAAAATTCATTTTTAGGAATGCTACAGATTGTAACTGCTCATCATTGGTATATTAGATGTACCATTCTAATTAATAATGAACTTACCATTACTAACACTGTCATGATTGATAGTGGAGCAGATGTTTGCTGTATTCCAGAAGGATTAATTCCTTCAAGATATTTTGAAAAAGCTACTCATGCTGTTAAATCTGCATCTGGACATACTTTAGATATAAAATATAAATTATCTAACACTTATATTTGCCAGAATAAAGTTTGCAATTCTCATTTATTTTTATTAGTAAAAGATCAAATGCACTCTCCAATTATACTTGGAACCCCTTTTATTAATACAATATATCTTTTTTCAAAGATAGATGCAAAGGGATTCACTGCCAATTATAAAAATAAAGAAATATCCTTTTCGTTCATAACTGAATCAGTCACTAGAGATATAAATGTTTTAATTCATATGAAACAAAATCATGTAGACTCTTTACAACTGGAAATATACAGTTTAAATATTTATGATACATTAAAGTCTGCTAAAATATAGGAAAAGATTAAATTAATCTTTGAACAACTCACCATTGATATTTGTGTCGATCATCCCAGTGCTTTTTGGAATAGAAAAAAATATATTGTATCTCTTCCATATGAAGATGATTTCTCTGAAGATAATATTCCACTAAGTCACGTCCTTGTCAAATGAATACTGAATTAGTGGAATTTTTTAAAAAAGAGATTGATAATCTTTTACAAAAAGTTTTGATAAAGCCATCAAAATCGCCATGGTCTTGTACTGCCTTTTATGTTAATAATGCAGCAGAAAAAGAATGTGGTGTACCTAGGTTAGTAATAAATTACAAACCACTAAATAAATTTTTAAAATGGATTAGATATCCTATTCCAAGCAAAAGAGATTTATTATCAAGATTATATGATGTCAATATATTCTCAAAATTTAATTTAAAATTAGGTTATTGGCAAATTCAAATTTTTAAAGAGCATACTTATAGAACTGTCTTTAATGTTCCCTTTGGACAATATGAATGGAATGTAATGTCTTTTGGATTAATAAATGTCCCCTTCTGAATTTCAAAATATTATGAACGATATTTTTAATCCTTATTTGGATTTTGTCATTGTTTATATTGATAATATATTAGTCTACTTAAAGACTCTTGAAACTCATATCAAATATCTTGATATTTTTAAGAAAATAGTTATACAAAAGGGTTTGGTTATATCTAAACCAAAAATGAGTTTATTCCAAACAGAGGTTAGATTTCTTGGTCATAATATATATCAAGGTAAAATTACACCAATTCAAAGATCCATTGACTTTGCTTCAAAATTTTCTGATATTATAACAGATAGAACTATGCTTCAAAGATTTTTGGGAAGTTTAAATTATATTTCTTCTTTTTATAAAAAATTATCTTGAGATTTATCACTATTATATGAAAGATTAAAAAAGAATCATAAATCACCTTGGACTGATAGTCTAACTGAATTAGTAAAATTTGTTAAACAACGTGTTAAATCTTTACCTTGTTTAACATTGGCTAGCCCAGCTTGGCAAAAAATAATTGAAACGGATGATTCCAATATTGGTTATGGAATACTTAAACAAATAAATCGTAATGATAAACATGAATATCTTATAAGATTTTATTCAGGTAAATGGACAGAGGCCCAACGAAAATATGCAACGGTGACCCATGAAATGTTATGTATTGTTAAATGTGTTTTGAAATTTTAGGATGACTTATACAATCAACGATTCCTAATCAAAACAGATGCGCAATCAGTCAAATATATGTTTGACAAAGATTTTAAACATGATGCCTCAAAATTAATATTTTCTAGGTGGTAGGCTCAATTGGCCCCATTCAATTTTAATATTCAATATAAAAAGGGAATTGATAATTCCTTACCTGATTTTCCTATATAGGGAATACTTAACCAGTTAAAATGCATTATTTCACAACCTTCTTTGATGACAAAACCCTTATAGCAATTCTAAAGGCAATTCCTTTAGGCCATGATTTTAGGCAAAAATTCTTGACCAAATAATTGAAGATATTATTAGAGAAGAAATGGAGCCCTTTCACTTCTCTATCCATACTTATGAAGACGATGATGGCCCATATTATCTTGATATTGATGATTTCTTTGAATTTCATTAACTTAATCTAATGATTGCAGAAATGACAGACCCACCATGGTTTATAATCAGGGGTCGCAACAATACTCGTGCTAGAGGCAGGGGAAGATCAGCCCTTTCACAAAGGCCATCATATGGTTCATCATCATCTAGCAACTTTCCCATTCTACGTGTGGGAAACAAGAGTTTGATAAACTTTAAGGTTGGTGAAGAATCTTCATCTACCCAGAAAGAAGATATTTCTGAACTAAAACCTGTCTACTCTAAAAGGAGTTATAAAAATGAAAAATCTAGGCTTAGTCAAAATAGCATATATGCTACTAAACCAGCTATGTTAACTTATTATTACCCGAGTTCTACTCCTCAAGATGTTTTAATAGAGGAAAGAGACTGGATTCAGTCTAATATATCTTATAGCGGTGATCAAATTTATGAATGGAATGTTGATGGCTTAACTGATAGACAAGTCTCCATTCTTTTACATCGAATGTTGATGTACGCTACTATTTGTAAATCCATAAATTATAATGATGATTATACCACTTATAAAATGATAGTGGCAGAATTTACTGGCCAACTACTAAGCTCGTGGGATAATGTTTTAACAGACGATGCTCGCACTGCTATCACTTCTTCCATAAAAAGGGAAGTAACTACTGATGCAGTCGTTTCTGAAGAAGGAACGTCTCAAAGACCTGTCGAAAATATTCGATAAGATGCCTTTATACACTAGTCCTAACTATTTTAGAATATTTTAATGGTAGATTTACCAAACAAAATGAAACATTAAGAACCCTTCTAAATGGACTACGTTGTAGACATCTAGGAGAATTTAGGTGGTATAAAGACATATTTTTAAGTCGCGTAATTGGCTTACCTGAAAGTAATAATAGTCATTGGAAGACTAAATTTATTGATGGCCTTCTCCCTTTATTTGCAGAAAGAGTTCGAAAAACCCTTAGAGGAACTCATTCAACTATTCCCTATGATGTTTATACTTATGGTCAATTAATTGGCACTTGCACTTAGGAAAGATTAAATCTGTGCAATGAGCTTAAATTAACTCAACAACTAAAAGCTAAAAGTAAAAAGAAAAAATCTCAATTAGGAGATTTTTGTACTCAATTTGCTCTAGAAGGCCCTTCTCATAAAACGGGTAAAAACTCTACAAAATATATTCACTCTAGGGAAGATAAACCCTATAGAAAATATCGTCGCTCTCATAGGAGTAAAGACAAGCATAAAGCAAAGACAGCTCACCGTATATGTACTCGATTTACCAAAAATTATTCTAAAAGAGATCTTAGCAAAATAAAGTGCTACGAATGTGGTCAATATGAGCATATTTCTCCCAATTGTAAACTGCAAAAACTTAAAATTTAAAACTTGATGAAGATGTTCATGATAAAATCTATGGATATTGGAGAAACTATTATTAAAAGTACTAGATTAGAAGAGGTATATGTACCTCAAAATCTTGATTTATTAAACAAATGGACTATTCCAAAAATTGATACAAAAAACATATATGATTATGGATGGTTTGATAAATTTTTGACTAAACAATTAATAAAAATAACTGGACAATCTTTAGCTCTTAATTACGATGAACAAATTATTTATTTATTAAATAAATGAGATATTGAATCTTATAGATCTAAGTATAATTTTACGCATATAGGCATGATTCAAATTTCTTTTAAACCCTTAACTCTTAAAGGGTTACCTGAAACTTTTCTAATATTGTATATATTATTGACGTTAGACAAAACTTAGGTCGTAAATACTTACATAAAGAAATTTATTTGATTTAATTATTTAATCAGTTAATTCACATTTTTAGACAATATTAAATAATCTTTTTCTTTTAAAATATTTTTCATAATTTATCCTATCATTGATATTGTAAGTTTAAAATGTTACTTGAGAATACTTTTCTTTTTATTTTACAAAAGAAATCTTTTCTTTTCACACATTACATAATGTTTTTTTATATGGTAAAAGAATTCTTTTTTTTATATTAATAAAGGGCAATTCTTTAAATATTGGATAAAAACTACATTTTTTATACATTTATATCATCTTTTTCATATTTTCATACACATAGCTGACGATAATATACATTACTTGCTTGGTACATATTCTTTTATACATATATTTTTATACAATTTTAGTACATATTTCTTTATATATATGTACGTTATACTTGTAAATAATAATTTCATCTCCTCCCTTTTTGATAAATTAAGTCTAGCTGGATACCATATTTTTTGGATTTCGAAGGATGCCTAACACCTTTCTTTTGGAATAATGTAAATCCTTACCTAGAATTTAAATTGGTTTTTCGTAGATTGAAACATGAGTCATAAATGTCAATCATCAAATAGGTTTTCCTTATTTTCCTTAATAAATTAGGTGGCGACTCTATATATTAATTAATTCTTTTAGAGTCTATAAGTTATGCTTTCTCTAACCTTAGTAAAAATAGAGCATAACAGTTTGGCTACTCTGCTGGAAACAATCCAAGTTTAAACCATGATAGACTCAATTTTTCAATTGAGGGAAGTTAAATGATCCCTTAACTTCATATGAGATTATATTGGATCTCAAACTTTTTGAGGCATCAATATATAGTGGGGCAAAAAAATTAGGGGAATTTTTGATTAAACATTCACATTTTTTTTTATTATTTTTATGGCTCCCCTACTTTCACTCATTTCTCATATTTCTATAGGAGAACCAACCCTACCTGCAAGTGAGGATGGTCAGAATAATTCACAATCATAAAGGCATCTCAGAACAACACAATAAAATATGCCTTCACATGACAATCAAGGGGCCATAGCATGTCATCCCCAAAAACTATCAAGAGACTATTACAACAATGGGTGATTCTCATAAACAATTGGGAGATCACAAAAATAATCATCCCACAAACAGTTGGAGACACTCTCATCGAGGACGTCGCTAACACCCAACATACGAGGCATTGCTCCGAGTTTGTCTATATCTTTTCCATTAGTTTTGTACATATTTTTATATTCGGTAAATATCTTGATTTTTTGTCTTACATTTCTTCTAGAGGTGAATTTGTTTTTCTACATATATATTTGCTACCGTATTATCATGAACTATACGTAGGTAGCCCTTTTTGGGTTCGGTATTCCTTATTAGAAAAGAGGAAAAATAAGAGTTTGTACATACATTTAGTTTGTATCTTTACGAACTAAGCGAATCTAATTCTCATCTCAATGAGATACGTATGAAATCCTTCTTGGGTTCTGTACTCTTTACAAAAAATATTATTTGCTTGCTTAGCATCTTATATAGTTGTCTGAACTACGCAGACCTGATTCTTATTTTCTACAAGATGCGTAGGCAATCCTCATTTGGTTTAAGTCCCATTTTTTTTTCTTTTTTCAAAAACAAAACACACACACAAAAAATGAATCAAAGTCTGAACTTAATTGGTACCAACACAGTTAGGAGGGTGCAACAATAACAACAACAACCCAGTAAAATCCCACAATGTGGGGGCAGTTATGAGTGTGCATGAGGAAGAAATATTTGTTATGATGGAAAAGATCAACTTCATGGTAAACCATAGATTGTTTTGGTACCTCTTAATTTCACCTTAGTGAGACTTGGGAAATTTCTCTTGCATACATCTAATACAAGAACGAAATCAACCTTATTGTTTTATGTGCATTTGTGTGGTGAGCCGTAGATTAATTCATTGCATTGCAATGTTGATCTAGAACTTGCCCTAAATATTTATTGAGGCAAAATTATGAGTAATGTTTGACTTGAAAAATGATTGTAGGCCTTCTTTGACTCGTTTGTGACTTTTAAATCCTACCAAATGACATTAATCCTTAGCATGTCCCACTTTGAGACTAAGCCTATTCTTTGGACAACCACATTTTAGCCTATATTCTTTCTAAGCGCTTATACACGCTATCTCTCTCCTGGTCTGACCTTTTTGAGTGCACTGAAGTTGTGTGAGTTACAAACGAATATTCAAGATTCAAAGCTGTCAAAGACGAAAATTGAGAAGTCCTTCAATGTTTAGGATACAAGAATGACTTCAAAAGAGAACAAAGTTGAAAATTTCCCACAAGTTCAGGCAAGGGAAATTGCAACAAAAGAAGAAGAATACTCCAAACAAATAGGAGAAACTTCAAAAGATGATTAGAAGGAAAAAAAGCTCAGACAAGTTAATCTACAAAAGACGTCCAAAAGAAAACAAGAAAGGTACAACAATGAGGATTAAGTGTTAAAAGCATAACAAAATATTGAAAGCACAATTCAGTGTAATGCTCAAGAAGGAATTAAGTCACTTTTATCCCAAATGACTATCCTACCTGTCCCTAAGCCTACATTACAAGCCAATAACAAGTCATACATGATTTCATTTCAAATATTCTCACATTAGTGAAGATTTACATGAAGGCCAAGCCTATGGTATCACAATTGCATGCATGAATATCATTCTGAGCGTGAGCGTACTTTCCAAAATGTCCTAAAATTAAAATATTCAAATATGTAAAAATTAGGATTTTCTTTGTGGTGAGGGCACTTGAAACATGAAAAACAAATATAGTTCAAAACATTATTTGAAACAAGACGAACAAATCGTGTCAACACTTAGGTATGTTTGAGGTACCACTTGGAACTATAGGAATTACTTTGATGTTGATCTCGGTCAACTGAGAAAAGTTGGTGGATTTCTTATGCAAAATACTAATTGTTGGCACCATCTGAAGTCAAGATGTGATTCTGTTTTTTTTTTACTATTCAACATTTCTTACAAAAAAAATACTCATGTTTTTCACCTCCAGATACATGTATTTTAATTTAAAATACAGGCACCCACCTTCTAATGCGGGTATTTCAATATATTCCATAGGCGTCCACCTTCTAATGCGAGCATTTTATTACATTCCATAGGAGCCCACCTTTTAGTGCAGGTATTTCATTACATTTTCTAGGCACCCACCTTCTAATGTGGGTATTTCATTACATTTCATAGGCACTCACATTCTAATACGGGTATTTCATTATATTTTATAGGCACCACCTTCTAATGCGGGTATTTTATTACATTTCATAGACGTCCACCTTCTAATGCGGATATTTCATTATATTTCACAGGAGCCCACCATCTAATGCGGGTATTTTATTATATTTTATAGGGCCCCATCTTCTAATGTGGGTATTTCATTATATTTCATAGGCACCCACCTTCTAATGCTGGTATTTCATTATATTTTATAGGCCCCCACCTTTTAATGCGGGTATTTTATTATATTTCATAGATGCCCATTTTCTAATGCAGGTATTTCATTATAATTTATAGGCACCCACCTTCTAATGCGGGTATTTCATTCCATTTCACAAGCGCCCACCTTCTAATGTGGGTATTTCATTACATTTTATAGGCACCACCTTCTAATACGGGTATTTTATTATATTTCACAGGAAGCCACCTTCTAATGCGAGTAATTCATTACATTTCATAGGTCTTCTAATGCGGGTATTTCATTACATTTTACAGGCAGCCACCTTCTAATGCGAGTAATTCATTACATTTCATAGGCCTCTAATATGGGTATTTCATTACATTTTATAGGCGCCACCTTCTAATATGGGTATTTCATTATATTTTATAGGCACCAACCTTCTAATATAGATATTTCAGTACATTTTATAGGCACCACCTTTTAATACGGGTATAACATTACATTTTATAGGCACCCACCTTCTAATACAGGTATTTCATTATATTTTATAGGCGTCCACCTTCTAATATGGGTATTTCATTAAATTTTATAGGCATTCACCTTCTAATAATGGTATTTCATTACATTTCATGGGCGTCCATCTTCTACTACGGGTATTTCAATACATTTTACAGGCACTCACCTTCTAATACGGGTATTACATTACATTTTATAGGTATCACCTTCTAATATGGGTATTCAACACATTTTATAGGCACCACCTTCTAATGTGAGTATTTCAGCATATTTTATAGGCACTCACCTTCTAATACAGGTATTTCATTACATTTTATTGGCGTCCACCTTCTAATGTGGGTATTTCATTATATTTTATAGGCGTCCACCTTCTAATATGGGTATTTCAGTACATTTTACAGGCATCACCTTCTAATTACGGGTATTATAGTATATTTTATAGGTGTCCACTTTCTAATGCGGGTATTTCAGTATGTTTTTATATGCACCACCTTTTAATGCGTGTATCCTCACTCTAGCTTTTACATTTTGTCATCCTACCAATCAAAGGCCTTTTACATTACATGCTTGCCTCGTTAGTTGAAGGCCCTTTACATCACATTTTCAGCTCTCCATTTGTACTAAATTCTTTCTACCATTATCATAAAAGAAAATAGTATCATCACAATTCAACACAAAGGCAAATTTTAAGAGTCAATCAAAATTTACCACAACTTTGCCTTTTGAACTACATAAACTTTTCTCACGAAACTCGAGATATATAGGAAGCTCGATGTAGAGTTTGGTCATCATAAAATGTAATTATTCTTTCTCTCCAACAAGTGCACAATCTTGCTTTCCCAACTATCACAACTCGATATTGGGGCAATTTTAGAAGAGACATCGGGAACATATGAAACCTTTCACTAGGACCAAAGTCATCCACTCCAAACAACAAGACAAGAGGGTATTTGCCTCAACTTTCAAACTATACATGGCTCGATCCTCATGCAACTCAAGGTATGTAGGCAACTCCAAATGAGAGTTTAATCAATTTATTCATTTTTTTTAAATATAAAAAGATATTTTAAAAAATCTTTTGTCGAGCAAAATGGGTTGCATGTCAACATTTTCGCCCGAAGACTTCTACCTCATCTTCAGTCGAAAAGGGAAAAATTGTTGACACTCAATTTTGACTCTCTGTGCTCAAAATTAACGTCTTCAAACTTCTTGATCGTTAAAGAACACAAATTATTACTTTTACACATTTTTTAGTTTTTTTTGAATTATTAATAAGTATCCTTATTTTAGAATTTTTATTAATTTATTCTCATCTTTTTCTCTTTTAATAATTTATGGATGTGCTTTTCTTAGTTTCATAAATAATAGGATTTTTATCCATTTATTGTTATTGAAAATTTTAATAGTCACAATATTTTTACAGTCATTAACAAGCATACACAACATAGCACTATAATTTATTCTTTACAACATACTATGAGCCCATTTGGATGGGCTTTAAGTTGGTTTTGACCAACTTAAAGCCCCTTTTCAACTTTTGGACGTGTTTGCCTAATGCTAACTTTAAGCCATAAAGTTCTTAAAGTCAGTCAAAAAGGAAAAGTTAGGATTCCTAACTTTTTTTTCTAAGTGTTTAAAGTCATTTTCTTTGACCATGGAAATTACTTTTATATCCTTTATATTTTAACTAAATTCTCAAACTACCCTTTTTATTCTTTTAACCCTAAAATTCACATCATTTTCCTCATTTAAGCACTTTTATCCAAACACTCAACTGCTTATTTATAAAAATAACTTTCAGCACTTTAAAGTTCTAAAAGCACTTCATACATAAAATTTACTTTTTTAAGCTCATCTAAACGGGCTCTATATCTTCCAACATATCGATTAAATTTTTTTATTTTTTATAAAAAAAAAGTGTTATAAATCGATACATATTATTTTTGCATTAATTATACTTTTAGCACAATCCGCAGATATAGAAAGTTGGAACAGTTGACACCAAATTTTGGCCCGATATTTTCAAAGATCATATTTTTAAGTATTTTATTTGTTAAATAATTCAAAAGTGCATTTTAAAAATTTTAAATCAATTTTATCTATAATTATCCTTAGATTAAGATTTTATCAGTTTATTTTATTTAGTTTCAATTATAGTTATTTTTTATAACATTTCATTAATTTGCATTTTTACGTGTCATCTGTTATATTTGTTCATATTCATTTTAGTATTTTTAGCACAGTCTAGGAATACATTAAAATACAGATAAATATTAAATTTTTCCCACAATTATACCTACCTCACTAATCACACAATTTTTTCACAATTATACCTACCTCACTAATCACACAAATTTTCTATACAATTTTACCTACCCCACTAATCACACAAATTTTCTCCACAATTTTACCTATCCCACTAATCACACAAAATTTTCCACACAAATCACCATTTTCAAACTCTCTTTCTCTCTCTCATCTCTTATTCTTCCTAAAAAAAATACCATCAACAACTACAACAAAAGTTCAACACTTATACACTATAATTTTCTACACCTAAATAATCATTTTCAAACTCTCTCTCTCATCTCTTATTCTTCCTAAAAAAACACCTATCAATAACTACAAAAAAAGTCAAACACCTATACACTATAATTTTCTACACCATACAACCATCTTCAAACTCTTTCTCTCTCATTTCTAATTCTTTCTAAAAAACCACGCCCATAATATTTATTTTTCTTCTCCACTATCTTCCTCACCCTCACTATAAATAACACCAATTTTAACTGTTCTTCGCTACTCTATCACTCTCCTTCATATTTCTTCATTAAAACCAACCAACAACCACCAAACCCACCAAAATCCTCTTCTTTTCCAGCCAAACAATTTTTTTTTGTGAGGTTTGAACTTTCGCTCCCAAATCTAACTAGACATAAATGTTGCTTAACCTTGTTTTATGATTTTATTGTTGTTGTTGCTATGTTTTGTTGCATTTCCAAGTATATTTTGTTCCATTTCAGATCTGGACGGAGGGGTTCAAACTCCAGCCATTATTTTCTGTGTTTTTATGTTTTCGGTCATTATTAATGATTCTCCGTTAAGTTTTGTTTAGTATTTTTGTTTGGGTCATTTTATTCGACATTTTTTGTTAATTTGGACGTTTATAATGTTATTCTTTTACCTCAATTTTATTTATTTCCTTTTTAAACTGTGTGCATGTCCCATAGCTAATAATAAAAAAAAAGCTCTTCGTCGATTTTTGAGATCTTTTCATTTTAAAAGACAGAAATTTTAATTGAAGTTTACATTATATATTATATATTACAAGTTGAAATTGGCCAATGAAAGAAATTACCGTGGATTTCTAAGGCCTCCCATGTTTATATGATGGATTTTATTTTAGTTATTATCATTATTATTATTATTATTATTATTATTATTATTATTATTATTATTATTATTATTATTATTATTATTTATACCTTACTAATACTTCTACTAAGTATTTTTACAGGTTTCCAGCCTAGAATTACTTTCCGAGGAAGCTATTTGAATTTAATGAAGTTCGAATATTATTTTTAATTTATTATTGTGTATATTATTGATGTTAGGCAAAACTTAGGCCGTAAATAATTACATAATTTTTTTTAATTGATTTAATTATTTAATCAGTTAATTCACATTTTTAGACAATATTAAATAATCTTTTTCTTTTAAAATATTTTTTATAATTTATCCTCTCATTGATTTTGTAAGTTAAACATGTTACTTGAGAATACTTTTTTTTCTTCTAAAAAAGAAATATTTTCTTTCCGCATATTACAAAAAGGTTTTTTATATGTTAAAAGAGTTCTTTTTTATATATTAATAAGGGGAAATTCTTTTAATATTGCATAAAAATTACTTTTTTATACATTTATATTGTCTTTTTCATATTTTCATACACATAGTTAATGATAATATACATTACTTACTTGGTACATACTCTTTTATACATATATTTTTATATAATTTTAGTAATATTTCTTTATATATATGTGTTATACTTGCAAATAATAATTTTATCTCCTCTCTTTTTGATAAATTATGTCTAGCTAGGTACCACATTTTGTGAATTTTGAAAGATGTCTAACACCTTCCATTTGGAATAATGTAAACCCTTACCTAGAATCTAAACTGATTTTTCATAGATTGAAACATGAGTCATACAGGTCATTTATCAAATATGTTTTTTCTATTTTCCTTAATAAATTAGGTGGCGATTCTATACAATAATTAATCCTTTTAGAGTTTATAAGTTGTGTTTTCTCTAATCTCGGTAAAAATAGGGCATAACACCATCCGGTATGGTGGGATAGAAACTAGTTGCATACCCGACTTAACATCTATGCCGAAATCAATATCACGATCGGGCGGGAGACCGGGTAAATTAGTAGGAAACACATCACGATACTCTCTAACCATTGTAACTGACTCAAGTGAAGGAGTGTTGGCACTAGTAATGCGAACATAGGCAAGATAAGCAAGACACCCTTTTCTTACCAACCGCTGCGCCTTAAGAAAAGAGATCACTCCCCTAGGCATAATGCTAATAATACCCGTCCATACAATCAGAAGAATGCTTGGCATGCATAGAGTGACGGTCTTGGAGAAGCAATCCAAGACCACGTGATGAGAAGATAACCAATCCATGCCTAGAATCAGGTCGAAGTCCACCATATCCAGAATAATCAGGTCTGCCCTAGTATCATACCCCAAAATAGTCACAACACAAGATTGATACACTCGATCTACTACTAAAGAATCACCTATGGGGGTAGCTACACGCATCAGCACAGGCAAGATCTCACACAACACATCCACAAGTGTAGAATAATAAGAAAACACATAAGAGTAGGTTGACCCCGAGTCAAATAAAGCATATACAGGCTGATGTGAGACAGAGATCGTACCTGTGATAATGACATCCAATGACTCTGCCTTTGACCTCATCAGAAAAGCATTTATGTGACGTTCACAATGGCCACCTGACCTGCCTGCCTGAGAACCACCTCGAGTATCCTAGGGACCACCACTACCACCCTAAGTACCACCCCTAGTAGACTGAATCGGATCCTTGGGCTTGACCTTGCAGGCCCTGTTGTGTGAAAGTTCGATCCCTACGACACTCTCTAGTAAAGTGGCCAAACTCGCCACACTCATAAAAACCTCTGCCCAAACTAACCTGTTGAGATGACTCGGCTGGACCTGATTGGCCACCATTGCCTTAATACCCTGAATGTACACTCCGAGGAGTCTGAACCGGTGTAACATCCCCTAAAAATATTGTATACGATATTTCAATTCTCGCCTAAAAATGATATAGCCTCTGTATTTTGGGCATAACTTTTCATAGGATTGTCCAAATTGTGTGATTCAAATTTCTGAGTAACCATAAGATCATTACCTACAACTTTTGTGAGACCATATTTTAATTTGCGGAGGTTAAGTAGATCAAATAAATTAACTGTTCCAAGACAGGATGATGTGATGGAATAGAGTGTTTATAGAAGAAAAATCATATCTCACTGTAGGATTATCCAAATTAGTTGATTCTTAAAGGATATGAAACTAGACTTCCATATCTACAATTCTTATGAAGACATCAAATCTTAATAATGAATTTATCTTATTCAAACACAGCTTCGAAAAAGAGTATTCTGTTAAAAAGAACTCATCTCACCTACCATGGAAAGATCTAGATACATTTCACATCACTAATGACATCAATTGTCCTCCATTTAACATCACCCATGACATCAATATATTCCATTAAATTTTTAGATTTTTTTTTATAATTATTTTATTTATTGTTAGGTCCCTCTTTCCCACCTATAAATACCCACCTTATTTCCTCATTTTATTCATCAAGTTTTCTCAAGCAACTCTTCTCTCTATACACTTCTTTACTCATTCTCAAATATAGTTTTAGTTCTTAGTAGTGAAGAAATACTATTCCAGTAATTCATATACTCCGGGTAGTACACAAAACATTCCGGCAGGGAGAAAAGCTAGAACTCAAGAGTGTTCATTAAGTCCGTCAGTTCCGACTAAAGCTTTGGATTCCAAGTAGGTAAGGCTTCAATGAGAGTATTCCTTCCACTCTCATGTCTAAATTATTTTGATTATATAATAAATTATATATTTTTAAGCTTTACTCTAAGTTATGTGGGTGTTTATCCATGAGTTCTTCTACCCATATAGTCCAAAAACTCTTTCAATTAAGTCTCTTGATATCAAGTAATATTTTCTTATGGTAATTTTTATTTTTACTTAATTGTATAAATCATGGTTAAACTAATGATTATTAGTCTATTTTGATGCGACATAATTTCATATGTATGAATTGATGGTTTGCAAGTAATTTCTTTATTTATCTATTTAAAGGTTCTTGAAATTCATGGTGGGTTGTTTAAAGCATAATTTTTAATTAATGGATTTCAAAGTATTTATGTATATTTATTTACATACATATTTGCAAGTTGAAGTAATTTGAACCCACCTAGTTTTACTATGTTTTTAATAAAGTTTGACTTAAAAGCTTTGACTCCAAATAAATGTTTATGAAAGCAATATATATGATCAAAAATGAGTCTTATTAAATGAAAGAATGATGAAATAATATGAATGATGGATTCTTTATGCAATAAGGACAATTCTTGCATATTTGAATTTTTAAATGTTTTAATGAGCTATTCTACCAAATATGATGTTTGAATTCTCAAGTTATATGCTATGAATATTTTGAAGTATTAAACTATTATGTGAGATTGACTTAGCACCGAATGGGGCATTGAGGTGAGATTCGGTAAGGGAATCCTAGTAGCAACCCCTTGTCTCATTAACTATGTGCCAACATAGGATCCCTTGTAGTCTTAGGCTAATGGATCCATGAAATCCCTTAAAGTTAAAGTTAAAGAAATGAATTAAATTGACGGAGTTCTACCTAGCAAGTAGTCTCCCCGGCCAACGTAGGGGGTTATATTGGATTCCATGTAATAGCTCGCATGGTCTTAAATGTCAGTTATGGTTATTTTCCCACAAAATGAATGTTATAAAGGATATCTATATGATTTATTATGCATGCATTACATTATGTTCCATATTAAATAAATGTTTTAATGTTTCCTCAATGTTCATGCATCCTTACATACTTAGTACATTCAAAGTACTAACGCATACTCTTTTACCTACATGATATCACCATGTAGGGATCAGTGCTCCTCCTCGTTCTCCTCCACGTGGCTAGTTGAGATTCCATTGAAGACTAATTTTGGTGAGTTCCCAGTTTCGGGAACAATACTCCTTTATCTTTCTAGCTTATGATATATTAAGATATTTTACTATGGCATTTCTTTTATTATGATTGAGGGTGAGCTAGGGACTTGTCTTAGCCCCGTTAAATCTAAACGTTAGAGGTATTATTGGACATATGTAAGTTGAAGATTTCCTATTATGATTTCCGTTTGTTTATTTATCATCATAACTATGAAAGGCTAAAAGAATGCGACGAAGCTTGTTTGAGGTACTTTCGGGTTCCTCATTCGCCATGTCACGTCTAGGCCCTAGGCTTGGGTTGTGACAAACTTGGTATCAAAGCCCAAGGTTTTGAATGGTCCTTGGAGTCCAACATACCACGTCAAATAGGGTCTTGTTCATGGTTGTGAAGCGCGCCACAATTATGAAAAGGAGACTATGAGGTGTTTAGGAAAATTTTCATTTTTTTCAAATTCATGTCATGCCTTAGAGTGTCCTAAGCTTTCCTTTAACTATGACCCATTTTGTGTTCTTTAGATAATGACTCGAGGAAGAGCACCTCAAAGAGCAAGGGTTGACGATGAGGACCAAACTCCTCCGATTCCTAATGCCTAACATCATACGGACGGGTAACCCATGCCGAGTTTCACAATGTTATTACTTTTTTATCTCAAGTCGTAGCTAACCAAGGGAATCTAGGTGTTCCTCCTCCCCAAATGCAAAATCCAGCCTCTAGGATTCGGGATTTCCAAAGGATGAATCCGCCTGAGTTCGATGGTTCTAAACTAGATGAGGACCCTATGGAGTTCATTAATGAGGTGTATTGGATTGTGGCTATCATGGGTGTGCTACCAAATGAGAAGGCCGAGCTAGTAGCCTATCAACTCAAAGATGTGGCTCGAGTGTGGTATGAACAATGGGTTATTAAGAGGGATGAAAAAATAGGGTCGATAGGATGGGAAGAGTTCAAAGGTGCCTTCCTAGACCGCTTCTTCCCATTAGAGATAAGGGAGTGTCACGCCCCGAGAGGGTACCCTAGGCGTGGCCGGCACTCAGAAACCATTTCTGGCTTCCGAGAGAACCACTTGGTCTCATTTCTTATTTATTCATTAACGGAAGACTTAAGAATACTAATGTGGGCTTGTCATAATCAAAGGAAAAATAGATAATTCTTATAAGAAGTAGTTTCTAAGGAGAACTACTCCGATTACATCATCATACTCTGTCTATGAAGCCTCTAATACTCTTAGAAGGTGCCAATGACATGTCCATGACTACCTCAAAAGAAACATCACACTCAACAATAATAAAAGGATAAGGAGTTCCTTCGAATACAAGAAGGACTCACCAAATAGTCAAAAAGAAATGATCTTCAACGATGCACCTGTTGAGGATCTCTAATACCTGTATCTGCATCATAAAACGATGCAGGTCGAATGACGTCAGTACGTGGAATGTACGAGTATGTAAAATGGCAGGAAGGTAAGGACAGATATTGTCTTGAAATGATAGGACTTGACTAATCGATGGTATCCATGATTAGAGAGGCGTTCATGCCCTGGCAAGGTATGGACGGATGCGACAACGATATCTGATTGTTGTACTGTCACTGGCTCATAAGTGATGATTGTCGGATAAGAGAAACTCCCATTTAGGTCTTGATAGTACTCCGAGTCAGTTGAGTTGAGTGGCATGAGATTTGGTCCGGTCTAAAACACTTCTTGTTAGACTTAGGACACTTGAGTGAGTTGTTATGTATATATATATGAGTTGAGATCCTGAGTTGATATCGATGCTTTCTTGATATTTGTTTCCTTCGGCCATTTTACATACTCGTACATTCCATGTACTGACGCCGTTTGGCCTGCATCGTTTTATGATGCAGCGACAGGTACTAGAGATCATCAACCGGTACTTCGTTGAAGATCCACATACACTCCCAGCTAGTTGGTGAGTCCTCCTAGTTTCCGGCGGATGTTGAGCTTCCTTGTATAGTTTTGTTGTTGTCGTTTCCTTTATCTTGATTGTTGGTAGCCATGGGCTTGTCATTGGCACCTTCCAGACTTTGATAGAGGCTTCATAGACTAGAGTGTGGAGTGGTTAAACTGTTATTTTGAGGAGTCCTATTATACTTATTTTGTTGAGTTAAACATGTTTGGCCTTCGGCCCCCATATTGTAAATAGCATGTTATAATTGAGCCTTCCTTTGAGCGTATATGACTGAATGATGGAATGATTGAGTTAGGTGGTTCGCTTGAAGGTCAGAAATGACTTTCAAGTGCCGGTCACGTCTAGGTCACCCTCCCGGGGCATGACAACTAACTAACCCGAAATGGACAATAAAGCTTACAAAGGATCAAGCATACCTACAAACTAGTTCTAATACCATCCTAACCCTCAAACTACTCAAATATATACATAACAAACTAAGCCAATTCTAAAAAGGGTAAACCATAACCTACCTCAAAGTTGAAAACCGCACTTGAACCTCTATTCATGTGTCTTTCCCTTTCGAACGACCTTGGAATGCTGCCACTCTGTAAGTTATGATATTAAAATTATCAAATTCAGAGATGGGTCAATTTCAGAGTCAAAAATTGAGAATTGTGGGACTCGCTCCATAACACACGGAATCGACTCCAAAAAAATATGTCCTAAATGCTAACCTAAGGTTATGTTACAAAAAGGAACACAATTCACACAATAAAATCAGCTCACAACCAACATGCACCTTCCTCCTCAACTTATTTACCAAAACCACTAAAATTGTTGGGAAAGAAAAAGGATAATTTACCTCACACGAAGCCTCAAAGCCAAGTTCTGATCACACCACTGGAATCCCCTTGAAAAAACACACAATTTAGCCCTTGGAATCACTCAAATCACCCTTAAATTGAGAGAGAAATCGTGTCTCAAAGTTTGGTGAAATAACTGGAATTTCAAACTTAAACCAGCCTCTAGTGTCGCAAAAGAGGACACCCGCTGGTCGCTTAAGCGACCACCTCAAAGAGGTGGGTCTCGCTTAAGCGAGGACCCTATCGCTTAAGCGAGGGGTTGCTTTAGCGACTTGTCGTCCCTTAAGCGACACCCATCTATGGGTCCTAGCCTCATTAGAGACCTCCTGGCCACTTTAGCGACCTCCTGGCCACTTTAGCGACCAGGAGTCTCTTCAGCGATATCTAAATTCTCCGATGCGGTGCTCGAAATTCATTTGGAACCTCGTGCGCGCAAATGAGATATGCTACCCTACCGAATTCGGTATTTCAACTTAATGGCGTATTTAAAATTTTTGTTCGAGGTCTTTTTAATGAAAAGTGGGTCTCACACCTAGTGCCATTTTGAGCCTAAATCCACAACGGGCCTCAAGATTAGACTGGAGGTCTCGAAAAGCGAAAAACGGTTATTTTAGAACAAACTCGATATTCTGGAGCTAACTATGCCATCAAAATTTCCATCCGAGTGCATTTTCCAAGAATGTTGACTGAAGTCAAATTTTGGCCAAAACTTTGAACTTAAAACGTCCAATCATACAAACTTAAAATGAAAACCCCAATATCCAAACCAACACTTATTTTAGACAAAAATGACCC
Source organism: Solanum dulcamara (assembly GCF_947179165.1). Taxonomy (NCBI): domain Eukaryota; kingdom Viridiplantae; phylum Streptophyta; class Magnoliopsida; order Solanales; family Solanaceae; genus Solanum; species Solanum dulcamara. Next base: position 26,821,942 of record NC_077243.1, read on the forward strand.
TTTCGGAGCTGATGGTACTGACGGAATCATCATCTGACATCAGAATCTCCAAATATTGATTCAAGTCAACTCTTTCACGCCTTAAACCTCATAATTGCCCAAACCGCCTCAAAACTCAACTGAACACCTTGGAGAGCATGACACATATACCAACACATCTTAAATGCTATAAGGAAGCTATAGGAAGGGGAGAAATGGTAAAAATATGCAAAAACATAGAAATGACCATGAGGGTCATTACAACTGGGTTTGCCACTATTGGTGAGTCCTTCCTCACATTCAGAGGATACCACTTATGTTATTCCTGCTTTGAGTTTATCCTTTTCGTTTTGATTTGTGGTAGTCATTAGCGCCATTTATACAGTTAATAGAGGTTTCATAGACAAGATTATTAATTTGTTGATTGGATACTGTTTTTTGGCTAGTTTCATTCATACTAGACTTGTTGATTGGACTAGATTGATTATTTGGCCAATGGCCTTTCTTCCTTGTATTAGATTATTGATTGAAATTACCCACATAATTGTCTTTTTTAAGTCTTTCGCTGATTGAATGAATGAATGGATGTGTGATTAGGCCGAGTGGTTATCTTGGGAGGCAGTAATGGTTTCTGAGTGCTGGCCACGTCTAGGATACACTCTTAGGGTGTGAAAGTCCTATAGACTTAGCCTAACAGTTTTCAACAATTTCACTTGAATTATAATATGAACAAGATGTACTTTTACTTAGCAAAATTATTGAATAAGTTGCAAGCAGCTGAGACTATCATCAAGCATCAAGCTCCTTCCTCTATGGCATTCATGGTTGAAACTTCTAAAATAGCAAAATCCCAAATGAAGAAGAAGATGTCTCGCAAGGCTGTGGCATCTGGAGGTGCAAGGGATGGTATGGCTACGCCAAAGGACAAGTGCTTCCATTGCAAGCAGTCTGATCAACATAAAAGACAATGCCCCAACTACTAAGCCAAATTAAAAAATAAAGGTAATTCTTATTTAAATATAGTCGAAACTTGTTTAGCGGCTATATCTATCCAATTATAGGTTGTAGATTTGGGAGCCACTTACCATGTCTACACTTCTTTGCATGGATTTTAGGTAACGCAACGGCTAAGTGAGAATGAAGTCTGCATTTTTCAAGCCAATGGGGAACCAACACTAGCCTTAGCTATAGGAAATATTTCCTTTTTGTTTAGTAGTTCTAGAGTTTTTCTCCTGAATAATGTCCTTTATGTTCCTTCTATAAGAAGGAAGTTGTTATCCGTTTAAAAAATAATAGATGTTGGTTATAATATTTATTTTGCAAATAATTGTTTTGTTATTAAATATAATAATCTTTTTATCCGTAGTGCTCCAAAAATACATGATTTGTTTATATTTGAAGTCCACCATAGCATACTACGACAAATCAAATTAAATAACATTGTTATTTCTCATAAAAGAAAATGTATTTCTGAATTGAGTCAAACTTACTTATGACATCTACGTCTATGTCATATCAATATAACTAGTATTTCAAGGTTGGTTTGTGATGGACTCTGAGTTCATTGAAAGTGGAGGTACTACCAACCTTTGAATCTTGTTTAGAAAGAAAAATGACAAAGACACCTTTCTATTTTGAAGAAAATAGAGAAGGTAATAAGTTAGAATTAATTCATTCTGATTTGTGTGGTCCTGTGAACATACCAACAAGAGGAGCTTTTGAGTATTTTGTGACTTTCACAGATGATTACTCAAAATATGGTTATGTTTATTTGTTGAGTCGTAAATCTGAATGCTTTAAAAAAATCAAAGAATTTAAGATAGAAATGGAAAAGCGTCATGGTAAATATATCCAGAAATTACGATCTAGTCATGGTGGTGACTAACTTTCTTTCAAATTCATTAAGAACTTATTAGAATCAGGAATTACATCTCAATATTATTCCCCATGAACACCACAACAAAATGGCGTTGCAGAAAAAAAATATTACTCTTTTGAAAATTGTTAAATCAATGTTAAGTTATTTTGATTTGACTTTTAATTTTTGTTGATATAATTTAGAAACTGCGAATTACATTCTGAATTTAGTTCCTAACAAATCTGTTTCTTTAACCCATCTAAATTGTGGAATGGGAGCAAGCCTAGTCTACAGCACATTCGAATTTGGGATTGTCCAACACATTTGCTAAAAGAAAAAAGGGATAAGCTGGAATCTAGGACTGAAGTGTGCAATTTTATTGGATATCCAAAAAGTATGAAATGTGGTTTATTTTATTATCGTAAGGAACAGAAGGTGATTGCCTCAACAAATGTCAAGTTTCTAGAATAGGACTATTTAACTAACCATATTACTAGAAGTAAACTCGTGTTACAGGAACTAAACAAAAGAATAACTAGCAATGAAGTAGCACCAGAACAAGTTCCATAAATAGTTATTTACATACCATTGCGTTCACATAGTGGGAGAAATGTCAATAGGTAAGAGATTGCACAAGAGCAAACTCAAGATATCTAACAACCAATAAGTAGTGGGACTAATGTTGAGCAACCTGCAATTGTGGAGGATGCAGTTTCAAATGTTCGAAATTTAGTTCACAATGTAGAAAATCCTATAATGACTAGTCGTCATAATGGAAAAGTTATTAGAAAACTTGAACGGTTTACGCTCTTGGGAGAATTGTATGATAGAATACTTGAAGATCCTAATACAGAACCATTAAATTACGCCAAGGCACTACATGATAAAGATGCTGAAATGTGGATTATTGCAATGAAATCTGAAATGGAGTCTATGTACTCACATCAAATTTGGAATCTTGTTGAACTACCTGTGGGTGTTAAACCTATTGGTTGTTAGTTGATCTACAAGAAAAAATGAGGTGTGGATTAAAAAATGAAAACTTTTAAAGCTAGGCTTGTTGTGAAAGGGTTCACTCAAAAAAAAAGGAATTGATTATGAGAAAAACATTTCGCCAGTAACCATACTTAAATCCATTAGGATTCTCTTATCCATTGTTGCTCATTACAATTATGAGATTTGGCAAATGTATGTCAATAAGACCTTTCTAAATGTAGGTCTTGATGAGTGCATCTATTTGGCACAACTAGAAGGTTTTAAGATAAGTGGCAATGAACAGATGTTTTTTTAACTTAAAGAGATCCATTATGGATTGAAACAAGCATCTAGAGCATGGAACATTTATTTTGACAATTAGATTAAGACTTTTGATTTTGATCAATTTGAAAATGAATCATGTATCTTCAACAAATGGGAGGGAGACAAAGTAGCATTTTTGACTTTGTACGTATATGACTTCTTGCTCATAGGAAATAATATAAGCATGTTGAATTCTATAAAGGAGTGGATATCGTCACATTTTGATATGAAAGACTTGGGAGAAACGACTTATATCCTTGGGATCAAGCTTATACGAGATCACAAACTAAGGATATTGACATTATTCTTGTAAGCTTTAGCATGAAAAATTCCAAAAGGGGATTTCTTCCTTTTAGACATGGACTTACTTTATCGAAGGATCAGTCGCCCAAAACTACCGATGAGATAGAGAGGATGAAGACGTTCCATTATGCTTATGCAATGGGGAGTCTCATTTATGCTATGTTGTGCACTAGACCAGATATATGTTTTGATGTTGGCATGGTTAGTAAATTTCAGTCTAATCCTGAAAAAGAATATTCGACGACAGTTAAGCATATAATCAAGTAACTAAAAAGGATTAGGGATTACATACTTGTTTTTCATCTTGTCAATCTTGTACCCATTAGATACACAGATTTGGATTTTCAGTCGAATAGAGATTCAAGAAAATCTACCTCAAGATATGTATTTACTTTGGGAGGTGGAGTCATATTTAAGAGGAGTATCAAGCAATCGTGTGTTATTGATTTCATCATGGAAGTTGAATATGTAGCTGCCTCTGAGACTGCTAAGGAGGATCCCCTCTTAGTTATATCACGAATCAAATGATATTTTCTATCAATATACTTATCTTTTTATGGCTTCGTGTTTTTTTTCAAGTTAGAAACCGCACCATTGTTATCACAGTAAAATGTGATTGACTCTTCAATAGAAGGAACCACTAATATTCATATTACGTTTCGTTTAAAAAAGAAAGTAGTGCCCTCAATTGGATTTACCTGTGACTATTTGCCGCTGCGTAAATGCCACCGTCGAAGAGCAGAAAGTGTACCCAAAATGTGGTAAACTAGACCGTGGTTTCCGCCAATTGTCTACAATTTGCGCTCGACAGTTAGCATGACACTAGTCATCGCATGCGTGGGCAACTTTGATTCGTCTCTGTAAAAAGGTACGAAAAGATTCCTCGTCATTATTGACTATGAAATATCACAAAATATCTCCAAGAAAAAGGATTTGATTCAAAATATTATTAAAGTAATTAAATTATAAAAAGAGTAAGCAAAAGACAAAAAAAGAATATAAAAGAGAAGAGAAATTTGTTATTTATATATTTTATTGCACGGAATCAGTGACTATTTATAGCTAATTTTGAAGAGACAAATGGTGAGTTATGGGAAAAGTAAAGTGATAGGAGTAAGGGATAAAGTAAAGTGGATAAATGGACATTTACAGAATTGTTTTACAACACCTCCTTGAATGTTCATGTAAAAGAAAAACAAATTCTAGTGAAAGAACAAATGTATATAGTTATTCTCAATACATAATGATTGTTGCCTTATTAAAATTTTTGCCAGGAAAATTCACTGGGACAAAATCTAGACTAAGGAAAAAAGAGTGCAGCGCGTATTCTACTCTCCCTAATGAAGACCACGATTCAGATAGTTAAGTTTTTGCATTCCAATATTGTATCTCAATTTCTCAAATGTTGAAGTTGGCGATGCCTTGGTGAATATATCTGCTAAATTATCACTTGAACGAACTTGTTGAACATCTATTTCATCTTTCTTTTGAAGATCATGACTAAAGAAGAATTTTGATGAAATATATTTTGTTTTGTGTCCTTTGATGTATCCTCCCGTTAATTGAGTTATACATGCAACATTGTCTTCATACAATATTGTTGGAATGTCTCTTTTCAAAGAAAAGTCACATATTTCTTGAATGTGTAGAGTTATTGATCTTAACCAAACACATTTCGATTTGCTTCATGAATGGCTATTATCTCTGCATGATTTGAAGAAATGGCAACCATAGTTTGTTTTGTTAAATGTCATGATATAGTTGTACCATCATATGTAAATAAGTAGCCTATCTGCGATCGATCTTTATGGGAATCGGACAAATATCCTGCATCTGCATAACCAATTAATTTTGTCGTGAATTTATTTGAGTAAAACAATCTCATATCGGTGGTCCCTCGGAGGTATCTAAATATATGATTGATTCCACTACATTGTCTTCATGTTAGGGAAGAACTAATACAACAACAACAAACCCAGTATAGTCCCACCATGTGGGGTCTAAGGAGGATAGAGTATACGCAGATCTAACCCTCACCTTGAAAGGTAGGGCGACTATTTTTGAAAGACCCTAGACTCAAGAGAGGAAAACAACATAAAATGTCAGATAGGAACAAACATATCAAAAACAAGATGAAAACAAGGAATAACAAAAGTGAGAAAGTCATGATAGAATAATATGGACAGAAAGAGGCATTAACTACTATAAATAAGTAAGATAATCAAAGTTGTAACTAGTGTAGAATTGTTGGCAAGATATATTAATGCACCAATTGCACTAAGATATGGTATTTCAGCATCAACAAGCTCTTCATCATTTTCATGAGGTTGAAATAGACCTTTATTAATAGTAAGAGATCTCACAATCATTGGGGTACTCAGTGGATGTGTTTTATCCATGTAAAATTTCTTTAAAATATTTTTAGTAGATGTTGATTGATGGACAAATATCTCATTTGTAAAATATTCAATTTGTAGATCAAGAAAATTTTTTGTCTTTTCGAGGCCTTTCATTACAAATTCTTTTTTCAGATATTTTACTGTCTTTGAAAGTTCTTCAGGAGTACCAATGGCATTCAAATCATCAACATATACATCTATTATGACAAATTCAGATCTAGACCTTTTCATAAAGATACAAGGACAAATTAGATCATTTTTAAATCCTTCTTTTAGCAAATATTCACTAAGACGATTGTACTACATTCGCCCTGATTGTTTTAGCCCATATAAAGATTTTTGAAGTTTTATTGAACAAGTTTTTCAGAAATTTTTATATATTTCAGGGATTTTAAATTCTTCAGGGATTTTCATAAAAATATTGTTGTCCAGAGAGACATATAAATAGGTTGTGTAACGACAACCATCAGATGCATGCCGAGTTTTTCATGAATTGCCAGATTTATAAGATACCTGAAAGTGATTGCATCCACCATAGGAGAATATGTTTTCATATAATTAATGACAGGTCTTTGTGAAAATTCTTGTGCCACAAGTCGTGCTTTATATCTTATGACTTCATTTTTTTAATTTCGTTTTCGCACAAAGACCCATTTGTATCCCACCGAATTTATACATTCAGGTGTTCGTACTATCAGTCCAAAAACTTTGCATTTTTCAAGCGAAGCTAATTTAACTTGAATTGCATCTTTCTATTTTGGCCAATCATTCCTCTGTCTATATTCCTCGACATATTTGATTCAAGATCCTCATTATTTTTGCATTATTTCAACAACAACATTATAAGCAAAATTATTATCGACAATTACATTATTTCGGTTCCATATTTTTTCTAATGAGGCATAATTTATTGAAATCTCTTCATTATTTTCAGGCGCATCAACCTCTTCCAAGGTTTTATCAATTGTTATGTCTCTTCGCTCTTGTTGAGAAGGTTCTTTTATATCATGATCATCTTGATTGTTTGCTTCCTTTTTTGAGGATTTTTATCTTTGAAAAAGATTGGTCTACCACGTTTTAAGTGTGGTTTATACTCATTTGCATTAATTAATTTTCCTACAAAGACATCAACTTGAATTGGAGCATTGACAGCTGGATTATGAGATTTAATAACTCTTGATAGGTCAGTGAATGCTCTGACAGTTGATTTGCAATATTTTGCAAATGAATTATCTTTTGAACTTCCAGTCATATTTATTTGTACGAGGATCTAAATCAGATAGTGATAGTGCATTTCAATCTATTTTCCTTTTCAGCTGTTTATTTTCTTCCCTTAATCCTGGATATACTAATTCATCAAAATGACAATCAACAAATATTGCAATAAATAAATCTTCAATCATAGGTTGAGAATATTTTATAATAGAAGGAGATTCATACCTAACATATATCCCAATCTTCTTTGGGGTCCCATCTTTGTGCGTTGTGGTAGAGCAATTGGAATTTATACTGCACATCCAAATATTCTAAGATGAAAAATATTCGGCTCCTGACCAAAAACCAATTGTAATGTGGAGACTTTATGAAATCTTATGGGTCTGATCCGCACAAGACTTGCTGCATGCAAAATAACATGACCCCATAATGAAATGGGAAGTTTTATTCTCATAAGCATTGATCTAGCAATTAATTGGAGGCTTTTAATTAATGATTCCGCTAGACCATTTTGAGTATGAATATGAGCAATTGGATTCTCAATTGTTATCCCAGTGGATAAATAATAATCATTAAATACCTGAGATGTGAACTCACAGCATTATCAAGATAAATTGTCTTTATTGCATAATCTAAAAATTGTGCTCTTAACTTAATTATTTGAGCAAGTAATCTCGCAAATGTCATATTATGAGTTGATAATAAACACACATGTGACCATCTTATAAATGCATCTATTAAAACTAATAATATTTAAATGGTCCACATAATGGGTGAATGGGCCCACATATATCACCTTGTATACACTCTAGAAATGTTGGGGATTCAATTTCCACTTTGATTAGTGATAGTCTAGCAATCAATTTGCCTTAAAAACATGCAGCACAAGAGAATTCTTTAAATTGAAGAATCTTTTAGTTCTTCAAAGAGTGTCCATGTGAATTCTCAATTATTTTGCGCATCATATTAGAACTGGGATAGCCCAATCGGCCATGCCAGATAATAAAATCATTTGAGTTAGCATGTGTTTCAAACATTCTAATACTTGTGAAGTATAAGCCGGACGAAATTGCAATAACTTTTCAAGTATAAACTTTTTGCCCGACATCATTGTAGTAATCTAAATATATTCATTTTTTTCATCATTTGTAGTCTCAATATAATAGCCATTTTGACGAATGTATTTGAAACTTAATAAGTTTCTTTGAGATTTACAAAAATATAATGCTTCATTAATTATAAAATTTGTACCTCTGATAAGTACAACTTTAGCCTTTTTGGATCCTTCAATTAATCTTGTACTGTCAGATATTGTATTAACATTAGCTTCTTTCATAATCAAATAAGATAAATATTTCTTATCTTTTAAAATAGTGTGTGTTGTGACACTATTGATAAAACATATCATCATAATTGATTTAGGATCCAAGTGATGATTGAAAATTCATATTCTTCATAAACAAAAAGATATATTATAAGAACGTGAAAAACTAACAACATAAAAAACCTTAAGAAATTGCGCTAAAAATATAGAAATTAGTAAGATATAATGCCTTATGAAAAATATTTAAGAAGGACAACATAGTAATAAACATAATAGGAAAACAATAACTATTTTTATAATTTTTATTCCCAGTTAGATGATTAGCTCTCCAGTCAATATTCATATTCTCATAATAATCTTCAACTATCAAATGAGTAATATTTGGGAGACCTATCAAATCATCATTTTTATAAGCAAGATTTATCTCAATTTCCTCATATTTATTTGAGGAAATTGCTTCATTATCACCATTTCAAAAATTCAAATGTGCTTTCACATTATTATCTCTTCTTTTGTGTCATGACCTTATTAATCCACTAGTAGGTAAGCCCAACCCCATAGTCCAAAACCCTAGGCAACGGACCATCACAAGCGGAAGAAGAGAAATGAATAATAATAAGAAGAAGAAAAGAAGAATAATAACAATACAACAAGATACCCCCAAAACCTGGTATCAGTCGGTAGTCGAGCCACTAGACCAAATAAGGAAGTACAAGATTTATATATATACAATAATAATAATAGTAGTACAGACTGTCTCCGAATACCAAGTAAAGATTAGTCCAGGCCAAAACAGAGGGAGATAGGCAACTCTGAACGTCAAGAGTTCACCCAAGTCTCCCAAATTCAAGAGCTGCTCCAAAAGATATCCAAATCAATAATGAAGACCCGTACTATGATCTGCATGGTACAAAAATGTAGTATGAGTACCAACAAGTGGCACTCAGTAGACATCGTGTAACACCCCTCAAACTTTTTCCCAAGATTCAGGCCTTCTTTGTACACGTGTGGGGCCCATCGTATTTATTTCGAAGTACGTGCTTGAGTTAAGATGAGTCCTTGAGGAGTTTAAGAGCGTTGGAGGTGATGTGGGGTCATTGAGGACCCCTAGGACCGAGCTAAGTCCAAAAGATCCGTCGTGGCTAAGTTTAGGACGAGTTCACATAAGGGTCGACTTTCAATGACCCTATTATTTGAAAGACTTTAATCTAGGTGGCCCACGACCTATCAAATTAAAGGTCATCGAGTCTTCTTTCCAACGCCACCAAGAACGTAGATTTTGGAGTTCGGGGCCAAAAGATATGACGATTCGAAGACGAACTAGCACGATAGGGACTTCATTTTGGCCTGGGTTACCACTGCTGGGGAAATGGCCCTGGCACCGTAAGGGCGCGACGCGCCACTATCGCACCAGGAACATGCCTCAGTAGTTTGGTCCCTGGCGCGACGCGCCACTAAAAGTGTGCAGGGTTTTTCAGGCCAAAATCCCAGAATTCAGAACAATGGGCTTGGCGCTGTAAGGGCGCGACGCGCCACTATCGCGCCAGAAACATGCCTCAGTAGTTTGGTCTCTGGCGCGGCGCGCCACTACGAGGTGTGCAGGTTTTTAGGCGTAATTGGCCTTGGCGCTGCAAGGGCGCGACGCGCCACTATCGCGCCAAGGGCGTTTTGGCCTAATTTTTCAGAATTTTGGAGGAAGGGCAATTTGGGAATTGTCCCAAATTATATATACCCAAGCCTTGTATATTTTGGGACCATTTTGTTCAGCCCTCACTCTCTCTCTAAAAGCCCTAGCTCCTCTCTCTTCTCTTCTTCTCCATTTCCAACAAAAAAGAGTCCAAGAACTTCAAGATTCGAGTCCTCCATTGAAGACCCAACTACAAGGTTTTCTTTAAGTCTTCACTAAGGTATGTAAGGCTAACCAAAACATGGGTTGAGTCCACCCATGTGCCCTATTCTTGTCTTGAGGTTAGATATCCATGAAAATTGAGTTTCTTGGTATGGTACATGTTTGAATGAACTTGGTCTCCATTTTATTTAATTATTTATGTGCCAAAGTTGTTGAGCTAAGAGGTTCCTAAAATGAGCCCTTATGTGAGTATGAGATGATGAAGGAATGAGTTGCTAAATATGTTTTACTGATCTTCTTAATTATGTAGATTTGATAAAGTATATTACTTTCTTAAAAATGTTGCCTATTATAAAAATGTCAATTTGAAGTCTTGAAGATGTGGTGAGTCATGAGGATTTTCTCAAATGGATGAGGTAATGATTGATTATATCTATATGATGTTATACATGTGCATTTAAAGCTTCCTTGAAGATATGATTGAGATTGAGCATTGAGATTGATATTTGATTGTGACAGAGTTGATGAGTCAACAAGGTTGTAATGAGACTTGTTGATATGAGTTGATTGAGTTGAGTTGATGGAGTTTTATGAGCATTGAGTCTTGGGAGGAGTATCGAGCACCGAATTGGGCAAGAGTATAGTCCATACTCGAACCCAAAACCTGTGTTGCCAAACGTAGGGGGGATTGAACCATTAAAGTCGGATGCTTCCCCGAGAGCTTTTGTCCTGACATTATAGGACCTGGTTGGATTGGATCCATGAGTGTTCGTCGTTCATGCCCTGGCAAGGTATGAACGGGCGTGGCAACGACGTCGTTTCGTTGTACCTTCACTGGCTCATAAGTGTTGGTTGTCGGTTAAGAGAAACTCCCAAATAAGTGTTGATAGTACTCTGAGTCAGATTGAGTTGAATTGTATATGATTGGTCCAGTCTAAATCATATCCTTGTTTAGACTTAGGACATTTGATTAAGTTGTCATCCCTTTTGAGTTGAGCTCCCGAGTTGATTTATTCTTCCTTGATGTTCGTTGTATTCGGCCATTTTACATACTCGTACATTCCATGTACTGACGTCATTTGGCCTGCATCGTTTCATGATGCAGAGACAGGTACTAGAGATCATCAACCGGTGCTCCGTTGAAGATCAACTTACACTTTCAGCCAGTCGGTGAGTCCTCCTAGTTCCTGGAGGATATTGGGCCTTCCTGTACAGTTTTTGGATTGTCTCTTCTTTATTTAGATTGTCGGTAGCCATGGGCTTGTCATTGGCACCTTTTAGACTTGAATAGAGGCTTCATAGACTAATATGTGAGGAGGTCGAGCGGCCATCTTGAGGATTCCTATTTTGATTATCGTCTTGATTGTAAATATTTGGCCTTCGGCCCTTATGATATGAGAAGTATTTCTTAAATTGAGTTTTCTGCTAATAGAATGTGCTTGAATGAATGAGTGATTGTCCCAAGTGGTTCGCCCGGAGGTCAGAGATGGCCTACGGGTGCCGGTTACGTCTAGGGTACCCTCTCGGGGCGTGACACATCGGCCGACTGAGCTCCATATATAAAGCAAGTATAAAGAACATCTAAGCGGGAGTATATATCACAAGTAATAACAAGAATAATACGAAAACCTACAATAAGAAACATCAGATATAAGAAAGAAAAAGAAAATATAAAACAAGAAAAGACATACTTGGTGGGGCCAGTCCAAGACCTAAACACGACGACACAGTACGAAAGGGGGAACAACTAAGTGACAACCTACCAACCGAAGTAAACACAAATATCACATATAGGCCTAAAGGACCGTATCAACTAAATCCCTGCATAAAAAGATAGATAAATAAGAACAATGGCAGTAACTATCTTCAAACAAGAGACCACCCTTTATACCACCACAAATTCGCAAATAGTAAGACAATACCTCCCGAGCCCCTGTGTGCCCAAAAAGTTCACTCACAAATAAGTAAATCCGCATGACATCCCATACTACCGACGGGTAAAAATAACTATGTTGGTGATAGGCAATGCATATATGACTGAAAGTCATGCATAAAAATCAGCAATACCATCTATACCATGTACCTCATACCAAGTTATATACACCTACTTCCTGTCCCGTCCAGGAAGTAGGACACGTGCGCATCTCTGAAAGCGCTATAGGGGCTCGAAAATGCCCCTATATACCTGTATGGTCCCGATATAGGTCTTATATCAATATGTACCAGATCATAAAATCCACTCCATCGCGATGACCAGAGATAATTATTCAAATCAGTATATAAAGGGTTAGAAATCTGTACAACCAGGCCAGTGTTATAAAATGAATGCATCCTTGATGCCTCGAATCAATATCATAAAATGAGCGCATCCTCGATGCCTCCAGTCCACTGAAAATAGTAGTAATAATGATAGTACGACCCCTATTTAAAAATTAGTATAAAATAATTTGGGTTACAACCCAACTTTCTCAAATTAATGCATGCACCGAGGTCGACTACATCTATGAGTAAACAATGATCCAATGCAATGCATGCCATCACTAATACGCAAACAGCATGCATAATCACATACAATAGTGACTCCACAAGCACCTTACCTTCTAAAGCATAAAAACAATACTAGCACAGGTAATCGACCTCTAACCGAGGCCTATGGCTCAAATATACTCTTCTAACTCAAAAATAAGGCCTAAAAGGGAACTCAACCCTAACTGGGTAACAAAGAGGAGAAATTAAGGAAATGGTGCTCAGCTAGTCAATCAAAACCTCCAAATCCAACTGGGAATACAACCTCAAAAAAACAACCACAGCTAGCCTTGCCAAACGGCAACAAGAAAGCATAGGAAATTCTAGCTCTAAATCCCAAAATGGGATCCGCGAGTAGATCACAAACCTAACCAGGTGGAAATCACTACACCAAGGCTTCATAAAAGGTGCTACAATAGTGAAGGATACTAAGCCTCATAAATTCTAGCCAATACGGCTACATCAACTAAGTCTCATCCCAAAATCAATCCTAAGGCGCAAATCCGCCAATCACCATAAACATGAAACACGCCACCTAAAATAGGCTAACCAAGGCCAAACTGAGGCAAAATCAACAATCTTACCAACTAGATTGGAAGTTTTATAAAGTCAACCTAGCCTAAGGCTAACACCGGAATAAATAACCAAAGATCTAGGAATCAAGCCTAACCTATCACATACAATCCAAACCACAGCTGCCTAGGGCCGGCCATCGCTTTAACGATGCCCTGGTCTCTTTAGCGATGGTTGCTTTAGTGACCAAGGGCCGCTTTAGCGACGGCACCAGACTCAGCCATACCAATTGAGTTTTGGGAAAGGGACAAGTCTCCGACAAGGTGCTCGAGATTCATTGGAATCCCGTACATATAAATGGACTATGCTACCCCACCAAATTTGACATTTCAGACTAGAAGGTGTGGTCAAAATTTCCATTTGAGGTCGTCTCAATAAAATATAGGTCCCACATCTACGAATATTTTTTTCTAATTCTACAATGAGTTTTGAAATAAGATCGGAAGTCTCGGGACACGAATGGAAGGTTATTCTAGACTAAAATTGACGTTTCGAAGCTAACCGCACTAACGGAATTTCAATTCGAGCATATTTACTAAGAATATTGACCAATTTCAATATTAGGCTAAATTTTAAAGACTAAAGTGCCAAATGGCCCCAAACTCGTACCAATTTCCTTAATACTCGTATCGATTATGCCACTAGCTTAATTTGGCCATTTTGGATATGATGAAATAGTCAGAATTTCATTCTGAAGACATTTTTCTAGATTTTTTACCAAAGTCAACCATTTAAACTCTAAGAGCTCCAAAATAGGGAATCGGGCATAAAACTCAAACGAACGACCATGTTATACCTCAAAATTTCTATGCTAAGATTCTAATCATTCTTTGAATACGTATAAGCTTAAACTCAAAGACTTTAAATTGTATATATGATCTAGGATTAATTCATAAGTATTTAAAGTGTATTAGATGTGATTTAGGGTCATAAGGTATCCCTAAAACCAAGTCAAGTCCAAAGAATTTCTATCGACTAAGTTTTTGAATGAGTTCGTATAAGGTTCAATTTCAAATGACTATATTTCCTAGAATATAATGAATTGAGTGGCCCATGATCTATGAAATTAAAGATATTTGAGTCTTCTTTCCAAATCCACCAAGATTGTATTTTTTGGAGTTCGGAGTAAAATGTTATGTCCAGATAGCTAGATAGGTGCGCGGACTTGGCCAATTTTTGCTTCAACTTGAAATTTTAGAAAAAAATGAACTATGGTGAAATACCTCCGCGTTGCGGACCTGCTCTCATATAGTTCAAATTTGTGCAAAATTTTTCAGATTTTAGTAAGGGCAACTTGGACCATTCCCTAATTATATATAGACGAAGTTAGACGCGCCTTGAAGTTATTTTTCAGTCTTTTGCCTCCCTCAAAACCCTAAACTCCATCCTCTTCTCTCTCAAATCATCTCCAACAAATTTGCTCTAAAACTCAAGGATTCAAGCTCTCTATTTAGGACCTAACATCAAGATTTCTTCAAGTTCTACTCTAAGGTATGTAAGGATGCTCATAACATGGATTGAATTCACCCATGTGCCCTACATCTTCTTTGAGTTGAATGTTCATATGAATTAAGTTTTCTTGATAGATTTATGTCCTAATGAGTTTTTACATCTACTAACTTGATTTTGTTATGTTGATGTTGATAAGTTGAGAAATTAATAAATGCTTCATGTCTCCACCCCCATGAACCCGAATTGATTCCTATATTACAATATTCTTATACTATAGTTGGGTCTAAGAGTTGATTGATATGAGTTGTTATACATATTTTTGTTATAAACTTAAATATTTTGAGTGTCCTTAATTGTTGATTTGGAGTCTTGATGAGTCATGATTTAGCCCCAAAAGATTGGCTAAATGAATGGATAAATGATTGGATAGAATTAACTGTTGTCATAAATGCATACCTAAATTACTCTTGGAAAAATGTGATTGGGATTGATTGGAGAGTATAATCGGTCAAGATGTTTGATTGTGATAGAATTGATGAATTGATAAGGGTCCAAATGAGACTTGTTGATATGACTAGGTTGAACTGATTGGATAGAGTTTTATGAGCATTGAGTCTTGGGAGGAGTATTAAGCACCGAATTGGGTAAGAGTAAGTAATAACTCGAACCCAATAACTATGTTGCCAAACGTAGGAGAGGATTGAACCGTTAAATTTGGATGTTTCCCAAATTACTTGATTGGTTACTGATCTATGATTGTTGATTCATTCCTACCCTGGCAAGTACGGACGTGGCAACAATGTCGATTTGTTGTACTATCACTAGCTTATAAGTGATAGTTGTCGGATAAGAGAAACTTCCATATAGGTCTTGATAGTACTCTGAGTCGGATTGGAATGGATTGGATTGGGTTGTATATGATTGGTCTTGTCTAAATCATATTCTTGTTTAGACTTAGGACATCTTGATTTAGTTTTTCCTTCTTTTGAGTTAAGATTCTGAGTTGATTTGATCCTACCCTGATGAATGTTTCATTCTGCCATTTTACATACTCGTATATTTCACGTACTAACACCATTTGGCCTGCATCATTTTATGATGTAGAGACAAGTACTAGAGATCATCAACAGACGCACCATTGAGGATCTATTCGCTTCCAGCTAGTTGGTGAGTCCTCCTTATTTCCAGAGGATACCGCAGTTATCTTTTTAGCTTTGAGTTAGTTTTCCCTTATTTGATTTGTGGTAGCTATGAACCTGTTATTGGCACCTCTTATATTGTTGATAAAGGCTCCATAGACTAGAGTGTGGATGATCTTGATTTGTTTCGTTTTGACTAGTTTCATTCTTACTAATTATTGATTGGATAGGTGGTTGGCCTATGACCTTATTTATGAATAGTATTCTTGTGAGTTGAGTCTTTCGCTGATAAAATGAGATTGAATGAATGTATGATTGGACCAAGTGGTTTGCTTGGGGATCAGCAATGGTATTCGAGTGCCGACCACGTATAGGGTACCCTTTTGGGGCGTGACAAACCAGGCGACCGAACTGTCAATGCAAGCAAGTCATAAATGACTTGAGGTCGCTACTAGAAAGCTTTAAATGCTGAAAATGTCGGAGAAAGACGAAAATGACCTGGAGGGTCATTACATTTTGAGAGTGGCTTGATAAAATTTCACAAAATGATCGAGCGTACGACATTCAAGTGTCAAATGACCCTTCATACCACACCGATGATAAATATTCACTTTACCTCTAGAAGGATTATTTTGAGAAATTTATTGTTCTCATGTTTATTTCCACCATGATGACGATAATTATTCTATCCTCTACCACGTCTTCGCCCACGTCCACGACCACGACCAAGGTCGCGATCACGATAATTATTTTTTTCTTGATTTAGGCTTATTATGTGCTGCTACAACATTTGCTTCAGGGAATCGAGTAGATCCTATGGAACGGGCTTCATGATTTTTTATCAACAAAGTATTATTTTGCTCATTTACAAGTAGGCATGTAATTAATTCAGAATATTTTTTAAACTCTTTTTCACGATATTGTTGTTATAGCAATACATTTGAAGCGTGAAAATTGGAAAAAGTTTTATCAAGTAAGTCATCATCAGTGATAGTATCTCCACCTAATTTTAATATGAAACTTACTTTGTGAATAACAGAATTATAATCTGTCAAAGTTTTTAAATCCTGAAATCGAAGGTGTATCTACTCATATCGAGCTTTCGGTAATACCATAAGTTTTAGTTGGTCATACCGATCCTTCAAATTAGTCCATAATTCAAGAGGGTCTTTCATAGTTAAATATTCAGCTTTAATCCTTCATTATTATGATGGCAGAGGAAAATCATCGCCTCTGCTTTATCTTGACTTGATGCTTTATTTCCTTCTTTAATAGTATCACCAAGACCTTTAGCGTCAAAGTGAATTTCAGCATCAAAGATCCATGACAAATAGTTTTTTTCCAATAATGTCAAGTGTCACAAACTCAAGTTTTGATAAATTTGACATTACGAATACTAAGACAGAAATTAATTTAGAAATAACAAACATAACTACAATTAAATTTCTATAATACCTGAGATAGAAGTTAACTTATCTGAAGAAAAAAAATTAGATTTTCGTGCTGATAATGTATTATGAAAGTAATTAAATTATAAGAAGAGTAAGGAAAAGGCAAGAAAGGGAGAGAAAAGAGAAGAGAAATTTGTTATCTATGTATTTCATTGCACAAAATCAGTGGCTATTTATATCCAATTTTCAAGAGGTAAATGGTGAGTTAGGGAAAAAGTAAAGTGGTAGGGATAAGGAACAAAGTAAAATGGGGAAAAAGTAAAGTAGTGAAAAAAGTAAAGTAAATAAATGGACATCCACATAATTGTTATACAACACAAAGGAAATTTTGGGTCCACTTCTCTTTTTTTAAAAAGGGATATAAAAATGAGAGAAAATAGAGCAATCAATAAGGACAATCTCTACTACAGTGGATTAAAATACAATAACAATTTCAGTATAATCTTATAAATAAAATTAAGAGAAAGTAAAATATACGTAGATCTTACTCTTATTTTTGTAAAAGTAGAAAATTTGTTTTCCATGAACAATCGATTTAAGAAAATTATTTTCCCGAATAGGTTTGAAAGAAATGCAAAAACAAAAAATTATGATAGTAATATTTTTTTTAAAAAGTACCATAGACTTCGGACACTGGATAGAAAATCGAAAAGAAAAGTGCTTACAGTAAAAAAATATATAACCAAAGTAAAGAAAAATGGTACTCCATTAAAGGAAGAATAAAATAATGTAACGGAACGAATAAATGCTCTAGATTAAAACTTTGTTCTACCACTTAGAGATAGACAACGTTCAACTACCTACGAACTATCTATTGTAATCGTCAACTTTCATGTTCTTCTATTTAAAGTCATGTTCTTGGTGGGCTGAAGATGTATCATATCCTGCCTAATCACTTTTTCTCATTTTTTCTTTGATCTACCTCTAACTCTCCTCAAATTCATCATCCTCAATTTCTCATACCTTCTCACTAGAATTTCTATACTCTTCCTCTTTAAATGTTGGAACAATTTTAGCATCGCTTTCAACATTTTGTCCACCAAGAAGCTACTCTAGCCTTAACTTGCTTGAGTATATCTTCATTTTAATTTTATCTATGCTGGTGAACATCTTCATTTAAACGTGCAAGTTTTGACTTTTCAACACTCCACTATACTAAACGAATAAATTTGGAAATCCACCTAGAGTTTTTTTAATCTGTTTTTCATATAAGTTGTTATTGAGTGAAATAGAGATATTTTCCCCTATAGAACAATTATTAAGAGTTGTATACAATAACATATATTTTGAAATACTACGAATACAATAATATATATATATATATAATTTTATTTTATTTTATAAAAAAAAACACCTGCATGTAATAGTACTACTATTCATGAGCCACTAAATAAACACTCACTTGGGATTCTTATCTTTAATTATAGGGGAAACTAAATTAACATTATTAATTAGCAAAGATTTTTCCCCTCCTTATTAATTGTTTTATCAATGCTCAATTTTTTTCACAATTCTTCTTATTCTCTCTTATATATAAAAATATCATTGTAGTTTATATACTAATAAATACCATCACTAAACTATATATAATACAAAGTATATATTTTTTATGGTACACTATTGTTGGTAGGGATGTCAATGGTACAGTTCGAGCGGTTGTTTTATGAAATTTATACCATATCATATCATTTTTTCGGTTATTTTAGTTCTTACAACCAAAATTAGACTTTTCAAAACCGTTCCATTTATCTCAGTTTCTCTTCGGTATCGATACGGTTCGGTTAATTATTTTTTTTTAAAAAAAAAAATATAAAAATTAAAACACACTATTATGTATACTAAAAAAAACACAAAAAAACGCTATTATGTATACTTGGGATGACTTTGACAAAAAATCTCTAAACATTTTTATTGTTAAAGAGGTGATCAATCAAGAAAACAAAAATAGAAATTCATCCCATTATATTATAGTAATGTAAAACAATATAAAGCAAAGACAAAATATATAATTTACATCACACAAGCTGAAAGAATCAATCAACATGAAACTCAAGAACTGAGTTTACTTAATTTATGTATCATATAAGAGAAATTTAAATCATAAGAGAGGAAGAATATCTAATAACTTGTAGCTTGTTATCCAAGTTCGTTGGAATATCTTGTAGTTTACTAGTTACTACTCGAGAGTTGAGATGTTAGAACTAATTTAATTTTAATCAGAGGAGAATAAAAAGTTTTAGCATTAGGACTTTGAGTGTTAATTATGTTGTCGCTTGTAATCACTTTCATTATCATGTGTCTAAAGCAAAAAATTAATATTTTATTATTTTTAAATTTAATATATAAAATATATTTTACATATATATTATTCGGTACGGTTCGATATTTTTTCGGTTAAATTTTACAAAATAAAAAACCTGCCTAATTATTCGGTACGGCTACAAATTTATATAAAAACCGTCGGTTTTATTTTTTTAAAAAAAACTAAAAATCGGTTCGGTACAATTCGGTTCAATCGGTTAAGTCGATTTTTTGAAAACAATTGACACCCTAATTGTTGACATTAATAGTCATTCTATATATAAAATAAGTATCATTATTATACCAGTATACATATTTAATATACCGTGTGTATGTATATATATAATAGAATTTTACATATATAGTTGATTATATCGTGTATAAATTTATTTCAAGTATAAGTTTAATGATACCATGTATATATACATACTATATAATTCATTATATTGCGTACAAATTTATTTCACATATATATTTAATTATACCATGTATATATACATATTATATAATTCTACAATTATATTCAATTATAGCGTGTATAAATTTATTTCACATATATATCTAGTTATACCTTTTACTGTTCTCGTATATTTTTGTTCTTCGGGGATAACATATGTTTTTTGTGCTTCGAATACCATATTAATTGTTGTCTAATTGTTCAGTTCTGGTATGTTGTTTATTGCTCTTCATTTCACATTATTTTGTTGTTATTACTGCTCTTATTTCTATATTCCTTTTTCTAAACTGCTTGGATATGCTTTATTTGAAGCCAAGGGTTTATAGAAAATAACCTCCCTATCTCTACGAGATAAAAATAAGATTTGCGTACACTCTACTCTCCCAAGACTCCATTTGTGGGATTATACTGGATATGTCATTGTATTTGTTGTTGTTGCGTATATATACATAATATATAATTCTATTTATATATTTGATTATATCGTGTATAATTTATTGGAAAAATTTCCTAAATACACAACTTTTTTTTTATCATATTCTCTAAAATTTCCTACCATTTGAAAAAATTACAAAAATTTCTACTCTTTCTTATTCTCTGATGCATCACTGTACGCGATGTATTGGTTGGATAAATAGGACGTCACATACATCCCTTTACGCGATGTATCAATTGGATACATCAATTACGTGATGTATCCGGATGTCAGATACATCACTTTACACGATGAATCGATTGGATACATCACTTATCAGGACGTACGTGATATATCCGGATTTCACCAAAAAGAAGGAATTTCGGATAATTTTTAGAAGATTAGGAATATAATGTAATTAGAAAGAATCACTATGAAATTTAGGTAAAATTTACTTATTTATCTTGAACTAATTACTCCAGTAATTAACACAACCAAACGACCCCTAATTAATAATTTTACGAGGGTTTATTCGGATTGCTAGCTTCTCTCTCTCTTTTTTTTTTTGGATAAATAGATAAGAACAAAACTAAAGACATATTAATTGGAGTCGCAAACCATTACCAATTACCCATAACACCAAGTGGTACATTATTGATTATTACGGCAAGCATAACCATTATAGTCACGTGAAATTAGCATTACACAATCTGCACTTTTTTTTTTATTAAACTACTCCTAAAAAGTATCTCTATTGTAATGTTAGAACTTAGAATCTGTTATGAAAGTAAATATTTTCTATGTAATAACTGATAATTAATTAATGCTATCATGTATATGTAATAGTTGTTTAACAACTGCATATTTATGTTTGAACTACACAATTGAGAGTAGTAAAATTTAAAGATTAGTACGAAGTTGATGGACAGTATTTATGATGTGTGGACACAATCGTTTTCCTTGGCAGCAGATTGTGGGTTTATGGGCCCATGATTAAGAGGGACCGCGCCATTCGCTCCGTGATTAACCAAACCTTTATTTGTACTTTTAGAGGGACAAAATGTGGTAGACTATAAGCTATCTATTGGACCATTTACCATTCCCATTATAAGTCAAGTCATTCAGTTTTCCAAAGTTTCATTTTAAAAAATATATAAAATGATAATTACATTACAAATTGGGAAATGAAAAGAGAATATAGTATGAGGGCCTACCAAAATTCATATCAATATCATTAGATTGTAAACCTAGTTTGATTGCCGAGAAAATATCTTTAAAAGATCATTTGTCTTTGTTTTATAAAAGTCACTTTAATTATTGATAGTTAATCAATTATTTTAGGGTTTTTTTTCATTTAATTTTGTTGACATGATTTCTTTATTTTTAGCCAAAAGTGACTTTTTGAGGGTAATTGGATTGACTCTTTTTTTTAAGTGGCTTATTGTAACGACCTATTACTGTCGTTATGGATAAGTCAGGAAAAGAAATTTGGGCAAGAAAATTTTTGAGTAGTAACTTAGAAATTTCGAGACTAGGTCAGATTTGGATAAAATCTGAGTCATGTGAGGTCTAGGGTAATCTGGTGATGGACTAGGATTATTTTTGGTTCCTTGATTATTTGAGATGATAACAAGACATTAAGGAGCCCGTACAACTTTACGAAATCGAATTTGGACAAGTAGAACTCCTGGAATTGATCTTGGCATGAACTGGTTGTTTTAGAATGTCAAGGTTTGAGTTTGTGTTGTGAAATGAGGAGTAATCCCGCTATGGCGAGGGTTGCGATAGCAGGCCAGCAACGAATTTTATCAGGAAAAAGTCTCAAAAATGTTATTATTTCTGCAATTTCATTTTGGGAGAGCTAAGGGCGACTTAGGGCTGTTTCTTTTCAATTTTCCACCAATTTTTTTGGTAAAGGTAAGTTATTCATTCCTCTAACGTGTAATTGATTCTTAGACCTTAGAATCTATAGGAATTCACTTGTGGGAAGGTTTTGGCCTCAAATTAATGGTGGAAAAAGCCCTAATTAGGGGAAATGATCATGAAATCGGTCAAGGGTTAGGATTTTGATAATACGGATAAATTAGGCCTTTGTTCATTGATTATATGTATTCTTTGTTTGTTTTAGACCAAGAACGAGCCAAAGCATTAGAAAAAAAGAAAAGCTCCAGTTCATTAAAGTTTTTAAGATTTGTTTCGAGGTAATTGATGGTTGTGTTTTTCTGTTTGCGTTATATGTGCTTGTTAACTAGTTCACTAATATTGCATTCACAATATATGATTAGGAGAAAATAAAGAATATGAATTGAAATGACATATTGTGATCAAATTGAATGCATGAATGTAATACTTGGTTGTGCAAGTATGTGTGCCTATTCATTGTGGTAGTAAATGTGATGTGTGAATTCATGTTGGATTGGGTACCACACCGATACATTTGGATCGGGTACCATGCATGTATAATAGGATCAGATGCTGCACCAGTACATAATTGGATTGGGTACCATGTCAGTACGCTAAATATTGAGACGGGTATCATGCCGATACATATTTTGGGTATGAGTTCCATAAAAAAATCGTTGTTGAATATTGAAATGTGATTGAGCATGTTTACCTGTATAATGATTTAAGAGTTGACATAACTATGTTATGATTATCTATTTTGTTGTCTTATCATACTGTGGTTTCTTGTGTATATTTCATTAACTGAAAATGGTCATGTGATCCTACAAGTACGCTGTGGTTTTTTCTTGATACTGCACTTGCTCTTTTTTTGTTGAGTACAATGCATCTTCAGACGACTGTTGAGAGACATTAGTTAGGAGATCGCTGACCGAAGAATTCAAGGGTGAATCAGTTCTTTCAGGCTGCCATGTATTCATCTTGGTTCTTAATAGACCTTTTCAGACTTTTATTTTTCATTTATTATTTTCGGAGTTGCATCCCCTTACTCTATACCTTTAGTAGAGTTTGATACAATGACTTTCAGGTTTTAGGAAGTTAACTCTCGCATTATTTTGGTAAATTTCCTAAGTTTATGGGAACTCAATTTTTAAACTATATTTAATTCATTTTTACTCGTTAAATGCATGTTTGGGTTAATAGTTGTGCTCTAGTTTGGTCAGTTTTGATTATTTCACTGGAGGGTTAGTGTGGGTGTCACTCATGGTGGGTCGGGATCGTAAAAAAAATTGATATCAGAGTGCTAGATTCGTTGATCTCGTTGTACCAAAATGAGTCCAGTAGAGTCTTGCGGATAATATGGAGACTTTTGTACTTTTTCTTGAGAGGCTAAACGACTTTAGGAAATTTCTAAATCTTTTTATTCCTTCGTGCTATGACTTCAATTTGTATCTAGCGATCCAAATCAATATCTAATCTCTTTTACTCTTTTTTCCATAGATGGTTAACAAGCGATGCAAGAGTATAAGAACAGTACCTCCAATAGATGAGCCAGTAACGAAGCCAACAGTGAGATGATGTGGAAAAAGCATAAGTAGAGGCAGAAGAAGGGACATAAGTAGAGGCCGAGGAAGAGCAACACCTGCCAAAGGTGAATCTCAAGCTGAGAACGTACCAAGGGAAGAGGCCCATCCCGCACTCCAGACTAAGGTGGAAAAGAATATGGAGATTGAGTTTGATAAGGATGCAAAACCAAAGGAGGGAGCATAGGCTGGGATTATACGATTTCCCCTTTTGGATCAAGGGATGGTTCAGCAGGTACTAATTTTTCTGTAGGTTGGAACGTTTTAGAGCCACTCCCATGGTGCAAGTTTCCCAAGTTCCAACCACTCATCCTGTTGCTGCTACAGTCCCCATAATGGATGAACGTTAGATATTGATGCCTTTTTCCATCCACTTTTGAGCCCAGTGATGACTGGCACTGAGCACGAGATATTGACTAAGTTCTTGAAGCTAAAGTCTCAATGTTTCATGGTTTTAAGAATGAAGATTCTTATGAATTCCTCTTGTATTTTTATGAGAGGCTTCACAAGTTGGATATTGTGCATCAGCATGGGGTTGAGTTCGTGACTTTCCAGCTTCAAGGTGAGACAAAGCAGTGGTGGAGAGCCTTTGTGGAATGTCGATTGTTAATCTTGCCACCACTCACTTGGACCCAGTTCTATACCTTATTTTTAGAGAAGCATATGCCCCAGACGTTGAGAGATCGAAAGAAAGAAAAGTTAATAGATCTTGAGATATGTAGCATAACTGTAGTCGCTTATGAGGCTAAGTTCCATACTTTGTCTCTATATCCTACGCAGTTGGTAAGCACCGAGGAAGAGAGGATTCAGTTGTTCATAAATGGTTTAAATCATGACTTATAGATATTTTCTATTAACATGACATCTACAGGTAAGAGTACAATGAAGTGACTGATTTTGTGAAGAAAGTGAAAGGAGTTCGACGAAATGGGCAGGCTAAGGCTTTAGCGAAGAAGTCCAAGAATGTAGGTAACTATAGTGGTTCCAACTCTAGGGGTTCAAGTCGACAAACATTTTCATCCTGACTGATCCAGTCAACCAAGCCTACATCTTGGGTGGTTACTCAAGGACTCCACATCAAAATTCTACTCATGACAGTCAGGGAGTTTCATACTTGTCAGCCAGCAGGTCGTCCTTTGATCGTAATTATTTTAATTATGGAGAAATAGGGCATATAAGGAGAGACTGCCCTCACCCCCGTATGATTGATCCAATATAGCAGAAGACTAGGACAATGGTATAGGCTAGCTGAGGTAATAATGGAAAAAAATGTCTACAAAGTAGACAAGAAGGAAATCAGAGAGGTCGTGAAGGCCTGGGAAATAGTAATGCAAGTAGAAGAGTAGTGCATCTAGGTGAGAGGTTGCCGTCGGGATGACATGTCACAATTTTATGCTTTTCTAAGCTAACAGAGGCTAAGGCGTCTGATGCAGTGATCATATACACTATTCTTATTTGTGACCAGATGACTACTGTTTTGTTTAATTCAAGTTCTACCTACTCTTATGTGTCAGTTCAATTTGCCTTAGATTTTGAATTGATCTGTGATATACTTGATGCCTCCATCCATGTTTCTGCTCCTATTGGAGAGTTTGTCATAGTCACCCATGTGTACCGTACTTGTTCTGTTTAGACTTGGGTAGATCTGGTTATTTTGGATATGGTTGATTTCTATGTGATCTTAGGTATGACTAGGTTGTCCTCCTATTATGATGTGATTAACTATAATTGTAATACTGTGACTCTAGCAATTTCGAAGAAGGAAAGGTTAGATTGGGATGGAGTGTACAAGCCTAAGCCAGTCGAGATCATTGATCTTGGGCGCATTTATAAGCCCATACACTATGTTTGGCCATTGTTGTGTGACATTCTGAGAAGTAATTGAAGTCAAATGACGTTTTTTGGATGAATATCAAGCAAGTGTGAAATAAGGTATGAGTTCCAACATATGCAGGAATTTTTCAAAGCAAAAGGCAGGAAAAATGGTCCTGGCGCTATAGTAGCGCGATGCACCACTACAGCGCCAAAACCTGCACAGACTTTAGTGGCGCGACGCGCCAGGATGCAAACTACTGAGGCATGTTTTGGGCGCGATAGTGGCGCGATGCGCCATTGCAGCGCCAAGAAAAAGTCTTCAGAAATACTCTGGGGCGCGATAGTGGCGCGATGCCCCACTGCAGCGCCAAGAGAAATTCTTCAGAAATTCTCTGGGCGCGATAGTGGCGCGATGCCCCACTACAGCGCCATCAACTTTCCAATTATTTATTATTCTGCCCTTCAATAATTGAAAGGAGAGAGAACACTTTAAATAGTGGGGTGTGCTAGGGCAAGAGACCAGACGTTTTTGGAGGCAGAAAAAGAAGAGAAGAAAGACAAAAGAAGAAGAGAAGCACAAAAACATCTTAGGTTCTTTTCTTACCTTAGTGTATTTTAATGTATTTGGAATTGATTCCTTGTTGTTGTTATTTACATATGAGTAGCTAAACACCCAAATTCCGGGGCTATAGCTATGAAACATGATTTAATAACATTTAAACTTGGTGGAAGATGGGTTGTTGATTCTAATTACTCTTCCATTCTTGTGATTATGATTTTGATGTTTGGCCAGCATTAAGATATATATGTTGTTTATCTTGAATTCGGAAGAGGACAGGTAGATAGAACAAAGAAGGGAAGGAATGTGTTCATACTAACATACGTTAGCATGATTAGTAGATAGGATGCTTGTGACACATACCTATTTACCTATCACCGCTCACTGATGTAGTTAGGTTGGCAATGAAGATAGGCAATTATAGGTCGGAAAACCATAATTGGATTATTAACCCTTTTTATCAGTAGTTAAATAACCCATCGGAAACTAAGATTGAATGATAGTAAACTTGATTTCACGTTATGCTATAGCCCTGGAATCTCTTAAAGCCCGAGTAATATACATAATATTTGCATTGTCTTCACTTCGAGAAAGTGTTTATACTTCCGAAAATTAGTAACAAACAATCTCAACCTCATTGCATAACTATAATTAGTGGAGGCATTTGAAAGAAACTGTTTGCCTTATCAAGGTCCCTGTGGGTTCGATATCTGGCTTGAAAGAGCCGCTTTACTACTTGAGAGACTACGTATACTTGCGTGTGTAATTGTAGCCACAACAAGTTTTTGGCGCCGCTGCCGGGGACCTTAGAAATTAGGCAAATTGACTTTCTATGTTGATTATGCTAGCTTTAGCAACTTGGTCTTAGCTGTGAATTTTCGTAGGTAACTTAAACATTACACTGGACAGAGACAAAGAGCTTGTAGATTCGTTATCCGAGCCTAAACGATTCTTTCAGTGGAAGAGGCGAACAGCGGCTTCGCAAAACTTATTACATAAACTAAATCTGGCGGAAAATCACGATTTAGAAGGAGAGGTCTTGCCAGAGGAGCTCCCTACAGCCATGGCAGCCAGGATCGTACGTGATATGGCAGTCCCACTCACTGCAAATGTCACCTCCAGCATTCAGAAACCGCCAGCTGGAGGGAGATTTGAATTAAAATAGAACATGGTGCAATTGTTGCACTCTAATGGACAGTTCACGGGATTGCCTCATGAAGACCCTCAAGTTCACATCCAAAATTTTTTAGAGATCAGCGATACTTACACGCCAATTGGGGTATCTCCTGATTATGTGAGACTAACATTGTTTCCTTTTTCTTTGATAGGAGAAGCCAAGAGGTGGTTGAAGTTGGAACCACCAAATTCAATCACTTCGTGGAATGATTTGGCCCGCAAGTTTCTTATAAGGTTCTTTCCTTCGGGGAAGACGGCTAAGTTGAGGGCTGAAATTTTGAGCTTCAAGCAAAAGTTAGGAGAAAATTTGTACCAATCTTGGGAAAGATTTAAATCATTACTCATTAGTTGCCCTCATCATTATCAGGCTAACGAAGTTTTGGTCCATACCTTCATAGAAGGGTTGGAGCCTAACACCAAAATTCTTCTTGATTCAGCTGTAGGTGGGCAAGCCTTGGAGAAAACATATGATGAGTTATACACATTATTAAATCGCATATCCCAAGGAAATCTGGAGTGGAATGGAGGAAATGCTCGATCTGTCACCCAAAAACAAGCAGGCATGTTAGAGGTTGATGCAGTAACTGCATTGACAGCATAAATTGCAGCAATGCAAAATATGATGACAACACATTTCAACACACTAGCAAAAGGACAGCAGCAGGCTTCAGTGAGCATGGTTCAACAACAACATATGTGGTGCGAAGTATGTGGAAGCAGTGAGCATGTGGCCGAACATTGTGGAGCAAATCCAGAATCAATAAATTTTGTAGGTAATGCACCTAAGGATGTTGGTAACCAAAACTATGGAAATACTTACAACCCAAATTGGAGAAACCATCCTAACTTCTCATGGGGTGGAAATCAACAAAATCATCATCACGGGCCAACTCAATACAGACCACAGGGAAGTAGACACCAATACAATAATCCTAGTCAAGGATACAATGCTCAAAGTCAAATTGATCAAGCATCAACAAAATCGGGAAGCATGAGTGTGGAGGACATGTTGAAACAAATCATGACAGACCAAGCCAAGCTAGCTTCCGATGTCTGACAAAATCAACTGGCTACCCAAAATTTAGAGAAACAGCTTGGGCAATTAGCAAGTGCACATAGTTCTCGCCAACAAGGGGGCTTACCAGGTAACACTGACCCCAATCCCAAATAGGTGAATGTCGTGACTACTCGCAGTGGTCGCCCACTCACTGAATTGGCTCCCAAAGCAAAATTAGCAAAGGAAAAAGGCAAAGAGCAAGTCGGGCAAGAAGGTGAACCTAGCGGGTCAAAAGAAATAGAGGAACCAAAGACAAAACCTCCTCCTCCATTTCCTCAAAAATTTAAAAAGAAGAAAGAAGAGGAGTGTTTTGCAAACTTTATAGATTTGTTGAAACAGGTGCAAATTAATTTGCCTTTGATTGATGTTTTACAGGGAATCCCAAAGTATGCTAAATTCGTCAAGGATATCGTGGCCAATAAAAGCAAGTTGGCTGAATTTGCAACTGTGGCACTCACTGAAGAGTGTAGTTCAAGAATCTTGAACAAAAACAAGCTTTCAGCCAAACTAAAAGATCCAGGTAGTTTCACGGTGCAGGTAACCATCGGTAAATATAGTAATGCAAGAGGTCTCTGTGATCTGGGTGCTAGTATCAACTTAATGCCTAGATCCATGCTTAAGAAATTAGGCCTGGGAGAACTTAAAGCAACAACTATTTTGCTACAGTTGGCTGATCGTTCTGTAGCTAGATCTGATGGTATTATTGAAGATATTTTGGTACAAGTAGGATCCCTCATCTTTCCTGTTGATTTTGTTGTTTTATATTTTGAGCCGGACCCTGATGTTCCTTTTATCTTAGGATGCCCGTTCTTAGCAACAGGCGGGGCACTAATTGATGTGGCTGCAGGTAGATTGACTATGAGAGCACATGATAAAGTGGAAGTGTTCGATGTATATCATGCACTGAAATTGCCTGCAATTTATGAGGAGCTGTCTGCTGTAACCATCATTGACGAGGAAATATCAGCTCAATGTACTACCTCAAATAACCCATTGGCGAAAGTCGTAATGGGTCAAGATATTGCAGAGGACATGGAAGCTAAAGAGCTAGCAAGTGTACTCGATATGCCAAATATTAGCATGTGGAAGAAGAATGTAGAACCCTTATACAGAGAATTGGGTCCTTCACCCAAGCCTTCTCTCGAGGAAACCCCTAAATTGGAGTTAAAAAAACTGCCAGCACATCTCAGGTATGTTTTTCTTGGAATAAATAACACTTTACCTATAATCCTTTCATCTGCTTTGTCTGAGGCACAGGTCCTAGCAGCACTGGAGGTACTAAAGAGGAACAAAAAGGCCATTGGGTGGCAAATGACTGATCTTCATGGCATCAGCCCCGCTTTATGCATGCACAGAATTTTCATGGAAGAAGGACATAAGGCTAGTGCACAACCACAACGCCGGTTGAACCCCATCATGAAAGAGGTTGTGAAGAAAGAGATAATTAAATGGCTAGATGCAGGCATAATATACCCAATTTCTGACAGTAAGTGGGTAAGCCCAGTTCAGTGTGTACCAAAGAAAGGGGGGAATGACTGTGATAACCAATGAAAAAAACGAGCTAATACCTACAAGGACAGTGACTAGGTGGCGCATATGCATGGACTACAGAAAGTTGAATGATGCAACAAGAAAAGATCACTACCCTGTGCCGTTCATTGACCAAATGCTTGATAGGTTAGCAGGCCATGAATACTACTGTTTCTTAGATGGATATTCAGGTTACAATCAAATCACCATTGCACCAGAAGATCAAGAAAAGACAACATTCACATGCCCTTACGAAACTTACGCATTCAAGCATATGCCGTTTGGCCTTTGCAATGCTCCTTCCACTTTTCAGAGGTGTATGATTACAATATTTCATGATATGGTGGAAGATTTTGTAGAGGTTTTCATGGATGACTTTTCAGTTTTCGGAGAGTCTTTTGATCTTTGCTTGAAAAATCTAGAGAAAGTACTTGCAAGGTGTGAAGAAACAAACCTTGTCTTAAACTGGGAGAAGTGTCATTTCTTAGTAAAAGAGGGTATTGTGTTGGGACATAAAGTGTCAAAAGATGGGTTGGAAGTGGACAAAGCAAAAATTGAAGTGATTGAAAAACTTCCGCCACCAATCTCAGTAAAAAGAGTTCGAAGTTTTTTGGGTCATGCCGGATTCTACCGGCGTTTCATCAAAGATTTTTCCAAGATAGCCAAACCAATGTGTGGATTGCTCGAAAAAGAGGTAAAATTTGTTTTTGATGATGAATGTTTGCAGGCATTTGAACTCTTGAAGAAAAAGCTGATTGAAGCCCCTATCCTACTAGCTCCTAACTGGGAGCTACCTTTTGTGTTGATGTGTGACGCAAGAGATACAACAGTGGGTGCAGTTCTGGGACAAAGGAAGGAGAAAATTTTTCATTCCATTTATTATGCAAGCAAAACTCTTGATTCTGCTCAGGCAAATTACACGATCACGGAGAAAGAAATACTGGCGTTGGTCTATGCGTGTGATAAATTCCGCTTTTACTTGGTAGGTACAAAAGTGATTGTTTTTACTGACCATGCAGCTCTTAGGTACCTATTCAAAAAGAAGGATGCCAAGCCAAGGCTCATCAGATGGATTCTATTGTTACAAGAATTCGATATCGAAATCAAAGATAGGAGGGGATGCGAAAATCAAATAGCAGACCATCTATCAAGATTAGAGGGTTCGCCCCATGTGGCTGAGCAGGAGCCGATAAAGGAGGAATTTCCGGATGAGCAACTGCTGGAAATAGAGGTACAAGATCTCCCATGGTACGCAGATATCGTGAACTACCTTGTTAGTGGAGTGTTCCCTCCTGATGCTACCTCACAACAAAAGAAGAAGCTTATGCATGATGCTCGCCTCTATATATGGGACGAGCCTTATTTATTCAAGCGAGGTGTTGATAGAATGGTGATGAGATGTGTGCCAGAAGCAGAGGTACACCAAGTATTGGTTGCATGCCACTCATCACCATATGGCGGCCATCATGGAGGAGAGCGCACTGCACATAAGGTACTTCAATCGGGTTTCTTTTGGCCTACGTTGTTTAAGGACGCTGCAGGTTATGTGAAGAACTGTGACCAATGTCAAAGAACGGGCACCATATCACGAAGACATGAAATGCCTTTGAACAACATTCTAGAGGTTGAAATCTTCGATGTATGGGGAATGGACTTCATGGGTCCTTTTCCTCCCTCATGTGGAAATCAATAGATATTAGTGGCAGTGGATTACGTGTCCAAATGGGTTGAAGCCATGGCCCTTCCTACAAATGATTCGAAAATGGTGAGCAAGTTTGTGAAAAAGCACATCTTCACTCGATTTGGCACTCTCAGGGCAATTATCAGTGATGGAGGGTCACACTTCATAAATCAAACAGTAAAGAATCTCTTGGCTAAGTATGGGGTGAGGCATAAAGTTGCTACAGCATATCATCCTCAAACCAGTGGGCAAGTGAAGGTATCCAACAGAGAGGTAAAATAGATATTACAAAAGACTGTGAATGCGCAAAGGAAAGATTGGTCGGAAAAATTAGATGAAGCTCTTTGGGCATACCGAACAGCATACAAAACACCCATTGGAACCTCCCCATACCAAATGGTATTCGGTAAGGCGTGTCACCTACCAGTGGAGTTAGAACATCAAGCTTACTGGGCAATCAAGAAGCTTAATTTGAATCCAGAGCTAGCAGGATGGAAGAGGTTGAATCAATTGCACGAGATGGAAGAGTTTAGGCTCCATGCTTATGAAAATGCTAAGCTCTACAAGGAGAAAACAAAGCGATGGCATGACAAGCACATCATCACCCGCACTTTCGAACCTGGGCAAAAAGTACTCCTCTTCAATTCTAGACTCAAGCTCTTCCCTGGAAAATTGCGATCCAAATGGAGTGGACCTTTTGAGGTGGTGCGTACAACGTCACATGGAGCTGTGGAATTGTGGAATACAATGAAAACGTCTACATTCTTGGTAAATGGACAAAGAGTAAAAAATTACTTTGGTGAAGATGTTAACCGGGAAGAGGAAGCCATCGAATAGGAAAATGAGTGAGGCAACAGCTGGGTCGTGCCACGACGGAAAATAAGGCGCTGCACGGGAGGCAACCCGTGATGTGTATCGTAACTTAGGACTTATAGTTTGTAATTTTATTTTTCTTTAAAAATAGAGTTTGATGTTGCAATTATATGTATATATATATATATATATTTTTCGTCGAGCCACGACCAAAAATAAGGCGCTAGGTGGGAGGCAACCCACCCAGTTGTTTATATAATTGCGAAAATTTCATGTGCAGAACAACAGGTAGCAGTGTAGAACAAGCTGGAGTTTGGAGAAGCATTGGCTCTTGGCGCTACACTGGCGCGATGCGCCACTACAGCGCCAAAACCTACACAGATTCTAGTGGCGCGACGCGCCAGGAGGCAAGCTACTAAGGCATGTTTTGGGCGCGATAGTGGCGCGATGTGCCACTGCAGCGCCAAGTGAAAGTCTTCAGAAATACTCTGGGCGCGATAGTGGTGCGATGCGCCACTACAGCGCCACAAGCAGGGTCGGGCCAAAAGCCTAAATATCAGGTTTAAAACAGACCAAAACCCCCAAAACCCTCCATTCCCTCAATTGCCTCCATTATCTCCTCCATTAGCCGACCCTAAAACTCCTAAAACCCTTCCCTCTTCAACTTCCCCTCTAATTTCTAAAACTCTCAAAACTTTCCCCCTTCCACTTCCACTCTAATCTCTACTATAAATCACCTTCCTTCACACACATATTCTACCACAGAACATTCACCTCACCAAATCATCCCTAAATCTCCTTTCTCTCCTCTTTGAACTTTTCCAAACAACCACATTACCAAGCATCCGATTTTGATTCTGTTTTGTTTCTCTACCAAATTACCCTTCTCCTTTTTAATGGC
The DNA here is from genome assembly GCF_947179165.1 of Solanum dulcamara. Lineage (NCBI taxonomy): Eukaryota > Viridiplantae > Streptophyta > Magnoliopsida > Solanales > Solanaceae > Solanum > Solanum dulcamara. The sequence goes on from NC_077243.1 coordinate 26,855,499, forward strand.
ATTTAAAGGAAAATAAGTGGCCTAAGGAGTTGGCAACAAGAGGTCCCGAAAAACTGGGACTTCTTCAACCACTAGACAAACAAGCTCAGGGATACCACCACGTCGATTTGGTAGACAAGCAGTGGAGCAGTATGGATTAGATTGGTTTGACTCCCAGAAAGAAGCTAAATACATGGGAGATGAATATATGAATGAAGGAAAGCTACAGACGGAGTTCCCCCGAGTTCACGAGATGGTCTACAATCTGGGTCTTCAATTCATTTTTAAAGACCAAGGTGAGTGCAATTTAACTCTTGTCCGTGAATTTTATGCAAATTGGAACACTGATCAGTCAAGTACCAATAAGGTAGAGGTTCGGGGTAAAGTTATCCGTTTTTCAACTAGAAGTTTGAATGAGTTTTTGGGGACACCACATTGTGATTTTAATGAATTTGTAGATATGAAAGAACAGCCACCATACAGAGATATTCGTCATACTCTTTGTGGTACTAACTCCGTTGCCCGATGGGAGAGGGCAAAAGACATCGGTAGGCACAGTACGCTGCATTATTCACATTTGAATAGTGAAGCCAAGGTGTGGTTGAAAATCGTGTGCAGTGTCTTGTTGCCATGTAAGCATGTGTCAGAAGTGACTAGAGAAAGGGTTGTCCTAGTTTACCGGTTGATGAAGGGGTTGCAGGTAAATGCCGGGTCGGTGATCTGTCGCAATATGCTGAAATTCAGAAACAATAAGAGGTGGCGTTTCTGTTATGAAAGCATAATAACCCGAATGTTGAGGGCTCAAGGAGTTGAGGAAGAAAGTCACGATCTAAGTGCACCAAGGGTGCCGTATTTGATTTGTAAGGTGGTTGATGTTACCAAAACAAGAAGTCATGATGCAGCACAAGGACAAATGTTATCGGCTGTAGAACGACAAGCTCGCGACAAAAGTTGGATGGGTCGCATGTTTGGAATGGCAGAATTACAATTGCGTACTGGTGGGCATCCGGCAATGGCTGAAGAGATGACAGAATTGGCAGAGCGCTATCCTCTGACGGATAGTGCTATGCATATGTGCAGGGTAGGGCCAGATTTTCAAGAGCCTCTGGATGATGATGAACCCACCATGGAAGAGGTGGGAGAAGACGAGGAAGATGAAGAACCAGAGGATACGGCTACCACTGCTCTTATGGTGGTAGATAACACAGCCACCATAATTGGAGAAGATGATGACTGAGCTATGCAGGGAGTTCTTTCTTTCACTCTTAAAACTATGCACTGTTATAGAGCACTGGGGACGGTGCTTTGTTTAGGTGTGGGGTGAGAGTGTGAGAATTGATTATTGTACCTTTGTAGAAACTTTACTTTAGTACATTTTAGTGCATTTTTCATTTTGGGTTTCTTGGTAGTTGTTTTCGGTTCTTTAGCCAAGTATAGTCCCTTTTGAACCGTACAAAAAAAAAGTCTGACTAGGTTATGCATGTGAGGGAAGGGATGTTATGAAATAAAATGACTAGTTTAAGACACTTAAATTCTTGTATTTGACTCAGGTGATGCATGCTTTCATATGATTGTGTACTTGGCATTCAATAGTTATCATCCTTAAATTGTACATGTGCTATGTGGGAGTGGGGATTGTATGTATTCAGTGCAGACATATCGAGAGCTAGAACTTGCCCGGGGTGCATGCGAAACAAAATAAAGATTGTTTAGTTTAGGAAAGAAACTAGGCATTTCTTAAATAGCCTTGGTTATTTTCCCTTGCTTTATACTAAACCCAAGCTTTCAATACTCTCTTATTCCGAGCCTCACTTTGTGAAGAAAAAAAATGGTGAAAAGGGTGATGTATTGAAGTGTTTAAGAAAGGTACCAAATACTGATTCTTACCGTCCCACCAGTTTAAATCACAACTTATGAAGATCTATGCAATCCTAAAACTATTGCATTCTTGTATTGATAGAGCAAAACAAGGAGGGCAAGCCTATGGAAATCCTTTTGTAGCACATGAAATTATTTGAGTGAGTGAGATGCACATGTTAAATTGTAAGGATTTGATAATCTATAGAATGTCCAATTAAATGATGCATATGAGTTTGCTGTATTATAGAGTCAATTCTTGAGTTTAAGAGGTGTTGAACTAATTAAGATGATTGAACATGTGTAGCCAGGTGCTTAAGGTATATCTCAGACAGATTGCCTTATGTTCATGCTAGGATCAACGTCTACGCTCAATTCAGGTATTTGTTTGAGGACGAACAAAAGTCTAAGTGGGAGGGGGTGATCTTGGGCGCATTTATAAGCCCATGCACTATGTTTGGCCATTGTTGTGTGACATTCTGAGAAGTAATTGAAGTCAAATGACGTGTTTTGGATGAATATCAAGCAAGTGTGAAATAAGGTATGAGTTCCAACATATGCAGGAATTTTTCAAAGCAAAAGGCAGGAAAAATGGTCCTGGCGCTATAGTAGCGCGATGCGCCACTACAGCGCCAAAACCTGCACAGACTTTAATAGCGCGACGCGCCAGGATGCAAACTACTGAGGCATGTTTTGGGTGCGATAGTGGCGCGATGCGCCATTGCAGCGCCAAACGAAAGTCTTCAGAAATACTCTGGGGCGCGATAGTGGCGTGATGCCCCACTGTAGAGCCAAGCGAAATTCTTCAGAAATTCTCTGGGCGCGATAGTGGCGCGATGCCCCACTGCAGCGCCATCAACTTTCCAATTATTTATTATTCTGCCCTTCAATAATTGAAAGGAGAGAGAACACTTTAAATAGTGGGGTATGCTAGGGCAAGAGACCAGACGTTTTTGGAGGCAGAAAAAGAAGAAGAGAAGAAAGATGAAAGAAGAAGAGAAGCACAAAAACATCTTAGGTTCTTTTCTTACCTTAGTGTATTTTAATGTATTTGGAATTGATTCCTTGTTGTTGTTATTTACATATGAGTAGCTAAACACCCAAATTCCGGGGCTATAGCTACGAAACATGATTTAATAGCATTTAAACTTGGTGGAAGATGGGTTGTTGATTCTAATTACTCTTCCATTCTTGTGATTATGATTTTGATGTTTGGCCAGCATTAAGATATATATGTTGTTTATCTTGAATTCGGAAGAGGACGGGTAGATAGAACAAAGAAGGGAAGGAATGTGTTCATACTAACATACGTTAGCATGATTAGTAGATAGGATGCTTGTGACACATACCTATTTACCACATTTGGTTATGATAAAGGATGATAGTTAAATGCGTTTTTATTGTTTCATACCTATCACCGCTCAATGATGTAGTTAGGTTGGTAATGAAGATAGGCAATTATAGGTCGGAAAACCATAATTAGATTATTAACCCTTTTTATCAGTAGTTAAATAACCCATCGGAAACTAAGATTGAATGATAGTAAACTTGATTTCACGTTATGCTATAGCCCTGGAATCTCTTAAAGCCCGAGTAATATACATAATTTTTGCATTGTCTTCACTTCGAGAAAGTGTTTATACTTCCGAAAATTAGTAACAAACAATCTCAACCTCATTGCATAACTATAATTAGTGGAGGCATTTGAAAGAAACTGTTTGCCTTATCAAGGTCCCTGTGGATTCGATATCTGGCTTGAAAGAGCCGCTTTACTACTTGAGAGACTACGTACACTTGCGTGTGCAATTGTAGCCACAACAATCATATCCTTTGTTCGAGCTAGAAAGCTAATGGGGCAGGATTGCTTGGCATATGTAACACCCCTCAAACATTTTCCCTAAGATTCAGACCCTTTTTGTATTAGGGTAGGGTCGAACTCGAGTATTGTGGAGCATATGCATGAGTTAAGACGAGTCTTTGAGAAATTGAGCAGCGTTAGAGGTAATGTGGGGTCATGAAGGACCCCTAGGACCAAATCAAATCCAAAAGATTCGTCGTGGCTAAGTTTGAGGAGGAGTTCGCATAAGGGGTTGACTTCTAACGACCCTATCTTTTGAAGGACAACAATTTGGGTGGACCACGACCTATTAAATTAAAGGTCATCGAGTCTTCTTTCCAACGCCACCAAGAATGTAAATTTTGGAGTTTGGAGTCAAAAGATATGACGATTCTAAGACGAACTAGCACGGCAGGAATTTTTGGCCTGGGTCGCAACTGCTGGGAATCTGGGCTTGGCGTCGCAGTGGCGCGACGCGCCACTATCGCGCCACAAAACAACCTCAGTAGTTTGGTCCCTAGCGCGGCGTGCCACTACGAGGTGTGTAGGTTTTTTCAAGCCAATTTTCCCAAAACCCTAAAATTTGGCTGGGTACTGTAAAGGCGCGATGCGCCACTATCGCGCCACAAAACAGCCTCAGTAGTTTGGTCTCTGGCGCGATGCGCCACTATTGGTGTTTTACCCCATTTTAACTCGAGGTCAAACGGTGTACAACATATTGATGATTCCTAAATTATTTAATTTTAAGGAGTCGCCACCTAATTGTTTTTAAGGTAAATTAGGATACCTAAATAATTGACAAATTTAATGCTAAAAATGATCTCCGATTAGTGGTCTACTTAGCTTATGAGATTCTAGATAAGGGTTCTAGTTATCCTAAAGGGAAGGGGTTAGGCATCCTTCAAGATTCGTTAAAAACGATTACCGGCCAAACTTAGGTTTAGATTAAAACTATAAAAAGTTGTTCAAAAGTTTTGAAAATGAAGCTTAGTAATTACATGGAAAAAGATTTTTTGAACTTGAAATTATTAGGCAAATATTGCTTATTGCATGAAATAAGTGCGTGTTTAAATGCGGTTTTTTTACTAATAATTTAGCCTTAAATAAAAATATAGGTTTCTTTTATTATGATGACCCATTTTAATTAAAAGTTCACAATTCTAAATATCTATATAATGTTAGCTATTGCATTAGTGAGAACATATTCACATTATAAAAGCAAATTTAACATGTAATGATAATAATAATAATAATAATAATAATAATAGTAATAATAACAACAACAATCATAATAACAATAATGCAACAATAACAATAACAATAACAATAATAATAGCCATAATAATAATAACAATGATAATAATAATAAAGTATAATAATAATAATAACGGTAGTAAAAAAAAATATAATAATAATAATACGATAAATAATAATAATAATATGATAAATAATAAATATAATATGATAAATAATAATAATAATAATAATAATAACAGTAAATAACAACAACAATAATAATGAATACAACAATGATAATAATAATAATAATAACGATAATAATAATAATAATATGATAAATAATAATAATAATGACGGTAAATAACAACAACAATAATAATAAATACGATAATGATGATAATAATAATAACGATAATAATAATAATAATAATAATGATTATAAAAATAATACCATAATAATAATAACAATAATAATAATAATAGCCATAAAAATAACAATGATAATAATAATAATAATAAAATATAATAATAACAATACTAATAGAAATAAAATATACTAATAATAAAAATAGTAAAATAAAAATATATATGCTACTACTACTACTACTAATAATAATAATAATGATAATAAAATATACTAATAATAATGATGATAATAATAATAACGAAAATAATAATAATAATAATAGTAATAATACTAACAGTAAAAAATAAAAAAATACTATTATAACTACTAATAATATTAATAACGAAAATAACAATACTAATAATAACACAATAATAATAATAATAGTAATATTAATAATAATAGCAGTAAACAAAATGTACTAATAATAATAATAATAATAATTACGAAAATATTAATAATAGTAATAATAATAATAATAATAATAATAATGCTAACAGTAAATAAAATACTACTACTACTAATAATAATAATAAAAACGGTAATAATAAAAATATATACTACTACTAATAATAATAATAATAATAATTACGAAAATAATAATAACAAGTGGTAGGCTCCACTTGGGAGAATGTAGAGCGGGAAGGGTTGGTTGTTATAAATGCGGCTAAATGGACCATTTCCAGAGGGAGTGTACAATAGGGGGAAATAAAGTCCAGCATTCTGCCACCACACCGCCGGCTAGAGGTAATCAGAGGGGCACTACTTCAGGTACGAGTGGAGGTACAAATCGCCTATATGCCATGGGTAGTCATCAAGATCAGGAGAACTCTCCAAACATCGTAACGGGTATGATATGAGTCTCTTCTCTTGATTGTTATGTATTGATGGATCCGGGTGCCACCCTATCTTTTGTGACTCCTTATGTGGCTAGTAAATTTAATAAAGTTCCTGAATATCTTCGTGAGCCTTTTGCGTAGCTACTCCTATCGGTGATCCTGTCTTAGCTGACAAAGTCTATAGAGATTGCACTGTGTCAATCTATTACAGAGACACCTTAGCCGACTTAATTGAGTTGGACATGGTTGATTTTGATGTGTTCCTTGGCATGGATTGCCTTTATATCTGTTATGCCTCTATTAATTGTAGAACTCGAATTGTTAAGTTCAAATTCCCGAACGAAGCTGTTATGGAGTGGAAGGGTAGTCCTGTTATGCCTAAGGGTAAGTTTATTTCTTACCTTAGGGCCAGGAAGCTAATCTCAAAAGGGTGTATCTATCACATTGTCCGAGTGAAAGATGACAATATTGAGCCCCTATCTATTGAGTCGGTCCTAATTGTTAATGGGTTTCCCGACGTCTTTCCCGAAGATCTGCCTAGAGTCCCTTCTGATAGGGAGATCGACTTTGAGATTGATGTTCTTCCTGATACCGAGCCTATCTCAATCCCTCTATATAGGATGGCTCCGGCTGAGTTGAAAGAGTTGAAAGAGCAGTTGAATGACTTATTAGATAAGGGATTCATTAGGCCGAGCGTCTCACCATGAGGTGCTCCCGTCCTATTTGTGCGAAAGAAAGATGGGTCCCTTAGAATATGCATCGATTACAAGAAGCTAAACAAGGTCACCATAAAGAATAAGTACCCTCTCCCCAGAATAGATGACTTATTCGACCAATTTCAGGGTGCCACTTGTTTTTCAAAGATAGACCTGAGATCCGGCTACCATCAGTTAAAGGTGAGGGAGTGTGATATTCTGAAGACCATTTTTCAGACTCGTTATGGCCACTTTGAATTTTTGGTCATGTCCTTTGGATTGACTAATGCCCCCGCAGCTTTTATGGATCTCATGAATCGAGTGTTTAAACCATATCTTGATATGTTTGTGATTGTATTCATAAATGATATTCTGGTCTACTCCAAGAATGAAGAGGAGCACACCCATCATCTTAGAGTCATCTTACAAACTTTGAGAGAGCAAGTATTGTATGCAAAGTTCTCCAAATGTGAATTTTGGCTTGCATCAGTGGCTTTCTTAGGCCACATCGTATCTGGAGATGGTATTCAGGTTGACGGTCAGAAGATTAAAGCTGTGAAGAATTGGCCCAGACCCATATCCCCGACATAGATAAGGAGCTTCTTGGGTTTGACCGGCTATTATCGAAGGTTTGTAGAGGGATTCTCATCCATATCATCACCATTGACTAAGCTGACCCAAAAGAAGGCTAAGTTCTAATGGTTCGATGCTTGTGAGGAGAGTTTCCAGAAACTAAAGGCCAAGCTAACCACTGCTCCTGTCCTAACCTTGCCCGATGGAACAGAGGGCTTTATGGTTTACTGTGATGCATCCAAAATTGGTTTGGGTTGTGTGTTGATGCAAAGGGGGAAGGTGATAGCCTATGCTTCAAGACAGCTTAAGGTTCATGAGAGGAATTACCCAACTCATGACCTTGAGCTGGCAGCTGTGGTATTTGCGCTTAAAATCTGGCGCCACTACTTGTATAGAGTGCATGTTGATGTATTCACCAATCACAAGAGCTTACAATATGTTTTCAGCCAGAAGGAACTCAACCTGAGGCAAAGGAGATGGCTCGAGCTACTCAAGGACTACGACATGAACATCCTCTACCATCCAGGTAAAGCTAATGTTGTTGCTGATGCTCTTAGCAGGTTGTCTATGGGTAGCACTGCCCATATAGAGGAGGGAAGAAGGGAGTTGGCGAAGGAGGTACATAGATTAGCCCGATTAGGAGTTCGACTAGAAGAGAACAATAAAGGCGGAGTAAACATTCGGGATGGGTTACGTCCTCACTCATGGCAGAGGTAAAGGAGAAACAAGATCAGGATCCCGTTCTTCTTCGATTGAAGGAAGTTGTTCACAAACAAAGGGTGATGGTTTACACCAAAGGGGAAGATGGTGTGTTGAGGTACCAAAATAGATTATGTGTGCTAGATATCGATGGTATTCGACGAAGGATTATGGCTGAAGCGCATAGTTCCAGATACTCTATTCATCCCGGCTCTACAAAAATGTATCACGACTTGAGAGAAGTCTATTGGTGGAGTGAGATGAAGAGAAATATTACGGAATTTGTTTCCAAATGCCCGAACTGCCAACAGGTGAAATTCGAGCATCAAAGGCCATGTGGTTTAGCCCAAAACATAGAGATTCTGGAATGGAAGTGGGAGATGATCAACATGGACTTTATTACAGGGTTGCCGAAGTCCCGGAAGCAACACGATTCTATTTGGTGATTGTGGATAGAATGACAAAATTAGCTCACTTTTTGGCAGTTAAGAGATCGTCAAATTGCATGGAGTCCCCTTGTCCATCATCTCGGACAGAGAAGCTCAATTCACTTCCCAATTCTGGAGATCTTTTCAAAAGGGACTAGGTTCAAAGGTGAACCTTAGTACGGCCTTTCATCCCCTGACGGATGGCCAAGCGGAGCGCACCATTCAGACGTTGGAGGATATGTTGAGAGCTTGTGTGCTTGACTTCAAAGGAAATTGGGACGATCACTTACCTCTCATAGAGTTTGCATATAATAATAGCTATCATGCAAGCATTCAAATGGCTCTTTATGAAGCTTTGTATGGGAGGAGGTATAGATCACCAATTGGATGGTTTGAGGTTGGTGAAGTCGAGTTGATTGGGCCTGATTTTGTTCACCAAGCCATGGAAAAGGTGAGAGTTATTCAAAATAGGCTAAAGACAGCCCAAAGCCGCCAAAAATCTTACACCGATGTGAGGAGGAGAGACTTGGAGTTTGAGGTGGGTGATTGGGTATACTTGAAAGTGTCACCCATGAAGGGCGTCATGGTTTGGAAAGAAGGGGAAGCTTAGTCCTCGATATATTGGTCCTTACCAGATTTTGAGGCGGATTGGGAGTGTTGCTTATGAGTTGGAGTTACCTTCAGAGCTAGCCTCTATTCATCCGGTATTCCATATTTCGATGTTGAAGAAGTGTTTAGGTGATCCCTCATTGGTAGTCTCCATTGATAGTATTGGAGTTAAGGATACTTATCCTATGAAGAGGTTCCGGTCCAAATTCTTGATCGCCAAATTCACAAGTTGAGGAACAAAGAGATCATCTCAGTCAAAGTCCTATGGAGAAACCAATTTATTGAGGAAGCCACATGGGAAGCGGAGGAAGTCATGAAATCTAAATATCCACATCTATTCGTGCCTACCAACGAGAATGTTGAAGGTAATGTCCATTTCCTTGACTTGAATTTGTTTGCGCATTATGAGTTTGATTGGTAATTTGTTTGAGAAATTGATTACTTAATTGACTGAATTCTGATTGTGATTTGTACCCCGAGTCCATTCTTTTCACTCGTCATTCGAGGATGAATGATCCTAAGGGGGAGATAATGTAACACCCCTCAAAAAAAATTCCTAAGATTCGAACCCTTCTTGTATTCGGGTAGGGTCGAACTCAAGTATTGTGGAGCATTTGCATGAGTTAAGACGATTCTTTGAGAAATTGAGCAGCGTTAGAGGTGATGTGGGGTCATGAAGGACCCCTAGGACCAAATCAAATCCAAAAGATTCATCGTGGCTAAGTTTGAGGAGGAGTTCGCATAAAGGGTTGACTTCTAATGACCCTATCGTTTAAAGGAAGACAATTTGGGTGGCCCACAACCTATTAAATTAAAGGTCATCGAGTCTTCTTTCCAACGCCACCAAGAATGTAAATTTTGGAGTTTGGAGTCAAAATACATGACGATCCTGAGACAAACTAGCACGACAGGAATTTTAAGCCTGGGTCGCAACTGCTGGAAATCTGGGCTTGGCGCCGCAGTGGCGCGACGCGCCACAAAACAGCCTCAGTAGTTTGGTCCCTGGCGCGGCGCGCCACTATGAGGTGTGCAGGTTTTTTCAGGCCAATTTTCCCAAAACCCAGAAAATTGGATGGGCGCTGACGCGCTACTATCGCGCCAAAAAATAGCCTCAGTAGTTTGGTCTCTGGCGTGACGCGCCACTATTGGGTTGCAGGATTTTTACGCCTAATCGACTTGGCGCTGCAGTGGTGCGACGCGCCACTATCGCGTCAGGAGCGTTTTAGCCTATTTTTCCGATCTCAATAGTGAAATATGTACAAAAAAACTCGGCCCATGACCCATTAAGGGTAAAGGGTCCAGACTTAATGGGCTGGGCCGGGGTGGGCCCATCAGACTTATTTTTTTATGCATTTATGTATTCGAAAATTTGAGTCAATCATCAATATAATATATCATTTTTATTTAATTTAGAAGTAATAATAATAATTTATATACTCACAATATACTATCTACTATAGTAATATACTTAATTATATATTATATATATATTACAATCTATATCTAATATACTAACCATTATACTATATAATATAGTGATATAATTAATTATATATTATATATATAGTTACAAAGTATATCAAATATACTCACAATATACTATCTATTACTTACATTATATATTATCTATTATATACTCACAATACACTATCTATTGTAGTAATATACTTACATTATATTATATATACTTACAATGTATATCTAATATACTCACAATATACTATATATTAGTATGTATATACTTACATTATACTATATATACGTACTGTGTGTATCAAACATTATACTATCTATTATAGTTATATACTTACATTATATAAATTATATATACTTACAATGTATATCTAATATAATCACAATATACTATCTATTATAATAATATACTTATGTTATATATTATATATACTTACAATGTATATCTAATATACTCACAATATACTATCTATTATAATAATATACTCATTATATACTCACAATACACTATCTATTAGTATGTATATACATACATTATACTATATATATATACTAGGTATATCAAGTATACTAACATTATACTATCTATTATAGTTATATACTTACATTATATACATTATATATACTTACAATGTATATCTAATATATTACTTACATTATATATATATTATATATATACTTACAATGTATAATAAATATACTCATAATATACTATTTATTATAATAATATTTTTTTAAGTATTGAAATCTTATAGTGACTACAAATTTATTTTTCCTTAGATAATTATGTAAAGTAAAAATAATTATTTAATTGAATGATACAAAATTTGTAGGAAAAAAAATTAAGAAATACAAAGACTTTGACTTTATTAATATATTGATAAAATTTAAAACATACAAGTTACAAACTTACAATTAATTGTATATAATAAATTATAACTTCTACATATTTCAAATTATTTTCTCCAATTCATCTGTATTAACATTAACAAGAATTGACTCATAATTTTTAAAATCAACTAATTCGTAATTTGGACTAGCTTGTGCCGAAGGATCTCCAATTGACATTGTTTCTTCAAGTTTTTCATCTTCTTCCGTATCTTCTACTCTTCATTTATTCATATGCTCTGATCTAATCCAATCTCTGAGGCAAACTAAAACATCCATGGCATTGCTCCCCAAGGAGTGTCGATTGTCTCCGATCTGCTGCATTCCTTGACTAAATGAGCTCTCCGATGCAATAGTTGATATTAGAATATTTAGCACATCCCTAGCTATGTTTGATAATCCCAGATATTTTTTTTGACTGTTCTTCCACCATTCTAGTGTAGTGAAACTATTTTCATCATAGGTCTCTGGAGCATGTCTCAAATAATAATTAAGCTCGTCCCGATTTATGCTCTGTTGTGATGTAGGCTGTATTCTATTCCAAATAAATAAATTAGAAAAATCATGGGCAAGCATACCACATGCCTACCTTTTAGAAGATGAAGGCTCGTCAGAAAGACGAGATAGAGGAACAGTATGAGTAGGGGTAGCATTATTAAGTAAATCGATATAATAATTATACAATATTTGAATATGATCACTTGTATCACCCATCGCCTTAAAAATAGTAGGATCTTCATCTTTTCCAATTTCTATAGAAGTATATATAAGGCGAACACATTCAGACATAGTATTAAATTTCATATACGAATTTAACATAACACTAATTAAATAAATAGGAGGAATAGAAAAAAAAATTTAATTTTTTCTATCATTTCAGCAACAACATCTTTGTAATCAACTTTCTTTTTATATTTCATAAGTAATATAGAAATTTCGGCTAAATAAGCTAAAATATTAGAAACAGTAGGATAATAAGCACAGAAAAATTCAAAAGTAGCCAAATAAATTTTTTCTAAAAACACAACAACATCATTAATTTTAATCCAATCAGATTCTTCCAATATGTCTTCGGGAAATTTATATGCATATTGATTAAAAGTTATAGTTATAGGAGTTTTATAAATATTACAAGTATTTAAAAAATTATAAGTCGAATTCCACCTAGTCTCAAATTTTTCGGGCATTAATGTAGGTCTAAGATTATTTTTCTCACAATTTCTTTTAAATTCTATAAGTCTAACTTTTCTATTATTTCCTCGAATAAACCCACTGCATGCCTAATTTTTTCAATTGTTGGCTCAAAAAAATAAAGTTCATCTTTAACAATTAAATTATATATATAACAAGCATATCTTATACGAAAAATATCATTTAAAAGGGGGGGAGGGAGGGGGGGAAGCTCAGTTTTTAAAGGATTAATAACAACGGTGTTGTTAGATGGATTATCAAAAGAAATATATAAAATTTTGTATTCAAGACCATAATATTTTGCAACCATTGATATAGAATCAAAAATAAATTGTGTATTATGCTTTCGGTCTTCATCATATTGAAATGCTAAAATACGTTTTTGCATAATACAATCATTATCTATCCAATGACAAGTAACAGTTAAATAATCATTTTTATTTATAGCACGACCAAGATCAGAAGTAAGTGAAACTCTACATAGAAGATTTGTTAATAACCAACATAAATAATATGCATATTGTCCATGAAATCTAAAAATATGTGATCTACAAGTACTTCTAGATATACCGTTAAACACGAAATTATAAATTGATTGTATATAATGAATAAAAGCATCAGAAGAATCAAATAAAAAAGGTAGATAACCCATATCTATCATTTTCGCTATCTCTTCATGGTCCCTTATTTTATTATACGTTCCCGTTAATTTTTCAATATGTGGGTTTATTCTACCTTGAACTGGCCCAGTAGCACCCATATTCGTTCTTTCCAACCAGGATGCTCATTGTCTAGATGTCTAGTCAATTGACCGTTCCACCTCTATTACCCCCGATCTTATGCTCGAAATTTTTTTGACACTCTTTACATTAAACTTTAGTTATTCCGGCTATGCGTTCAAAATAATGACATACTAGACTAGTGTTTTTCTTTCTTTTACAGGTTGTGGAGGAAGATTAACAGTTCTAGATTGAGCATTACCTAAATCTACATCAGGACTAGTTGGTGTAACATCCACATCATCATTATCATCTTGTTCTATTTCTATTCCAAATTCATTTGGTTCTTCTATACCGTAAGTTTCTTGAAATTCATTTTCATTCATACCTTGTGTACCTATACCTATTTCTCCAAATTTACTAGGTGGTGCTTCAAGCATACGAGAATAATTTCTACTTGTACTACCTCTATCGGAAGCACTTTTTTTCTTACTACTACTACCTTCGCCAGGACATAAATTTTTAACACTTTTACCTATATTTTTTAATCTATCCACTATTCAAATTAAACTAATAAAAATTATAAACACAAAAATTAAATATTTAAATATACTAAAATTAATTTACTAAATAAAAGCAAGAGAAGGAACGATTATACCAAATTGCCGGAATCAAACAAAGAATCGTAAAATTGATGAAATGTTGAACACTTGAAAGTTGAAAACTTCCACTTGATGTTGTTAATTGCAAAAAATAATAAAAGATTGATATGTAACACCCCTCAAAATTCTTCCCTAAGATTCGGACCTTTCTTGTACACGTGTAAGGTCGAACTCAGGTATTGTGAAGCAATTGCATGAGTAAGATGAGTCTTTGAGAAATTGAGCAGCGTTAGAGGTGATGTGGGGTCATGAAGGACCCCTAGGACCAGGCTGAGTCCAAAAGATCCATCGTGCCGAAGCTTTAGGACGAGTTCGTAAAGGGGATCGACTTCTAACGACCCTATCTTTTGAAGGACGACGATTTAGGTGGCCCACGACCTATCAAATTAAAGGTCGTCGAGTCTTCTTTCCAACGCCACCAAAAATGTAAATTTTGGAGTTCGGAGTCGAAAGATATGACGATCCTAAAATGAACTAGCACAGCAGAAATTTCAGGCCTGGGGTTCAACTACTGGAAATCTGGGCTTGGCACCGCAGTGGCGCAACGCGCCACTATCGCGCCAGGAACATGCCTCAGTAGTTTGGTCCCTGGCGAGGCGCGCCACTGCGAGGTGTGCAGGTTTTTTCAAGCCAAAATTCCAGAACCCAGAACCTTTGGCCTTGGCGCTCTAAGGGTGCGATGCGCCACTATCGCGCCAGAAACATGCCTCAGTAGTTTGGTCCTTGGTGCGGCGCGCCACTAAAAGTTGTGCAGGTTTTTAGGCGTAATTGGCCTTGGCGCTGTAAGGGCGCAACGCGCCACTATCACGCCAAAGGCATTTTTGGCTTATTTTTCAGAATTTTGGAGGAAGGGTAATTTGGGAATTTTCCCAAATTATATATTCACAAGCCTTGAACATTTTTGGACCATTTCTTCAGCCCCCACTCTCTCTCTAAAAAGCCCTAGGAGTTCCTCTCTCTCTCTTCTTCTTCCTCTCCAAAATCCTTCTCCAACAAGAGGAGTTCCAAGAGCTTCAAGGTTTGAGTCCTCCATTGAAGACCCAACCACAAGGTTTCCTTCAAGTCTTCACTAAGGTATGTAAGGCTATCCAAAACATGGGTTGAGTCCATCCATGTGCCCTACTCTTGCTTTGAGGTTAGATGTTCATGAAAATGGAGTTTCTTGGTATGGTTTAAGTTTAAATGAGTTTTGTCCCCTAATTATTTGATTCTATATGTATTGATGTTGTTGAGCTAAGAAGTCCCTAAAATGGGCCTTTATGTGAGTATGAGTTGATAAGGATGAATTGTTAAATATATTTTATTGACCTTTTTAATTATTTAGATTGTGATAAAAGATGTTATTTTTCCTAAAAATATCATCGATTTTAAAATATCGATTTAAAATCTTGAAGTTGTGATGAGTCACAAAGATTTCTCAAATGGATGGAGGTAATGATTGATTATATCTATATGTTGCTATAAATGTGCATTTAAATTTCTTTTGAAGAGATGATTGAGATTGATCGGATAGTACGATTGGAAGAGATTTGATTGTGATAGAGTTTATGAGTTAACAAGGTTGTAATGAGACTTGTCGATATGAGTTGATTGAGTTGATTGGATGGAGTTTTATGAGCATTGAGTCTTGGGAGGAGTATCGAGCACCGAATTGGGCAAGAGTATAGTCCATACTCGAACCCAATACCTGTGTTGCCAAATGTAGGGGGGATTGAACCGTTAAAGTTGGATGCTTCCCCGAGAGGTTTGTCCTGACATTATAGGAGTTGGTTGGATTGGATCCATGATTGGTTGACTCGTTCATGCCCTGGCAAAGTATGAACGGACGCGGCAACAACGTCGGCTTGTTGTACTGTCACTGGCTCATAAGTGATGGTTGTCGGATAAGAGAAACTTTCAAATAGGTCTTGATAGTACTCTGAGTCAGATTGAGTTGAATGATATGTGATTGGTCCCGTCTAAATCATATTCTTGTTTAGACTTAGGACATTTGAGTGAGTTATCCTGTATATGTATATATATATGAGTTGAGATTCCGAGTTGACTGATTCTTCCTTGATGTTCGTTGTATTCGGCCATTTTACATACTCGTACATTCCATGTACTGACGCCAGTTGGCCTGCATCGTTCATGATGCAGAGACAGGTACTAGAGATCATCAACCGGCGCTCCGTTGAAGATCCACATACACTCCCAGCTAGTTGGTGAGTCCTTCTAGTATCCAGAGGATGTTGAGCTTTCTTGTATGGTTTGTTGTCGTTTCACTTATTTTGATTGTTGGAAGCCATGGACTTGTCATTGGCACCTCTTAGACTTTGATAGAGGCTTCATAGACTGGAGTGTGGGGAGGTTGAACTGTTATTTTGAGGAGGTCTTATTATATTTGTTTGTTGAGTTGATGAATGTTTGGCCTTCGGCCCCCATATTATGAATAATATCTCATTAATTGAGTTTCCGCTAAGAGAATATGATCGAATGAATGTGTAACTGGACTAGGTGGTTCGCTCGGAGGTCAGAAATGGCCTTCGAGTGCCGGTTACGTCTAGGGTACCCTCTCGGGGCGTGACAAACATGGTATCAGAGCCCAGAGTTCAAGTGTCCTAGGGAGTCTATGAAGTCGTGTCTAATAGATTCTTGTTTATGGATGTGTTGTGCACCACACTTATAAGCAGGAGGCTATAGGACATTAGGAATTGTTTCCCCTCTTTCATACTCTGAATTCGTGCGATGGAGTTAAACTCTATGAAACTTTCCTTCTAATTCATGCTTTTATACGTTACAGATAATGCCTCCAAAACGTACTGCTAGCCAAAGGAATGCCGATAATGCAGAGATGTCTCAGTCTGAGGTACGCTCGACAAGGGCTAGAGGCCGACCTGCGAGGTACACGGAGGCTCTCCAAGTGCCTTCTACTCCACCTGTACCCACGTCAGAGGCGGAATTTAGAGGGGCGATTACAATGCTCACTCAACTAATGGCTGCTCGAAATGGTAACCAGAGTTCGCCGACTCTTAGCTCTAGTTCCCAATAGTCGTCTGCTGCCGCCAGAATTCGAGACTTTTTGAGAATGAATCTGCCGGCATTCACGGGTTCTAAGGTTGATGAAAACCCCCTAAACTTTATTGATGAGATATGGAAAATTCTGAAAGCTATGCATGCTACGGAAATTGAGGGGGTTGAGTTGGTGTCTTATAAAATCAAGGATATGGCAAACATTTGGTATAACCAATGGGAGCAAGGTAGAGGTGAGGATGCTGAACCTGCTATGTGGGGTGAATTTGAGGGAGCCTTTCTTGACCACTTCTTTCCCCGAGAATTGAGGGAAGCAAAGGTGGAGGAGTTTGAATAGAGGCAAAACAAGGGCAACAGGTCCTTCTTCCAGAAGAGGCCTCCCAATTATGCCTCATCTACCGCAAGTACACCTATGCCGCAGAACAGGTATGACCGGCAAGGACAGAGTCGCCAGAATTTCAGACTCCAGGGTTCTCAATCCCAGGCCACTGTAAGTCAAGGTTCGAGGGGGAAGCCACCATACGGCAAGTGTGGTAGGCTCCACTTGGGAGAATGCAGAACGGAAAGGGTTGGTTGTTATAAATGCGGCCAAATAGACCATTTTCAGAAGGAGTATCTAGCATGGGGGAACAGAGCCCAGTTCTCTACCACCGCACCGCCAGCTAAGGGTAATTAGAGGGGCACTACTTCAGGTACGAGTGGAGGTACAAACCGCCTATATGCCATGGGTAGTCGCCAAGATCAGGAGAACTCTCCAAACATCGTGATGGGTATGATTCGAGTCTCTTCTCTTGACTGTTATATTTTGATGGATCCGGGTGCCACACTATCTTTTGTAACTCCTTACGTGGCTAGTAAGTTCAATAAAATCCCTGAATGTCTTAGTGAGCCTTTCTACGTAGCTACCCCTATCGGTGATTCTGTTGTAGCTGAGAAAGTCTATAGAGATTGCACTGTGTCAATCCATCATAGGGACACCTTGGCCGACCTAGTTGAGTTGGACATGGTCGATTTTGATGTGATTCTTGGTATGGATTGGCTTTATGTCTGTTATGCCTCTATTGATTGTAGAACTCAGATTGTCAAATTCAAATTCCCGAACGAAGCTGTCATAGAGTGAAGGGGTAGTCCTGTTATGCCTAAGGGTAAGTTTATTTCATACCTTAGGGCCAGGAATCTAATCTCAAAAGGGTGTGTTTATCACATTGTCCGAGTGAAAGATGACAGTATTGAGTCCCCATCCCTTGAGTCGGTTCCGATTTTCAATGAGTTTCCGGATATATTTCCTGAAGATCTGCCTGCAGTCCCTCCTGATAGGGAGATCGACTTTGGGATTGATGTTCTTTCTGATACCCAACCTATCTCAATTCCTCCCTATAGAATGGCTCCAGCTGAGTTGAAGGATTTGAAGGAGCAATTGAAGGACTTGTTAGATAAGGGATTCATTAGGCCGAGTGTCTCACCATGGGGTGCTCCGTTCCTATTCGTGCGAAAGAAGGATGGGTCCCTTAGAATGTGTATTGACTACAGGCAGTTGAATAAGGTCACCATAAAGAACAAATACCCTCTCCCCAGAATAGATGATTTATTTGATCAACTTCAGGATGCCACATGTTTCTCAAATATAGACTTGAGATCCGGCTACCATCAGTTGAAGGTGAGGGAATATGATATTCCGAAGACTGCTTTTTGGACTCGTTATGGCCACTTTGAATTTTTGGTCATGTCCTTTGGGTTGACAAATGCCCCCGTAGCTTTCATAGATCTCATGAACCGGGTGTTTAAACCGTATCTTGATATGTTTGTGATTGTATTCATAGATGATATTCTGGTCTACTCCAAGAATAAAGAGGAGCACGCCTATCATCTTAGAGTCGTTTTACAAACCTTGAGAGACCAGGTATTGTATGCGAAGTTATCTAAATGTGAATTTTGGCTTGCATCAGTGGCCTTCTTAGGCCACATTATATCTGGAGATGGCATTCAGGTTGACGCTCAGAAGATTGAAGCGGTGAAGAATTGGCCCAGACCCACATCCCCGACGGAGATAAGAAGCTTCTTGGGTTTGGCCGGCTATTATCAAAGGTTTGTAGAGGGATTCTCATCTATATCATCACCATTGACTAAGGTGACTTAAAAGAAGGCTAAGTTCCAATGGTCCGATGCTTGTGAGGAGAGTTTCCAGAAATTGAAGACCAAGCTAACCACTACTCCTGTTCTAGCTTTGCCCGATGGAACAGAGGGCTTTGTGGTCTATTGTGATGCATCCTGAATTGGATTAGATTGTGTGTTGATGCAAAGGGGGAAGGTGATAGCCTATGCCTCAAGACAGCTTAAGGTTCATGAGCGAAATTACCCAACTCATGACCTTGAGCTGGCAGCTGTGGTGTTTGCACTTAAAATCTGGCGCCACTACTTGTATGAAGTGCATGTTGACGTATTCACCGATTATAAGAGCTTACAATATGTCTTCAGCCAGAAAGAACTCAACCTGAGGCAAAGGCGATGGCTCGAGCTACTCAAGGACTACGACATGAGCATCCTCTACCATCCAGGTAAAGCTAATGTTGTTGATGATGTTCTTAGCAGGTTGTCCATGGGTAGCACTGCCCATGTGGAGAAGAAAAGGAGGGAATTAGCGAAGGAGGTACATAGATTAGCCCGATTGGGAGTTCGACCCGAAGAGAACAATGAAGGTGGAGTAAACGTTCGAGATGGGGCTACATCCTCACTTGTAGCAGAGGTAAAGGAGAAACAAGATCAGGATCCCATCCTCCTCCGGTTGAAGGAAGTTGTTCACAAACAAGGAGTGATTGTTTTCACCAAAGAGGGAGATGGTGTGTTGAGGTAACAAAGTAGATTGTGTGTACCGAATGTCGATGATGTTCGAGAGAGGAATATGGCCGAAGCGCATAGTTCTAGATACTCTATTCATCCAAGCTCCACAAAAATGTATCATGACTTGGGGGAAATCTATTGGTGGAGTGGGATAAAGAGAGATATTGCGGAATTCATTTCCAAGTGCCCGAATTGCCAACAGGTGAAAGTCGAGCATCAAAGGCCATGTGGTTTAGCTCAAAATATAGAAATTACGGAATGGAAATGGGAGATGATCAACATGGACTTTATCACAGGCCTGCTGAAGTCCCGAAAGCAACACGATTCGATTTGGGTAATTGTGGATAGAATGACGAAATCAGCTCACTTCTTGGCGGTTAAGACTACTGACACCGCAGAAGATTATGCAAGGTTGTATATTCGAGAGATCGACAGATTGCATGGGGTCCCTTTGTCTATCATCTCAGACAGAGTAGCTCAATTCACTTCCCAATTTTGGAAATCCTTTCAGAAGGGATTAGGTTCGAAGGTGAACTTGAGTACAGCCTTCCATCCCCAGACAAATGGCCAAGCAGAGTGCACCATCCATACATTGGAAGATATATTGAGGGCATGTGTGCTTGACTTCAAGGGAAATTAGGATAATCACTTACCTCTCATAGAGTTTGCATACAACAATAGCTATCATGCAAACATTCAAATGGCTCCTTATGAAACTTTGTATGGGAGAAGGTGTAGATCTCTCATTGGGTGGTTTGAAGTTGGTGAAGCCGAGTTTATTGGGTCTGACCTTGTTCACCAAGCCATGGAGAAAGTGAGAATTATTCAAGATAGGCTAAAGACAGCCCAAAGCCGTCAAAAATCTTATACCGACGTGAGGAGGAGAGACTTAGAGTTCGAGGTGGGTGATTGGGTGTATTTGAAAGTGTCACCCGTGAAGGGTGTCATGAGGTTTGGAAGGAAGGGGAAGCTTAGTCCTCGATATATTGGTCCTTACCAAATTTTGAGGCGGATTGAGAGTGTTGCTTATGAGTTGGAGTTACCCTCGGAGTTAGCTTTTATTCATCCGGTATTCCACGTTTCGATGTTGAAGAAGTGCTTGGGTGATCCCTCGTTGGTAGCCCCCATTGATAGCATTAGAATTAAGGATAGCTTGTCTTATGAAGAGGTCCCGGTAAAAATTCTCGATCGCCAAATTCGCAAGTTGAGGAATAAAGAGATTGCCTCAGTCAAAGTCCTGTGAAGGAACCAAATTGTTGAGTAATCCACATGGGAAGCGGAGGAAGCCATGAAATCTAAATATCCACATCTATTCGTGCCTACTGAGGAGAATGTTGAAGGTAATGTCCATTTCCTTGACTTGAATTCATTTGAGCATTTTGAGTCTTGATTGATAATTGTTTAAGAATTTGATTGATTAAATGACTGAATTCTTGATTGTGATTTGCGCCCCGAGTCCATTCTTGGTTACTCGTCATTCGAGGATGAATGATCCCAAGGAGGAGATAATGTAACACCCCTCAAAATTCTTCTCTAAGATTCAGACCTTTCTTGTACACGTGTAAGGTCGACCTCAGGTATTATGAAGCAATTGCATGAGTAAGATGAGTCTTTGAGAAATTGAGCAGCGTTAAAGGTGATGTGGGGTCATGAAGGACCCCTAGGACCACGCTGAGTCCAAAAGATCCGTCGTGGCTAAGCTTTAGGACAAGTTCATAAAAGGGGTCGACTTCTAACGACCCTATCTTTTGAAAGACGATGATTTGGGTGGCCCACGACCTATCAAATTAAAGGTCATCGAGTCTTCTTTCCAACGCCACCAAGAATGTAAATTTTGGAGTTCGGAGTCGAAAGATATGACGATCCTAAAATAAACTAGCACAGCAGGAATTTCAGGCATGGGGTTTAACTACTGGAAATCTGGGCTTGGCGCCGCAGTGGCGCGACGCGCCACTATCACGCTAGGAACATGCCTCAGTTGTTTGGTCCCTGGCGTGGCGCGCCACTGCGAGGTGTGCAGGGTTTTTCAAGCCAAAATTCCAGAACCCAGAACCTTTGGCCTTGGCGCTATAAGGGCATGACGCGCCACTATCGCGCTAGAAACATGCCTCGGTAGTTTGGTCCTTGGCGCGGCGCGCCACTAAAAATTGTGCAGGTTTTTAAGCGTAATTGGCCTTGGCACTGTAAGGGCGGGACGCGCCACTATAGCGCCAAAGGCGTTTTTGGCCTATTTTTCAGAATTTTGGAGGAAGGATAATTTGGGGATTTTCCCAAATTATATATTCACAAGCCTTGAACATTTTTGGACCATTTCTTCAGCCCCCACTCTCTCTCTAAAAAGCCCTAGGAGTTCCTCTCTCTCTCTTTTCTTCTTCCTCTCCAAAATCCTTCTCCAACAAGAGGAGTTCCAAGAGCTTCAAGGTTTGAGTCCTCCATTGAAGACCCAACCACACGGTTTCCTTCAAGTCTTCACTAAGGTATGTAAGGCTATCCAAAACATGGGTTAAGTCCACCCATGTGCCCAACTCTTGCTTTGAGGTTAGATGTTCATGAAAATGGAGTTTCTTGATATGGTTTAAGTTTAAATGAGTTTTGTCCCCTAATTATTCGATTCTATATGTATTGATGTTGTTGAGCTAAGAAGTCCCTAAAATGGGCCTTTATGTGAGTATGAGTTGATAAGGATGAATTGTTAAATATGTTTTATTGACCTTTTTAATTATTTAGATTGTGATAAAGGATGTTATTTTTCCTAAAAATATCATCGATTTTAAAATGTCGATTTAAAATCTTGAAGTTGTGATGAGTCACAAAGATTTCTCAAATGGATGGAGGTAATGATTGATTATATCTATATGTTGCTATAAATGTGCATTTAAATTTCTTTTGAAGAGATGATTGAGATTGATCGGATAGTACGATTGGAAGAGATTTGATTGTGATAGAGTTTATGAGTTAACAAGGTTGTAATGAGACTTGTCGATATGAGTTGATTGAGTTGATTGGATGGAGTTTTATGAGCATTGAGTCTTGGGAGGAGTATCGAGCACCGAATTGGGCAAGAGTATAGTCCATACTCGAACCCAATACCTGTGTTGCCAAATGTAGGGGGGATTGAACCGTTAAAGTCGGATGCTTCCCCGAGAGGTTTGTCCTGATATTATAGGACTTGGTTGGATTGGATCCATGATTGGTTGACTCGTTCATGCCCTGGCAAAGTATGAACGGACGCGGCAACAACTTCGGCTTGTTGTACTGTCACTGGCTCATAAGTGATGGTTGTCGGATAAGAGAAACTCCCAAATAGGTCTTGATAGTACTCTGAGTCAGACTGAGTTGAATGATATGTGATTGGTCCCGTCTAAATCATATTCTTGTTTAGACTTAGGACATTTGAGTGAGTTATCCTGTATATGTATATATATATGAGTTGAGATTCCGAGTTGACTGATTCTTCCTTGATGTTCGTTGTATTCGGCCATTTTACATACTCGTACATTCCATGTACTGACGCCAGTTGGCCTGCATCATTTCATGATGCAGAGACAGGTACTAGAGATCATCAACCGGCGCTCCGTTGAAGATCCACATACACTCCCAGCTAGTTGGTGAGTCCTCCTAGTATCCAGAGGATGTTGAGCTTTCTTGTATGGTTTATTGTCGTTTCCCTTATTTTGATTGTTGGTAGCCATGGACTTGTCATTGGCACCTCTTAGAATTTGATAGAGGCTTCATAGACTGGAGTGTGGGGAGGTTGAACTGTTATTTTGAGGAGGTCTTATTATATTTGTTTGTTGAGTTGATGAATGTTTGGCCTTCGGCCCCCATATTGTGAATAGTATCTCATTAATTGAGTTTCCGCTAAGAGAATGTGATCGAATGAATGTGTGACTGGACCAGGTGGTTCGCTCGGAGGTCAGAAATGGCCTTCGGGTGCCGGTTACATCTAGGGTACCCTCCTAGGGCGTGACATGATATCACTTTAAGAGAGAATTGAGAAATTGAGAGAAAATTGAGAGAATTAGATGATTGTTGGTGGGAAAAAATGATTAAATGTTGTAGGTATATAGAAAAAAAATTAATTAATTAAAAACAATTTTTAAAAAAAAGTGCCAAATTTCAGATTTGGCGCCGTTGGGCCCAACAACTCTTTTGGAAATCCAGCCCAATTCGCTAATTTTTGAAGAAAAAAATTCCGAACTAGGCTACCGGTGGGCCAGTACCGATTCCCTTATCGGGCCGGTCTTACCGGTCCGAGTCCAAAAATAGACCGGACCGGCCCAAATTTTTTTTGTATTGGGCCCGTACCCGATTCGGCCTCCCATATGCCGGGCCCTTAATGGGCCGGTCTTAGGGGGGCGGTTAGGGGGCCAACCGGCCCATTTGACATGTTTACCTCTAATAGTGCGTGGTCCAGGTAAATGTTATATATTTCATACAACTTTAATTAATTTCAAAATCCTAAATATTATGATAATTATTTAAGTAAAATAGTAAATGAAAGTTTTATCTATTATAGAGTTTTTTTGATGAATGACAAAAAGTTTAATCAACATTTCTAATGACATGCATGCTTTTAAAACAGCTAGTTAAGTGTACGTATTTTGTACGTGTGCAACATTAATGAATAATAAATGTATATAAAAATAAATAAATTATTGTGTCTATATGTTATATTATTATGTACAAAACTTCAAAAAATAACGTAAAACTTTAAGATAAAAAATGTATTAGATATAATGGTCTCTTGTTCATTCCTCTTCTTTTTCAGTACATCTCTTTAGAATCCCAAAAAGAAATATAATATTATTAACGAGAATTGCATAATCTAGTGAATCCAAGCTTTCGATGTACCCTTAGAATACGATTGAACTCAAATTATGAGCATATTGTTGGGATAGAAACAATAAAGCGTCGTGCGGAAGCTAACAATCATAAAAGATAATAACAAAAAGAAATTACGAAAAGACTCATAATATATTAAATTGATTCGATCAATTGACCTACATATGACATGATATAAAAAAAATTATTGGGAGAATAATATCTCCTAGAAATGACTTCGTTTGAGACCTACATTTTGAATGATGTTGTATTATTATAGAATACAATTATTCTAAATTTATAGAAGTCCGAAATATTTTTCTCCAAAAAATAATTACCTAAATATATGAAAGATTTTTATTTTCTTTCAAAAATTATTTACTAATATTCGAATAAAATATATGAGAAGAACCAATGTGTCAACAATCGAGTAAGGAAATACTTTTCCTTTCTTGTAACGTCCATTCCTTATAAGCAACATAAGTATAGGAATAATGTTTTAGTTCAAAGTTCCAAAATTAATATGGTAAATAAATTGTGGTTCAAATAAGGAAAAATTAAGAAACATAATATTATTTAATTTTAAAATATTAAACATTAGGAATTTTTATCTTTTATAAATAAGTAATGAATTGATTTCAAAGATATTTGTAACACCCCGTGTTATTCTAGCTTAGACTAAGTTTGAGGATCATAAGAAAGATTGAGAAAAGTGAGTTGTGCCTATGTGTACGAGTCAACCTACGAGTCGTAGGAACTCGTAGTGTTGGCATTGAGGTTTGAAATCTGGCCAAGACTAGAAGTGAGTCTACGAGTCTATTGACGACTCGTAGAGAAGTCGACGACTCATAAGAATGAGTCGTGGGGCCAAGGTCTAACTTCTAAAAATATAAGCTTCGGTACTTTGATTGCGAGTTGACAGGACTAACCGTTGAAAGGATCACGGTCATAGAAACGACTCGTAGAGACCCTTGACACTTAGCCAAAAAAACTCAAGACTCCAAGTCACTTCTACGAGTGAAGTCGACGACTCGTCAAAGAGTCTACGATTCGTTTCTACGACTCGTAGAAGAGATTCAAAGACTCAAATATTCAGAGTCTAAGAATGTTGACAGGGCGAGAAGGGTGTACGACCCTTAATACTTTCTACAAGTCGTAGACTTGACTGGTAGAAACTTTTATAGATTATAACCCAGTTCTACGACTGGTCTTCTACGATCCGTAGAAGTGTCTACGGGTCGTAGAACTGATCCGTAGATGACCAAAGTTGATTTTTATAAAGAGTATTTGTGTCTTTTTCTACCTTTTTCAAACTAAAACCTTGACGTTTAGGACTAATTTAAGTCCCTTATCAATACCTTGAACGCATAATACTCTCATTAACACTTATATTATTTGAGAACGAGCATTAGAGAAGAGGAGAGAGGCTAGGGTTCAAGTTCTTCAAGAAAGGTCTTGAGTTCTTGATTGCTCTTCGTGTTCAGGTATGTAAGGCTGAGCTAAAACATGGATTTTGTTCCTCC
Source organism: Solanum dulcamara (assembly GCF_947179165.1). Taxonomy (NCBI): domain Eukaryota; kingdom Viridiplantae; phylum Streptophyta; class Magnoliopsida; order Solanales; family Solanaceae; genus Solanum; species Solanum dulcamara. The sequence continues at coordinate 26,881,790 of NC_077243.1, forward strand.
ATGTGCCCATGATTGTGATAGATTGAATGTGTACGGATTGAGTCTCCATGATTGTATTTCTTGAGAAATTCTTGTCTTAAAAATATACATGTTTTTACTGATTATTGATGAAATATTGATTTTTCTATGAAATAATTCCTTGAACACATGATTTGAACTACTTTTTTACTTAAACCCTAGCAGCATGTTAATTGATATTGAATTGTATATATCTTAAGATTAAGTCTAGAGCCTTGAATTGTGAATGTACAATTGTGATGGGAATGTCGGTGTGTTGATAGTATTGACACGATAAAGTGATAGTCCTGAATGTTGTCATAAATGATTGTCTAAAACCTATCTTAACTAAATGATTGAGAATGATTGGGAAGTTGATTGGTTGAAAAAATTGATTTAATAGAACGAATGAGTTGGAAAGAGTTCAAAAGAGACTACTGATTTGGTTTGATTTGGATTGATTGTCTTATGAGCTTGAGTCTTGAGAGGAGTATCGAGCACTGAATTGGGTAAGAATAAGTAATAACTCGAATCTAATAACTACGTCGCCAAATGTAGGAGTGGATTGAACCATTAAAGTTGGATGTTTCTCAAATTATTGTCCTGATATGATAGGACTTGATTGGTTATGGATCAATGATTGATTGATTCGTTCTTACCCCGGCAAAGTAATAGACGAATGTGGCAACAACGTCAACTTGTTGTACTATCACTGGCTCATAAGTGATGGTTGTCGGATAAGAGAAACTCCCATATAGATCTTGATAGTACTTCAATTGGATAGGATTGAATTGGAATGTATTAGTTTGGATTGTATATGATTGGTCTTTGTCTAAATCTTACTCTTGCTTTAGACTTTTGACATCCTGATTGAGTTATTTGAGTTGAGTTTGTTCTACCTCAATACATGTTTCATTCTGCTATATTACATACTCGTACATTTTATGTACTGACATTCATTTGCACATGCATCATTTCATGATGCAGAGACATGTACTAGATATCATCAACAGGTGCATCGTTGAGGATTTATTCGCATTCAACTATTTGGTGAGTCTTCCCTGCCTCCGAAGGATACCACATTTATCTTTTTAGCTTTTGAGTTAGCTTTTCTTCATTTGATTGGAGGTAGCCATGAATCTGTCATTGGCACTATTTATACAGTTGATATAGGCTTCGTAGACTAGATTATTGATGTTGTTAATTCGCATTGTCTTTGACTAGTTTCATTCGTACTAGTTTGTTGATTGGATTTGATAGATTGTTGGCCTCTGCCTTATCTTATGAGTAATTTTCTTAATGAGTTGAGTCTTCCACTATTAGAATGTTGATGGATGATTGTATGATTGGACCAAGTGGTTCGCTTGGGGACTAACAATGATCTTCAAGTGCTGACCACGCCTAGGATACCCTCTCGGGGCGTGACAATATTATAATGATAATTACTTGAGAAAATAGTAAATGAATAAGTATATGAATAAATTTTTAATTCAAAGTTCCAAAATTAATATGGTAAATAAATTGTGGTTCAAATAAGGAAAAAAAAAATAAGAAACAAAATATTATTTAATTTTAAAATATTAAATATTAGTATTTTTTATCTTTTACAAATAAGGAATGAATCTATTTCAAAGATATATGATGATAATTAAATGAAAATTACTTGAAAAAAAATAGTAAATGACAATTTGATCTCTTATAGAGTCTTTTAATGAAGGGCAAAAAGTTCAATCAATCTTTCAAAGGACCTTCATGCTTTAAAAGTAATATGGATAGATATAGATACTCCCTCCGTTCACTTTTAGTTATTACATTCGGATTTGACACACCCATTAAAAAATAACCGTTGATATGACTATTTTATCAAATTACCCCTATAATTGATGTTTAGTATTAGAGCTGTCAAAATGCGTTTGACCTGTGAGGCCAGCCCAACCCAGCCCTTGAATTAAGTGGGGTTGGGCTAAAAATTTTCTGCCCATTTAGAACGAGGCTTTTTAGCCCAGCCTCATAGGTTCAACTTGCGAACCTCAGAGGCCAGCCCGTGCTTCGTGAATTTTAAAAATATTTGATATATATATATATATATATATATTAAGTAGTATTTTATTTTTTCAAATCTTCAGCAACTAGGAAATTGAAATTGTTATAACTATGCATTTTTGACCTCTTTTACTTTTTTGTGTTTATGTCTAATTTTTCGTTTCTTCTATGAATATTGATTGTTGTATCTTTCCTATTCTGTTGTTTGCTAAGTATTCCACTAAAGTGTATCATGAACATTTGAATTTTTGATGTATTGGTGTTGTGTTTATCAATGTTCGATAGTCTTTCTAAGAGGCCAATATTGTTCATCTCTTGATTGAAGGGTCAACCCGTCCCAACCCGTAGCCCGCTTAGGACTGGATTGAGTTGTTATTTAATAGGCTCTTTAGTTAAAAGGATCAACCCGTTCTAACTCCTTTAACTTGCTAGCCCTTTAGAGTTGAGTAGGGTTGGGTTAGGCCAACCCATTCCGACAACTCTATTTAGTATTAGGTCTTAAAAAATAATTTGAAAAATAAGTAATTAATAATAAGGGTAAAATATATAAAAAAAAAGTAATTGTTTTTTCTTGATATGATAAAAGTGATAAGTAAAAAGTGAACAAAGGGAGTAGATGTAGTTTTCTTTCATTAAATTACTTAACTATAATAAATTATACGGAAAAGGGTCAAAAATGTCATTAAACTATATAAAATTGAACCAAAATGCCTCCCCCCCCCCCCCCCCCCCCGCAATTAATTGTTTATTCAAAAATGTCATTGCCATCAATTCTTTGGTCCAAAAATGTCCCTATTATTATTTTTGGTCAAAAATGTCCTTTTTCTAATAAGTATATTGTTTCTTTTCTTTTTAATTACATTATTTTCCTAATAAAAATATTATAATAATCATTAAGTTTTATGTATGTATGATCATAGCAATCCATCATTAATTTTCATTTAGATAACGATAAAAAAAATTCCAATAAAATAGAAAATAATATATTTCTCAATATATTCCAAATGGAAGAATGATAAACACTTGTTAATATAATTATTGGTTTTAAAATTAAGATACAACAATTATAATGCATAAAACAATAATTTGTTACATTGCCTCACATTACCAAATATCTTTAAAATAATATCGATGAAGTTATTGTCAACCATTTTTTCATATTAACTTTAGAATCGGAATGTATTATCAAATGGTAATCTAACTTCAATTCTAAAATGATTAAGATATATATTTTCTATTTTACTAGGATTTTTTAATCACTATTTAATTGAAAATTAATGATGCAGTTATCATGATAGTACTATATATAGGAAATATATCATCAGTTAAAAAGTATAAAGGGTAATTCTATTTTAATTGGTAAAAAGATATTAAGAAGAAAATAGGTTACTTTCCACTTTTATATAAGTTAAAGGGTCTTTAATAAAAACAATAAAAAAATATTCTTTAGAAATAATATTATATTAAAAATTAATGTGTTTAAGAAATAAAAAAAATATTTTTAAGGAAAAGATACATTTTTACACCCAAAAAGTAACAATAGAGAAAGGGATTTTGTGAATCCTAATCCAAAAAGAGAAATAAAAGAGAAAGAGCAAAAGGGTAGTGGAAACAAATCTACTCGATCTTAAGAGTTTTACCTAAATTAGGATTAGTAATTTTAATTTGTATATCACGTACCTTATTTGATATAAAAACTTGTTGATGTAAAGAAATTCAATTTGAATAAAAATCAATATAATTGAACATACCTTGTTTTACCTTCACTTTTATTATGTGTAACATTGTAATTGACTTGCCTTGTTTGATATAGAAAACTGTTGAGGTAAACAAACTCAATTTGAACAAAAATCAAATGCATACCTTATTTAATAATCACTTTTATTATGTGTAACTTTGTAATTGACTTATCGTGTTTGACATGGAAACTTATTAATGTAAAAAAAATAAATCAATTTCAATAAAAATCAATTGCATACCCTCACTTTTATCATGTGTAATTCCTTTTGTAATTGACTTATTTTGTTTGATATGGAAACTTATTAATTTAAACAAATCCAATCTATCTATATATAATAGGAGAAGCAAAAGCGTCACATGTCAGTACCACAAGTTTTCTAACAAATTTCATATTTTAAATAACACAAATTAAAATTTTAATTAATAAGTTTGGGAAAAAAAGGACACATGTCATAATAGGAGAGGCATTAAAATCAATTATTTGTAATTTGTAATTATAATAAATTCAAAAACAAAAAATTTCAAAATATTTTTTAAAGAATTACTTAAAATTAATGTGATATAAATAAAAATAAAAATAAAAATTAAATGGTCTGTTCAAAAATTAAAATTTTTAAAAACTTTAAATTCTTTATTTAAATAAAAAATAAATATAAAAATTGAGTAACTAACTAAATTACCGTGTTTCTTCTCTTTTTTTTTCTTCATAAAATTATATTTTTAAAATTACAATTGGAATTTAAATAGGGAGTTTTAAAACTTCCCATTTATGCACAAACTCTAAAAGCTGATTAACCAAAACTAATAAAATAGATTTCTAATTTGAATAAAATCAATATAATTGCATACCTTATTTTACCTTCACTATTATTATGTGTAACTTTGTAATTGACTTACCTAATTTGATATGAAAACTTGATGTAAAGAAACACAATTGGAATAAAAATAACTTGCACATCTAATTTTACTTTCACTATCATTAGTATAAATAGGAGTTTGTTATTAGGCTATTGGCATACCCTTGTTCCATCTTCCTCTAATATTTTCGGGTTTGTATTCTGAGATTTTGGATCTTAAGAAGCCAGACACTTGAATTCATAATTAAAGTAAGTTGTTTCTTTACTTAATAATACTTTAATTTTAATCTTTGAGATAATTTAGACAATAAATTTCAAAGATTTCTTTTTTAAATTCGTCAAACCACTTCAACCCATTGTCTTCTTCCCATGAGGAAAATTGTTCCTTTGCAAGACTATTTTCTGCAGCAAAAGTTTAATTATAAGGACCCATAAATTTATCGTGGAGTGTTAAATGCTTCTACTTTGCATCTTTCTATGGCGCTAATTCCCCCCCACCCCCTGAATTCAAAGGATTTCAGAATTCTCACATCCTTTCTGATTTATGATTTTTGTTTCTTTTTGCTTTGCTGTAACATTTTCTTTTTTTGGTTAGATTCAAACATTCATAATGGCTTGACTTGTTAGGTGTTAATAATCATGTAATGTGTTTGTGTTATCGTAAAATTGTTCGTTATTATGATGGGTTTATAGGAAGAGTTTTATGTTGTGCCTACTTGTAGATGTCGTCTGTGTTAGAGGAAACAAGTCCCTCAAAGAAGTTAGGGAAGAAGAAACTTCATCAGATGGTTGATACTAGATCTCACTCCACATTTAACAGCCTAAAAGTTGATACTATCCCCAATTTTCCTGAAAATTGTGGTCCATTTGTTGGTGAAAACAATAGAAGCAGTTTGAGGTTTTCAAGACTAAATCTAAAGGATGGGGTTTGAGGTCACCAGATTATATTACACCCGGAAGTTTTATTTGTGAATATATCGGGGAGTTACTTGATGAAAAGGAAGCCAAAATTAGAATGGATTATGACGAGTACTTCTTCGATGTTGGAAAATTTAATGAATATATCCCCAAAAGCAATGTTGCGAGTAATAATGTCGAGTCAAATTCTTTTAAAAAGAAGGCTGAAGATGGATTTATCGTTGATGCGGCAATATATGGAAATGTTGGAAGATTTATCAACCATAGTTGTTCACCGAACCTTTATGGTAAGAATGTCATGTATAACCATGGCTATAAGAGAGTACCTCACATAATGTTTTTCGCTTCCAAAAGTATTTCCCCATTAGAAGAGCTTACTTATCACTACAACCACCGGATTGTCCATGTTTATGATGCAAATGGTAATTTGAAGAGAGAGAAAGGTAGATGTGGCTCTCTTAAGTGCGAGCGGAGAATGTACTAAATTACTACTCATGTAAAACTATTCATCTGCACATGATATTTGAAGTATGATTTCATAATCTATGTGCACTTTTCATGTTCAACCTTTTGATCCCTTGTTTTTCCATTTACGTTTAATTGTGCAAACTTTGATCTCGTGTAACTTGTATTCCGATTAATTTCCTAACTTTTATGGCTTTTTTTTGGTCTTGAAAGCTATAGTAGAATAACTTAGAGGGTGTTTGGATTGGCTTTTTAAAAGTGACTTATAAGCTATAAGCCATAAGTTGAGACACCCAGCTTTTGGTTTTTGGCTTTTTTGCCTTACTCTTCTGGCCTAAAAAATTCTTTCTAAGCACTTTTTGTTGTTTCCAAACACTTTCAAAACTAAAAAATAACTTAAAAGCCAAAAATCACTTAAAATAAGTCAATCCAAACACCCACTTAGATGATCGTATAACCACACAGGGGAGTTAACAATTATTCGTCCTCTTGGTTTTGACTTATCAAAGCTTAATTAGGCCTCATTTGTTTTTATTAAGATTAAGACGTCAGAATCTGAATATTGAGATGTGCATCAAGATTTAGATATTTGAATGTGAATATGCATCTAAATATTAAGATGTAGTATTAAATTTGAAAACAAAATAATTAACATCGTTTATATGGTTGTTAGTGGAGGTGATAGCTAATGATGATGGTGTGGTTGTCGACTTGGAAGGGTGTTGGCTAATGGTGGTGGTGTGAGTAGAAATTAGTGTGGTTGACAGTAATGATTGATGGTGGTAGTTGATAGTGGCATCTAATAGTTGTGATGTATGAAAGTGATAGCCAATAGTGATGATGATTAATGACGATGGTTGACGATATATAATGATGATTGATGGTAATAATTGGTGGTTGTTGTGGTAATGGTGATTGGTGGTGATTGATCGTAAATGATGGCTTGTGGCGGTGAAAACTTATGTAGTAATTGACAATGATAGTGACAACTTACTGATTAAGATTCAAACCTAAAAAATAAATGTGACTTAATTGAGATCTAAATGATTAACATTGCACTCTTTTACCATTGCAAACAATAAGTAAAGATCTCTATTCAATCAATCAATAAGTTCAGTTAATGCTTGATTGCTGATTCTCTCCAGTTTCTGTCATATATGCTGATGGTTATGATAATTGAGTGATCTGTTTAATCTTGTTTGTGTAATCTAGGTTGATTTTATTGGTTTGGCTTAATGTATTTTGATAAGTTTTGGATAACTTTTAGTTGTTGTTTGGCCTCAAATTTTTAAATATTTTTGGCAAATTATTTTTGGGTGAAGTTTTACAATGTATTTGGCCATAAATTTTTTCAAGTTTTCGTGAAGTTTCAAAAAATATTATTTTGTACATGTAAGTTCTAAAAATTATTAAAAATACCAATAAGTTTGTGTTATCATTTTATAATGTACATGTTCTGTTAATAAAAAATCTTATAACATAATTGATAACAATCAACAACAAAATAACAATATGAACAAGAGCAATACATTAATCGAATTAAAAACAAGTTGTTCTTTGTTCCTATCTTTTCACTCAAACTATTCTTTTTCGGGAAGGTAATAACAAACTATTCTTTTGTAAAATCTTCCCACATTGTACGGATAATTTCTTCCCGACAAGCTTTCATTTCTAGATCAGATGACCGAGAAGACGAAATAATATTGTTACTCTGAGTCGATTGTTCATCATTTTCATCAACGGTCATGTCATCACTTTCATATTCAGTGAATATTCCGTCACTGTTTTGATTTTCACGCAAAAAATTATGTAATACAGCACAAACAACTACTATTTTCACCCGCATATCTAAGTCATAGTTGTTTATGTCTTGTCATAGTATTATGAATCTACTTTTCCACGCACCAAATATTTTTATACATAAGTTTTATTTAATGGTGTTGGTTGGTCATACTAATGGAGTAAGTTAATAGATAAATATTTAATTAAAATTAATAAATGATGGTGTTTTTATAAAATATAAAAGTTTTGGGGTAATTTTTAAATTTTTAAAACTTTTCAAGTTCCCAAATTCTAGTTTTTTCTAGAACTGGAAAACTTGAAATTTTTACCAAATATATTTGTCAAGTAATGATAAATTATATAGACAAACACTAGTTTCCAAAAAAATTTCAATTTTTTTTCCAAAAACTAATTGGGGTGAAACGCTTGCTTACTTCCGGTTCTTTATTTCATGGATACAGGCACTATAAGAAAATTTAAAAGGAACGTAAGTCTTCTTTGCAGCTATTGTTTTGATATGTTTATTCAGATTTCCAGTACTATACAGAATGCGTCTGTTACCCACGGTTTTCAAGCCATGGTTGTAATAACCGAGGCAAAACTAACAAAAAATAATAAGATTATCTACGTATTAAAAAGTGACGCTAATTTGTTTACCAATTATCGTGGCAAAATCACGCGGTACCAAATTTCATTCCCTCTTATTGTTTTTTTCATAACCCCCCCCCCCCCCCCCCCCCGCCCCCCAATTTACCAAAAATTAAATATTTAATTTATTCTTTGGCTTGTAAAATTATATATTCGATTGTTAACAGTTAACTTTTATGTTGAGGTGGTAGTTTTATTTTATCAAAAGAAGGTACAAAAAAGAAGGGGACTACCAGTTGTACCTTCCTAACTGATGAGTAAACCTGCTCACTCCATTGCATTTGAGCTAAGCTAAAAAAGCGTACCCACCAAGTGGTCTTGATTCAGTTTGAGTTTGAGATATTTTTCAATGTGATTAATGAATGAATTTCTGACGTATTAAATGATATACTTATGTAAGAAATTGTGTATGGACTTACCGATCGTGAAAATGGTAAGGAAAAAGAATGATTTATGACTGTGGAGAAATTCTTATTTCGGGACAATCAAGATTGGTTAGGAACTATGTGAGAAAAATGAGGCTATTGTTGCATAATAGCGGAATTGTTATTATTAAAGATTTTCTTAACAACTGATTTAAATAATGTGATGCTGAGTTCTTGTCTATGCATTGCTTGGTTTGTTCTTAGAATTATGTTAAAGACCATAATATGATGTCAATGTATTTATTAAATCAAGATTTCAGATCAGGAGTCCAAGCTATGTTGTACTTGTAATCATGATTGTTTTAACTATTGAATTGAGTTTATGAGGACTCAATGCTTTAGTTGTTGCTAAATTGTGTGTCTATTTGTTATAATTATTTTGACTAGTGGATTGAGTTTATGGGAACTCAATGCTTTAGTTATTTCTAAAACGGTGTTCTCTTTATCATAATGTATTTGGTTTAAGGTGGGTGATGAACAGATCCCTGTAGTGTGCATATTGTTGCGCCATGATAATGGGGGAAAGCTTTTCAAGTGTGTAGTGTTGAGTTCGACTCTGGGATAGAACCCGTCGAAATTTCGCTAAAGGAGTCAAGTTGGACTAAGCCATGACCATGAGAGTCAATAAAGAGATTTAGAATAGGGAATACTCCCAGGAAAAGTCTTTCTGGGAAACTTTCCCCGTAATCGCCGCTAGAGGAGGATCATCCTACCAGGGCGGGAATCCTCCCGCCAGAGCGGGACAGGGTGAGACAGAACCTCGGCTTTGTTTCCCCAATTTTTCCCTATTCCACCCATCTACTCCGAAATGGGTAATGATTAATTTTTGCTTTTAGACCCATGCCTAGTAATAGAGAGTTGGTAGTTATTAAGCTAGATAGATGACCAAAAGTCTGGTGTATGGTTAAGTGTGTGACTGATCGTGGTTTTCTAGTATTTTTTAGAACCTATTTGATAATAGGCATATAGGTTATTGCCTTGATGGATTATGTATTCACATGAGTTGATCTTAATAAATGAACGGGATTAATAAAAAAGGCAATGTGTTGCTACGATTGTAACTGAAAAGTGTGAAATGCTTGATCTTATGATATGCGTTGATAGTCCCATTGTGATTGTGAAATGCTTGAACTTGTCATTTTCTCATTATTGTGTGAATATGTCGAATTGCATTTTGTTCTTGGACACTGTGATGAGATGAAGAGTGTAAGCCAAGGTCATTTTCGATGAGAGTGTAATACCAAGGTCCAAGTGTGTCGTAATTAAGTATTTCCTTCAAGGACTTTTCATTAGAGCATTTATAACTGGATTATAACATAGGATCAGCAAAAATGTCTGACAAATGACTTAAATTAGCTTTTTAACGAGGATCATACCAATGATAATTTATTATGTATAACTTTCATTTGCTTATCATTTCTCCCCCTAATGTTAAAAAATCTAACATTCACCCCCACCTTATTTAGGGACTCATCTTTATGCATTGTATAATGGTGGAACAATGGAATCATATACTGCACATTTAAATTTTTAGATGATATTATTTGGTCCTGATCCTGAACCAATTATAATAGGGGATCCTTGTTGGCTTGATACGTACATGTTTTGTTATATTTGAAATAGCACATATAAAAACAACAACAATAACAAACTCAGTATAATCTCACCATGTGGGGTCTGAGAAGAGTAGAGTGTACGCAGACCTAACCCCCACCTTAAAGATAGGGCGGCTATTTTCGAAAGACCCTCGACTCAAGAGAGGAAAACAAGATAAAAGGTCAGATAGGGACAAACATATCGAAAACAAGATGAAAACAAGGAATAACAAAACTGATAAAAAGTCATGGTAGAATAGTACGAAAAGAAAGAGACATTAACTACTATAAATAAATAAGATAATCAAAGTACAACTACCCCACACCTATAAACAACAATACAATGCAGAAATCAAATGGCATGAAATAGCACATCTCATGCCAAATTTATTTTGGGAGTTTTGTTCTCATAACCAATAGTTTAGCTTTAATTGGAGGCATATAACTTTTGCTTAAATCCACTTGGATACAAACCAACATCATCAATATAATTTTATAATTTGAAATGTGCTCTTGATTTAACAATTCGAGCAAACAACAAAGCACATATGACCATAATATAAATGCATCTATTAAAATCATATAATAGTAAACGGTCCACATGGCAAGTGAATGGACCCATATTCACCTTTTTTATAGATTTCAAAAATTTAGGAGATACAATCCCAATCTTAGCTGATACAATAATAATTTTATCATGAGAACAAACAACACAAGAGAATTCTTGAAGGATTTATTATTTCTTCAAAGTATAACCACATGAATTCTCAATTATTTTTTCATTATATTTGATCTGGGATGGTCAATCGGTCATTTTAACTAATATTTATTTGAGTAAACTTCTAATTTACTTTTGCATGTGATTCCATCATCATGTCCATATTTATGTACCACAGACAACACATAAAAATGGGTAATATTTCATATAAATATTTATAACCTACTTTTATTGTAGTAATATGAAGATCTTAAATCTTCTCATATTTTATAGTCTCAATTTTTAATTTTTATTTTATGATGGTTTCTTTGAAACTTCAATAATTTCTTTCGAGACTTACTACAATTCCATAATTATGAATGATTTTATTTCTTTTGAAAGTAGTACATTAGTTCATCAAAGCTCATAAATAATTTTGGATACTACCACATATTTTCTAATATTGTCCGTGTGGTGAACTTGTCCTTCAAGGAGAGATTTATATCATCATTGTCATGGTCAAAATCATTTCAAGTAAAACTTGTTTCTTGATTTATTTATGCCACTCATATCTTCTTCTTTTTCTTTTTCAATATATGAAAAAATATTTTTGATCTACATAGGTACATAATCAATGACAATTTTGTGCAACCAATATTTTTTTTTTCATAGCCACAACCTTATAGGCAATAAGTATTTTTTTCTTTTACTCTTTTGGTAGTTCATTGTCACACCCCGATCTCAACAGGGTGTGATGGACACCCGATCCCATGCTTGGAGCCGAGCGAACCCGCTGCTTCATAGTACATATTTAATCTCTTAGACTTTTACATCAACAAGAAATGAAAAACATAACTAAGCTTCGTGAATTATTTTTTCCAAAATCTATCATCCCATAAAACTCATAACATACAACATAATAACATATCGGCTGGTGACGCCGCTTACAAAGATGACACTCTATACCCATAACTCTGTCTGCAAAGTCTCTAACTTCGAACGAAACATCATAGCGCATAAACTCTGACTCGGCAGCACTCCAGAACAAGTGGAGTTGCCAGCCCCGCTGGAACATCTTCTATAGTAGCTTCTACTTGTCTGGGTGTACCTGCGTGGCACGAAACGCAGCCCCCAAAGAAAAGGGGGTCAGTATGAGTAATGTACTGAGTATGTAAGGGATGAAAATCAGCATAATAAAGAACATAAGGTATGAACAACCATATCGTAGAATCATAGACATATAGTGAGATAAGAGAGTAACCTGTACATATGAGTGCCCTTTTAGGCCGGATGCCATGCATGCTTGTCTTATCATATAAAACATATCTTTTTCATATGCATAGAAAATAGAAGTCATATCACCGAACAACGTCGGCGTGCCCACATATTTCCCGCGTCCGGGCATCCCACGTCCAGGATGAAGATTACTCCAACTGATCAGGTGGGAATGCGTCTATAGCGCCACATATACACCTCCCCATATCCCACATATACATATACATATACATATACATATAGACAGCATGCAGGAGAGCTCAACGAAAGTCGTATATTTATCGGAGTGACGGAAGATCGGTAACCTCCGATTATATTATGAATTAGTCACGGTCGCTTTGTCTCACCTTGAAGGAACAATTATTATAGGATGAGACTATCAACGAAAGATAATATTAAGAGAACGTAGAATAAGGTCACAATCTTATAAGGCGTCAAATCGTATACATATGCACATATGACCAATTTTCAAGACTCGTAGAATAATTGGAATGAGCTATGATTCAAAATCAAGATAAGAGTCATATCAAGTACCTTTCAAAAATTACCATGGATTATATCCAAATAAAACTTTTGGAATCATATACACGTATCTAAGCACGAGAAAATATCCTTTGGAAGCTCAAGAAAATTGGCCATCCTAGTGGCTCTACGAATAGGACTTTCTTGAAATTGTATAAAATGTCATATACTTGTTTCATAAGACTCATTCCAAAAGAAAGAGTAGCTCTATATATTTATGTCAAAACATGTCAAGATAAAGAGGGGT